>NC_054871.1:31640189-31975689 GCF_018320785.1 Cheilinus undulatus | reverse complement strand
TGCAACGGCCACCATTTTTGCATGGGCTCTTTTTGCATTCATTCACATCCTCAGTGCAACGTGTACCTGCACAATTGTAAGGTGACAAACACACATAAACATCAAATCAATTCAGCAGTAATACATTAGTGCAGGGGTTTCTTAACCTTTTCAGCCTGCGATCCCCAAAATAGAGGTGCAAGAGACCAGGGACCCCCCACTGTATCTGAAGGTGGTTGAACACAGCCATGAATATTCTAGAATAGTCATGTGCAGACAAGGCTATCCATAAGGAGGGATAAAGGGGGAGCTTTCTGGGTCCCAGCCAAACTGGAGGCCCATGGAGGTCAGCAAAACCATGGTCTTTTTTGAAGTTAAGCTGTGAAAACCATATTTTATATCTGACCTGAATAATAACCACTCTTGTTAAAAAAACAAATATCTTTATTTATTCATTTAGCCTTCTTTAGATGAAAAAAATCTTTTCTTAAAAACATAATTTAAATGGGTTTAAAATTGCTAAAACTGTCTGATAATGGCAAAAAATGGTGAAAAAGTGGTGAAACTGGATCTTTAAAGAATCTAAATGGGTTAAAAATGGCAAAAATTAGATAAAAGTGGCAAAAAATAACCAAAAATGGGTTAAAGTGGCAAAAACGGGCAGAAAAAGTGGTTAAAGGGATTAAAAATGGGCTGAAATGGCTTTGAATTGCAACAAATTGGTGGAAATTAGGTGGAATGGGATGAAAAATGGATATATACTGGCAAAAATGGGTCAACTGTGGTTAAAAGGGGTGTAAAAAAAGGGGGTGGATAGAAGTAATGATGGGTCAACTGAGGCAAAAATAGGCAGAAAGTGTCAAAAAATGGTCTAGAAGTGGCAATAAAGTGATAGAAAGGGTTTAAAATGGACAAAAATGGGTTTTAAGTGGCAAAAATGTGTTAAAATTGGTGTTAAAAAGTGATGAAAAAGGGTTAAAATTTGGTCAAATTGGTGTCAAGTGGCAATAGTGTAATTTTAAAAAACATTCTTAGTTTTTTTTAAGGCATCTGGTGACTCCCCTCAGTGTCTTGCGACCCCCAATGGGGTCCCAACCCCAAGGTTGAGAACCACTGCATTAGTGTAGCTATGACCTGGCTCTAAGACACACAGTTATTTAGTCCCTTGATGTCATATAGACAGACACACTCAGGCGGATGCATACCTTGCCAGCCAGCGGGACACTGGCAGGTGTAGGAGGTGTAGTCTGCCGATGGACGACACACTCCTCCCCTCTCACATGGATGAGAATTACAGGGATCTTGCTCCACCTCGCAGTGTTTACCTATCAGACATGGCACCGGTTTTTACACACTGACAAAGACAACTTATTGATTTTCTTTCTCAAATATTATTCAGGTAAAATCTGCAAACATTGTAACTGCATGCTATCAAGGTGATGTTGATAAGGTGGAAATGTTAAAATACCAACCTGTGAACGGGGGACTGCACTGGCAGGTGTAACTGTTAACTCCATCTATACAAACGCCTTGATTCGTACAAGGCCCTGATGCACATTCATCAACGTTCTTCTCGCAGTTCACACCTAAATGAGAATACAGGGCTCAGATCATTTCTCTTTAATTTGTTAACTTTTCTTCAATTAAAATGTTTTCATTTTATAAACTGCTGTATTGAAATAATGGAAAAATACCACGGATAAATTTTACCTCTAAATCCAGGTTGGCACTGACACGTGTAGCCATTATGCCTGTCCAGACAATTGCCATTATTCTGGCATGGATTAGGCTGGCACTCATCCTTCTCTTCCTCACAGTGATGTCCCACCCAACCAGCTTCACACTCACAATGGTACCTTAAGACGAAAGGAAGAAAATTATAAAACCAAAATGCAAAGTAAGTCATATAACTGCATTTACTCTTTAGCAGGGGTGGAAAGTAAGTAACTACAATCACTCATGTTAATGTTATCAAGCAGCTTTTTGTGTGTTTGTGCTTTTTTAGTCCTCAAAATCAGTAAGTTTACCCTTACTTTAGTACATTTTGGGGGAAGTACTGTACTTCACTACATCTTGAAAAGAATCCGTCATTGAGGAAAAAAAAAATTAAACAAAATAATAATAGAGGGGGTCTAAGCTTTACGTAAAGTAAGTGGTACCATCTGTTTTATGTCTCAATATTAGGGGGGGATAACAATTAGATTATCTTCCCCAATCTTTCAGCCCCAATTTGAACATGAGTTCATTTTCCTGTAGTTAACGTGAAAAAAACGTACTCAGAGTGCAAAGGCCTTAAGGATAATGCAGGGGGGAATTTGGGACACAAACGGGGCTGGAAGAACATTCTAAGCAGATGTCTTATGATGGAATATCAAATAAAACAAAACATAAATGACTATAGGCCTAACAGTTTTTTTTTAAATCATGGCTCTTTTTAAATCCAACCCCAGACTTTGTAACTGATGTACAAAAAATCTCATTGTAACATTCTGCACAAGGACAGATAGCTGTTAGACCATCAAACTTCATAGTATCAGCCTAAGATAACATACCCGTGTTGCTGTTCAATGCATTCTCCATGCACACAAGGTTGAGCAGCACAGTGGTCAGTCCCAGAGAGGCACAGTGGCCCGTGGGTGCTGGGTGGGCACAGGCACTGAAATCCATTGATCCTGTCGATGCAGGTCCCCCCACTCAAGCATGGGTTTGAGTTGCACTCGTTGATATCCACCTCACATTTAGCTCCTGTCAGAGAGTAAATCAGAGCCAGTTAGATGTACTAAAAGATTGTCAGTTACTTGATGATTTCTGCATCATAGTCTTCTGCCACAGTGCTATCTATTTTTTATCCTTCATTATTTAACAGTGGTTTTATAGAGTTTGCTGTGATGGTATGCAAAAAAATACCTGTATATCCTGGGGTGCACACACACTTGTACTCATTGATGCCATCGTGGCACTCTCCGTATTCACAAGGGTTGCTGGCACAGTCATCTTCATTTATCTCACAATTCACCCCTAAACAGGAGACATAGCAAAACAAACTCAGTCATATTGTATCTTTAAATGCTTTATCATTCATTCTGATTGTAAAGAGTTTGCTGATATTTAAAAGTAGCACATCACAGAGCTGGTGCCAGAAAGGAGGTGAGTTTGAGGTGAAAGAGATCAAGTAGCTCTTACAAAATCTGTAGTTAATTCATTCACCACCAGAGGGAGTAAGATACCATGATTTAAGCATAAAGACAGAAAGGCTTGCCAAAGCTCAGAATGATTTAAAGAAAGAGGAGCCCTGGCTTGACACAACATGGTGTAAAGTTAGAAAAATGACATTAATAATAGTAAAGGCAGCAGCTGTTAAACCCAGATGGAGACAGACAGACAGACAGAGAGAGAGAGAGAGACAGAGAGAGAGAGAGAGAGGAAATGTATGAGAAACAGAAACAGAAAAGGGAGAGACAGAAGGGGAACAAAACCATGAGAGGAGGGGAAGTGTAGGCATGAAACCAGAAAGTGAGACCTGACAGGGTGACCTGACGCCAGTTTAAGTGAAGTGAGGACAGTACAGACTGCGGTACCAGGCCTCAGGGTGGTACAATGAACCGAAGTGGGCCTACTTATCCACAAAGCGAAGGAGTGTAGCGTTGCTCAACTCAGACTTGTGACTTTTACACACACACACAATCTTTAGCACGCTCTACCCTTTACATTTCGTTCAATGCACTGAAGCTATACAGGAAGCTCTTCATGTGGGGGATGGGGACATTTTATTCAAGCTGTTTTTTTTTTAAACTTAAAAGGTTACAGGAGGACACTAAAAAAACCTGAAAGCACATTTGATGAATTTGAATACAAAAAAATCAGAATAATTCAGTTATAGATTCTTTATCAAATGATAACCTAAAGCTTTTGGTACTTAGTGCTTTTGGGAAAAAGGAACTAAAACTCACTGTATATTTCATTTTTTCAAGTTAAATTTTTTTTTGTAACTATAGCAGCTGCACGTCAAGCAGCAAGGATTTGAGATAAGACGTAAGATAATGAGAAATGCATCCTTTATGCTTGTTATAACTAAGTGAGGTTTTTCTCTTACGTCATTATGTTGTCCCCAAATGTTTTAACTTAATAACACATCTGCTAAACATTGCTCCATAAAAACACTATATAAACACTTTTAAACAGAAGAATAAATATGACTTAATGAATTTCATAATACAGGTAGTAGCATTATAGCAAACACAGCACATACCTGTGGTTCCTGGTGGACAATTACACTGGTAGGCATTGACCAGGTCAATACAGCGTCCTCGGTTCTGGCATGGGTTGCTGTGGCACTCCTGGACCTGGCTGTTACAGATGGAGCCTGTATATCCAAGATAGCACTCACAGGAGAAGGTGGCGATGCCGTCTTTACACACGCCATGGTGACATGGCTCTGGTACGCAGTCATTGATGTTTTCTTCACAAAGCAGACCAGTAAAGCCTAGGGGGCGATATTTCACATTAGAAAAATAACAAAGACTGTGCCAGGAGGGGCTTTATTTTATAGTTTTTCCTGGGTCAAATAGACATGGGGTTCAATGGGATGAAATCTGCACACATAGCTGTGCTTTCAAAACAAATCCACAAGGAGAAAATTCTTTCACTAAGCTCAACATAACTTTATTCTCTTTTACCTTCGGCACATTCACAATCATATCCGTTGGGTCGGTCGATACATTTGGCCCCGTTCAAACAAGGCGTGCTAGCACACTCATCTATGTCTATAAGGCACGTTTCTCCACTGAAGCCTGAAAAAAAACAAAATTAATACAGCCATTAACATGAAAAAACAGGAATTCAATTGCAGGTGCAAAATGTAATGCAGAAATCTGGCAGCATGTGAACAAACCTGCTGGGCAATCGCAGACAAAGCGGCTAACCTGGTCCTGACATTTCCCCTGGTTCAGACATGGCGAACTGAGACACTCATCCACATCAGTCTCACAGTGAGTCCCCTCAAAACCTGCAGGTGTGCCAGGAAAATAAGATGCATTGTAGCGCCATTATTCCAATGTAAAAGAGGCAAAGAATGACATGGTTTTAATTCCATTCTTTTACATTTTTAAAGAAACTGTTGGGTGTCAGATGAGCTAGTTAATGCTTACTTTATTAACTGCAATGTTGCCTGAGATTTTTAATCACAATTAACGTTGAAAATGAACTGGTCTTAACTCTACCAATGATATGGTTTTAGTTCTTTTAGCCAGTTCAAATACGAACCAACAGCACTGAATTGTAAAGAGATTTGAAAGTTAAGTCACGGGAAAGGAGCAGGAGGCATGTTTGTGTAATTCCTGGATACAGGAAATCTCAGTTAAAAACAAACCTTTTTTAGACTGGGTGCTTTTGAAAATCTTATCTCTTTTCTCATGAAAGTTGTACATAAAACTGACTAAAAGATACCACAAATGAATTACAAGCATTTTTTTCCTGTTATTAAACAAATCTGATTTTTTTGTCTTGGTGAAGTTTTGCCGTTTCTGCCTTTTGAGCTCCTTTCTTGTCAGGAATTGCTATTTGTTTTCCATGGCATCTTCTCCTGACTGAATTTCACTGATGCTTTTAAACAAATAGTTTTATATGATCTGCCCTGTGATCTTGATGAAAATGTCAAATAAAATTGGTTTAATTATCAGTAATGTAAACCCTGCTTCAGAAACATACCAGGCATGCAGATGCAGGTGTAGTCCCCAATACGATCCAGACAGGTGCCATCGTTCTGACAGGGGTTTGAAGCACACTCATTGACATCCTGCTCACAGCGTGGCCCAGCATAACCTCGAACACAGTTACAGGTGAAGGAACCATCAGTGTTTACACACTGACCACCATGTTCACAGGGGTTTGTACCTAATTTAGGAGACAAAGGTATTTTAAAAGACATATCCCATCAGAGGCTAAATACATATAGTGCAAATTTTAACTTTTGATTTGCTCACCAATGCTGCATTCGTCTCTGTCAGTCTGACAGGTGCTGCCTACATATCCAGGTGGACAGTTACAGTTGTACATGCCACTGATTGGGTTGGTGTCACACTGAGAGCCCTCTCTGCAAGGGTTACTGATACAAGCATCATCTCTGTGGCAGAGCAAACCTGAAAATAATGATGGAGGAAAAAAAAGGTTTAAAACTAAAGAAAGTGGTCCGCTACTTGAACGAAAGACCATGGTTAAAAAAAAAAAACGTTTTCTATAGTAAGAGTATTTGTTTAGCATGGTTCACTGTCATAGACTTTTAAATAAAGAAAGGTTTTGATAAGCTATTTTTAAACTCATAGGTCAACTTCACCTAGCAATTAAAAAAAACATCTTTAGCAGCAGAAAAACACTTTTTTGAACTGATAAATGGAGTAATTCATAGTTCAGTCAGGAACACTCTCGTCACACGATTAACCATTTCACTGGAAAATGGATGTACAGTTTTTCTTGTCGGACAAGGCTCTGCTCAAAAGATGCTGTCTAGGTTAGTCAAGTATGCTTTGACTTTCCAGGAAGTGCGTGGCTAGAAACCCCCATATGGATGGATACATTTATGACAATGCGTATTGAATACAATAAAATTAGTTCAAAAGCAATTAATCCATAGCAACATGAAACTGAATATGAAGGTGCAACAAGCTTCATGCTATGAAGGAGGAGGCTGTGGTCAAGGAGATTCAGCAGCAGCAGCGTGGCACATCAGCACTAATGCAAGCAACGATTGGGGAAGGATGTCATATTTAATTAAACCTCTGCATTGAGAGGAAGAGGTGCGATTGGCTGTGAGAGCTGGGAGGCGATAATAAGGATCAGCTGGCCGGCAGCTGATCACGGCTGCGCGTATGACTACCATGTCTATCATGAACTAATGCTAGGCCTCATATCACAGAATCTAAAAAGAAGTACTGCACTGTGACAGTGACTAAAAGAATTGTTTAGTCTTTTATTACACAACATCTTAACTGATTGCTATCAGCCGAACTTTTCTCTCACTGCCAGCCTACCTGTCTTTCCATGGGGGCACAGACAGACAAAAGATGCTACACGGTCGATGCACGTGGAGCCAGGGCTGCACGCCGCTGTTGCACAGTCATCAATGTTTTCAGAGCAGTCGGGTCCACTCCAGCCATTCACACACACACAAACGTAGCTGCCAATCAGGTTGCTGCATGTTCCTCCATTCTGGCAGGTGTTTGGCTGCAGGCGGCACTCATTCACATCTTCCGTGCAGTGCTGACCTGTGCACAACAAGTGGGAAAAAAAATGACACTGAAGGTTATACTTGTTCAATATATAAATATATATTTTTATCTACATTAGATTTAGAAGGTTTCATTATTTATACATGTAGAAAATGTGCAGTAGGAGAATATTCTTTATCCACATGTTCTGGTTCCCTGCTCCCGTATACCATTGGCTTTGTTTCTTTTGGTTGGATTAGTGCTACATAAACTCAGACAGGTCCAAGGAAGTCGATGTATTTATGTTCATATGTATGTATGTATGTATGTAACTCAAGTGTGCTCTCAGAGACACACCTTGTATGAAGTAAGGGCCTCTAGAGGAGGTTAGAGAACAGAGGAATGATATAAACATATCAATCAGACAATATGAGGAAATCAAACCACAGAGTGTACTTGTGGTCTCAGGAACACATGTAAAGACACACAAATCTCTTACCAGTCCACTCTGGAGGACACTGGCAGTTGTAGGTGTTAACTCCATCCATGCAGGTTCCTCCATTGGCACACTGATGACCAGGGCAGTCATCAATGTTGTTCTCACAGTTTGTCCCATTGAACCCTGACACAAATACAAAGTCTTTGCTTACACCTTGTTTCCTGTCAGTTAAAGCATGCACACAAATACATCAGCTGTTGAATGATACTGTCTAGCTTACCAAAGTCTGACAGCATGTCCTGGTAATGTATAAACACAACCTGCCTCTGTTTGTTGTGTCCACTGGTTAAGTGTAACAGACTGACAGTGGAGTGTCTAACACAACACAGCCAACCGGATCAGGCTGTTTACACCTAAAACAACAAATTGCTACTAAAACTCAAAGCTCAATTCATTTTTACACATATCTGCAACAACATTACTCTTTTTTTCTTCTTACATGCAATCTTCGCTCTTACATTTCTGTCTGAAGTCCCTGTTTTAAACATATATCTCAGCTGATGTGACTTTTGATGATTAGTTTTGATTTATTTATTTCATAACCAGCCTAAAACGGTCCTTCTGAAGTTCCATATATAAATCCTCCTACCTGGAAGGCAATGGCATGAGTAGCTGGTTTCAGAGTTCTGGTGGCAGGTGCCTCCATTCAGGCAGGGGGAAGGTGAGCAAGGGATGTATGAGCTTTCACAGTTTCTGCCTGTGAACCCCGGGGCACAGATACACCTGCAGCAATAGAAGCATTTCATACAATGACCTTTAAACAGCAGACAATTATTAAAGTTTCCACCCCATTCAAAAAAAAAGATATCTGTAATTTTGTAGTTGTACTAGATTAAAAATGTATGAAATTTTCTTTTTCTTGATTCTTACTTGTAGGAGCCAGGAGTATTGAGGCATACTCCTTCGTTTTGGCATACGGAGGGTGTAACAGTGCATTCATTGGTGTCATTAAGGCAGCGAGGACCAAAGTAGCCACTTGGACAAGAGCACAAGTATCTTCCACCAGACAGGGAGCTACATGTTCCCCCGTGGGCACAGGGACTAGACAGACAGCTGTCCTCCTGCTCACACCGTGGCCCTGGAAAAAATACAGAGAAGAGCTGAGCATTGGTTCCTTGCATATCTTATCCCTCAGATACAGAAAGTAGACAACCATAGAGGACATGGGTTAGGGTAGCTATTAAACTATTTTTTTTCATCAATATGTGCAGAAATTGAAGGGAAATGGGCTTAAATTGAGTTAGGTTATTTCCATAGAACTTGAATAGAAGTCACCCCAATTTAGAGATTTCTTTTTGGTTTAGTAAAGTTTTTGTGCAGCCATGTTGCTCTTTTAGTACCATCTGTTTTCACCGTTTTGAGTTTGCGTATCTACAACCTCTAATAAGTTAGTTGACCTCTCAGCCTGCAGTCATGAGGCAGACTCATTGAGTTACTCTGTCCTCCTCCACTTGCAACTTGTCCTGACTGAGATGTGTTCTCTGTCAAACAAGCACTTCACACGGTTTATTAGCTTAATGGGATACTGTTTTCTTTAAATGTAATGTTATCGTCTGCTTATATTTGCCTATATATGTATATATATATGTATATATATATATTGTCTTTTCCTACTTTTTTTATATTTTACCATTTTAACTGCTTTTCAAGATCATTTGTGTCATTTGCATTCCTTCTATTTGTGTTGATTTTTGCTGGCTTTGTGCTTTAGTTTTTTACAACCTTTTGTTTAATTTTATAGACCTCTGTTTGGTTCGATTGTTAATGTTATTTTATTATTCCCTGAGTTCATGACCTTGTCTGTTAAAGCACTCTGAATTATCCGTTTTTTAAAAGTGCTACTTAAACAAAGTTATTATTATTATTATGACCTAACAAGAGGAAAAAGAAGTTTATAGGTGACACCAACCCCTACCAGTGTGGCTTGTAACATTATAATTCCAGCGCGACCTGAGCAGTGAAGTCGAAGCAGCTGCTTGCATTACACAATGAATGGGGATACATTTTCAATGTTAGTTCTTGTGCAGTGTGTGCTAGTGGCACGCAGGCTGTGATTTCATATTATCTCATAAAAGACTGTAATTTTTGCATGATGTAGTACTTGAAAGATTTGCCTTTAAGTTTGCAACAGTGTCATTACTGCACTTTGTAGAAGTAATTTAATAAAAAAAAACTTTTAGTTTCATGAAAATATTAAGTTATTTTGAAATATCGAAATCATGCACACTTGTGTGTAAGATGTTCTGGTATGTAAGTCACAGATAATGTTTTAGATGAAAAAACAGGTATTAAAAGTGCCAGTTAGGTAAGTGATTCAAAGCCATACTTGAAAACATATTAGAAAGCTCTATGTTATATACACAATAGGTAACTGTTTAAGACTGATTGTGTTGGCAGAGTGTGTACTTGCACTCAGGCTGTTTAAAAATGAGGTATTGCTCCAATGAAAAATAAAAGCTAAACATTGTTGTCCTCTTTTAAAAACAGTATCTCTCACCTGTCCATCCTCTGGCGCACTCGCACTTAAACTTGTCGAGCGACAGCAGAGTGCAGACACCTTTGTTGGCACAGGGGTTGTTGGGGTAACAAGTCGAGTTCTGTGGTGTTTGGCAGTGCTGTCCAGTGTAGCCAAGGGGACAGGTGCAGCTTGCACTGCCCGGCACAGGTACACCGGCTGACATGGACACAGAGCAGTTCCCTCCATTCAGGCAGTAGCCAGGTTGACAAGGGTCCTTGTGGTGGCAGTATTCACCCAGAAAGCCAGGAGCACACCTGGACACACAAAAAGACAAAATTTCAATGATGGAGTCAGCCCACTAACAGCTCAGACAATAAAGATAAAAGTCAAGTTAAACAAAAGTCAGATTTACATGTCTTTGGGCATTATACAGCGACAAACAAACTAAACAAAAGAGTGAGTTTCAGTCAGGTGCGCGTAGTTCATCACATCAGGCAGCAGCAATGATAGTGAAGACCAACAATGAACAACAGTCTAGCAGTACAAACACATCAAACGAACAAATGAACCAATGAAAAAGCAGGTAAACTCCAATGTCTATGCACCGTCCTGCTTCTGCTGTTTAGTGATCTAAATGACATTGTGTGGGGAACCATATCCCTCAGCAGGAGTGTTAGTGAAATCTTTGATTATGCATAAAGAGAAAGTACTTATTCAATTACTGCAACCATCAGCCTATATGCTTAATGGGCTGCACTAATTCAGTGCCTTGGTCTCAGAAAAGATTAAAGATAATCACAGCAGAAGGCTTCATGCTTGACAAAGTACAAACACAGCAGAAGAAATCTGAAATGTTAAAATCAGATATAAACTAATTTAGATGATAATTATTATTTTAAAGATAAACAGCTCAAAACCCAGTGTTGTTTGTCCCTGGATCCTCTGCGAGAAAAGGGGGAAGCTGAGCCTGGTAAGAGGGTTAAACTGGGGTCAGTGATGGCAAAGAAGAAGTTAAAATGTAGAAGGATGTGAGGTGGGGTAATCTGGAAGTTGTTGACGCAGTTTGGCAGAAACTAAAAAAAAAGACCAGAGAGACACCAGCAATAAATGCTGTATAAAAACAAAATAAGTACAAATAAAATAGTAATATAATAATGTTTTATAAATGAGTCCCAAGTAAATCTAAGAAACTATCAACTACACCTTCCTTTTAATTTTTCTCTTTTTGTTTTCAGAAAATGATTCAGCATTCTGCCTAACAGCCAAGAGGAAATCACAATATTACACAACACGTTCACCAGAGCTCTCAACAGAGACAATGACCCCCTCCTCACTTTCTATTCCTCTGGTTTCCAAGCTCCTCCTACTTTCCCTCACCACTTCTCTGCCTGACAGTATTTGGTCAGATGGGTTATTTTTCATCAGCATTAGTCAGGTCATTTCCTGTGTTTGCTATTTCCGACATATTTGTGGGTATGCGTGTGTGGCACATGGCAGACACCCTGTCTAGGGACTGTGGGCGACAAAGCAACCCGCTGCCTCTTAGACAGGCCTCTAAACCTGCCTCCCCAGGGGGGTTCAGGTAACATAATAGGAGAGCAGAGATACAGAGCACAGTTACTAGAACACACATTCACACACACAGATAAACTAACATGTCTTTCATAACCATTTCTAATGAAGAAATTATGCTTGTGTTTTAAATAAGCAGACCTGGAGCATATGAAAACAGAACACTGAAGAAGGCAGAACAGAGATTGGTGTTGGGAGCCACATAAAACAGGGGAAACGGGAATTATCTGAAATGTAGTCCCACGCTTGCTGACTTGTATTTATTATTGGCAGACCCACCCTGAAGCAGCTTGAAGATATTAGGTTGTGAGTGCATGGGAACGAAGGAGAGTCATGAATCATGCCATGCAGAAGTTTCACAGATCAATCACATCTGTGATACGTCTGCCGGCTCAATGAGTGAGTCACATTGTCTTTTCAAAAAAGAAAAGACAACATCAAGAAACAGATCCCAACTCTGACTAACTTATTTGGCATATGCGTAGACATCAAATGAATTCTAGTATGCACAAACAAAAACACTTATTTGGAGAGATACCATCATATTAAGCAATACATTCATGAACTGCACTTTTTCTTTTCTACAGATGGTGAGACAGAAGACCTTAAAAGGGTTAGTTTGGTATTTTTGAAGAGAGCTTGTATGAGGAACTTGTTAGTAGTAAGTGTATCAACCACAGGAGATGCTGGTCAGCATGACCCCTTAAAGAAGAGACCAGCTGGATTTCAGGCACAGGTTTTCAGTCTATGTGGACAGGGTCAATTGCACCCTGTAGTTTAGCTGGTTTTGTGAAAACCAGCAAGACTATATTGTCATCTACATTAAGGCTCTTTTTTCCTTTATTGCAATTGGAATTCAATATTCAATTATTTCAAAGTTCTTCATCTTGTTGATTTTTCAACAAACAAAAGCAATCGCAGGGTGATTTTGAAAAAATATATATAAATCTCATTGCAATTATTCCAACTAATATTACAAATGCAAAGGGAATGGTTATATTCAGGGGGAGGTAAGTGTTATATCATTCACATTTTTAATAAAAATGCATCTACAGAAGTAAGGGACGTAAGATTTTTGGTTAATCAAAAACAGATTACCATGGATTGATTGTGTGATGTGTAGAGCATAACATCACTGTTGCAAAAAAAGTATCAAACTGGTATTTTGACACAGATTCCAGGTTAAAGAAATACTGCATCTTCGGCAATTTGAAAATTGCAGTAGGACATATTCACAGAGCTTCACTTTCAGTTGGCAAGCAACTTTTTTAAAGCACTGATTTTACACAAAATATGTTCCTTTGTCAGCAACACACTGATCAGCTAGTTAGTTCATACTTTGCACCATGGTCCCTCCAGAAAACATTGCTTATCCTGTAATGGTTTCAGGCACTAAAAAAAATATTAAAAAATTATCAATCTTATTGCTAGTGGTCTTGTTAGCTTTTACAGGTCATAGCCTATAGAATAGTGGTCCTCAACTGGTCTAGTGTAAGTCAAAACCCACCACAACCTCCTTTAAAACAAATCATGACCTAAACTTATAAATGTCCAGGTATAACTGTATGATTTAATGAGAAATTAAGAATTTTTGAACAAAAGATGTGATGGAACAAAGAAATGGAAACAAGTTCTTAAAAATGCACTTCATAGACTTTTTGCTACAATTTTTTTCCAGGCACATCTGCCACCCACTAGAAATGGCTTCAAAACCAACTTTTAGGCCCTGACCCACCGCATGATAACCAGTGATACTGAGGCCATAGTATTAAAGTCCTTTTCTTTAATAACTGCTCACATTAGATTTGCAAAAGAGGCTCAAATACTAATAAGAGACAGCTAAGCACATTTTTTTGTCACTTACGCATTTTTGACAGTTACAAAACATGCAAATCATTGATCTCATCATGAAATTTAAAGTTTATTTTCCTTAAATGTTTTCCTCAATTATTCTCTTTGCTTAAACTCATGGTGTGGGTGGTAAACAGATAAACTAGATACTAGATCAGTGATGTATGATCTTCAAAGACAACACAGACTTCATGCCTCCTGACCTCAACTCTCACTGATTAGACACAGCCACCCTCCCTCTTCCTTTTCTCCGTCCCTGTATCAGTATGTCTGTGGTGCAACCCCATCTACACACCCCCTAAACACATGCCTATACACAAACACACGCACACATAAATACACAAACACAAAGATGTCCCTCTTCAGCTCAAACACAAACACAGCTTGGTTGTGATATCACAACAAGTTGGCTGTCCTGGGAATTAGGACTGCTTTTTTGTTTTCTTTTTTCTTTTTAATCTCCAGGGTGACCTTTCCACCTCCTCTCATGGAGTAATAGCATGGCCCTCTGCCCTGTGACATACATCACGTTAGTAGGCCGTCACACAAAGACCAGCATGTCCAGGTTAATGCCAGGTTTATGTTGCACTGGGAACATTTCACACATTCTCACTTTAAAACTATGAGAAATATGAGACACATTTTCAAAGTCAAGTATAGTCACTTCAGTGAGACAGAAGAAATCTGAAACTGTTGCTTTATCCTACTGTTCAGCCTGATTACAAATCTTCTGAACCTAGAATCAGCCTCAATGCAAGTCTTGTTGTTAACTCAATGTGCAAGACAAAAAAGTGATTTAATTCCTACACAGTCGTATTGTGCAGAAAACAAAAATTATAACTTGGAGATTTTTGTGAAAAATTAAAAAGATCCAAAGAAACCTCAAGTAAATTTGATCGCTGCTACCTAACCAGTGTTAACAGAACCACATGCCACGGCGTCAGGAAATGATACCACCCTGTCCTTCTGGTTTCACTGCCTGATAGAGAGCTCATTATTAGCCTCTGGCTGTATCACTAGAGCCCGAAGCAAACAGACAAGGCCGTGCATGATTCGCATTATTGTCAGGGAGTGGCGTCTTTACTGAGAAAGAGACAAACTAGTACTCAGGGGACTGTCTGTGCCTGAATTCATTACAAGAGCAATTCTGCTAAATTCTGATGCACAAAATAGAGACCACAGATTAATACATGTATACCTTTAATATATGCAGTAAACGGCACTCTCAACAACGCAGTAAAGAGTTTCTGCAGCCAAATTCCTCTATGGGATCCTTTGTTTTGCTCCATGAGGATTTTTTTCCTCCTTCTCTCTCCATCCTTCTCTTAGCTTGTGCTATTTCCTGAAGCCCTTCTTTCCCTCTCTTTCTCACTCCTCCACCTCTCATTTCTAACCCACTCTTGAGGTGTCAGGTTTCTACAGCTGGTTCACATTAGCGCCCCCAACTCAAACCACCCCCCACCCCCATCCTCTGTCTCTCCCTCTGCACCCCTTCTCTTCGTCTTTCTCCCCCACCATCTCCTCCTCCTCTACCTCATGCTGACCTCTGCCTGTCCTGGCTGGCCATCGGGGCTTCACAGAGCAGAGAGGGGTGGGTTGATTTTTACTCGCTCATAAAATGTCTAAAAGCTTCTTTCCTTTCCTTTAATTCCCAGGTCCTGAACTCCCCCTCACTCTTTCTCCTCCTGTCCCCAATCACTAAATCCCTCTTACTTTTGAGCTAATTCTCTCCTCTTACCTCTCCACCTTTCTCTCTTTCACTAGAGCCCCACCAACAACACCTCCCCCAGCCACTATTCTAGTCTCAGCAAAGCTTAATAACTCCATCATGCTCTCACCCTATGGCCATCACAGATAAACAGAGTGAGAAGGAAAAAGGGGGAGCATACACAAGCTCGTATTTCAATACCTGGATCATTCCCTGCCTTGGCTGGAGTAAAGGTGACCTTTTCACCGTACAGTAATCCTGTATATGCATGCATGCATTTCATCATTCAAGTTTTGTACATGTTACTAGCACTGCTAATGCTTCAGTGCAAAACTGTGCTGTAAGCATGGTGCTGTATGTCAGGAACTAAGGATTCTTGGCTGACTAACTAGCTGTTAGGTGTCTGCAAATTCCTTTTAAGAAATGTCAGTGGCATTAAACAGTTGTGATGGGTTTTAGAGTGCATTCAAAAATATCCACAATACAAAGACTGTCTGCCACTTTAAATTTGCAAATATACTAGTAAATCAGATTACAGGATGGACGTTTTGAAATGTCTAAGGCTAAGTCTAAGGCAGAGTAGTTTGGTTAAAATCATAGTCACATGTTTTCCTGATATCAATATGCATCACAGTCTGGCAGACAAACGCTTCATATACAGTAAGTATATCAGAAACTTTCCTCAAACATAGTAGTTTCTAAGTAACAAAGATGAGCTCTCACAGTCATATCAGCGCTGGATGTGTCATAAACTGAACAAACAGACTTGATCAGATCAAAGTAAATTGTGAACTAAAGCAGATCAAGGTGGACCTGCAGAAAACATCTACAACACTGTATAAAAATGAGACACACAAGGCAGGAGGCAAGGCTGGACTAGCTGTGCTGATGTGTGGATGACAAAACTAAAGATGAAATGGTTACAGTTAAATGGAAAATAACACTAAAATAAACATTACGGTATCAGAATAAAGCTCAATAGGTTGCTTGCTGTCACATGATCCAATGATGACACGAAAATATCAGATGAGGAAAGGAAGTGAAGACAGGGTTATGCAACTGGAGAAAAGTTATATTAAGGCTCTAAATCGACCTGCACATTGCAATTATCGTCAGAAAATTTCTACAAACATTGGCACTAGATTATATAAAAGAGGAGTAAGTGTGTGGCTGTATGGGGATGTTCTTGATGTTTATGTGTCCCAAACACCTAATAATTAAGAGCATTTTATGGACGAAATGGCTACCGGTTTTAATGACATTGGTGATAAAATTTCTTGGAATGCTTAATAATTATCGGTACCAATAAATTATTGGCTGATGTTGCATATATTTTACATATTTTTATTATCCCAATAGTAAAATTTTAACCAATAAAATCCACCGATAGTGAAGGCATTTGTTTTCTTTCTCACAAGACTACACATTCCGAAACAGCAGTTGGTGCCACAGTATGAGACCCACTGTTAAGCACCAGAGAAGAAGAGGAAGCAGCCTCAGTACTAAGAGGCTAACAACAAGGTGGAGTTATTCAGTATTTACGGGGACGATAACACGACAGTGTTTGTAAAATTTGCCACGCAAAGATCCTGAAGAGTGGAAAAAAGTTGAGTTTTAACACAACGGATCTTTTAAGTCACTTGTTAAAAAGAAGCAGCAGTAGCCGCTGGTCAACAGCCTTAGCCGCAGGCTTTAGGACCAAGCCAAAGGCCAATACCAGGCAGAGTGCTTATTCAGCAGGCATTGGAAACTGCAGAAAGTTTGCCAGAGCCAAAAGGCAACACTATTAATAACAAAATCAGTTGTCAATTATCAGTTATCAGTATTAGTTCAGAAAATACTTATTGTGCATCACTAAAAATTTCCCCATGGTTAGCATACCATTCAAATTAAAATATTATTAAAACTGTTAGCGATAATCAGGCTTTAATGTTAAAGTAAATAAAGTCCAGATAGAGAGGGATAGCTTACTTAGGTGAATGGAAGAGCACACAGATTGACTTGGCCTAAAAAGAAAACATGAAAACATTCAGGGACACGAGACATCATTGCCTCTCCTCTGCTGTCTTGCTTGCAATGCAGTATGCTGCCAACCTTCAGCTTGGGGGGGGGGGGGGGACAACTGTGGTAGCAATATGCAGTGACTGGCTGAGCTGCTCTTCATCTGGTCAGATGATCTGTAAAAGTGCCCCTAAACTTTGAAGTAAGTCCAGTAAGTTAAAAATAATATCCTAGCGTTGAAATGCTTGTTGAAATCAGCAGAATAGATGTTGGTTAGCTCACCTGACGAGCTGTAAGGCTGTTATGATGTGTTTGTTTTTCAGCAATAAAAAAATAGTTAAACCAAATAGATTCATGACCAGATTGACTTTTAACTCAAGCTCTACTCAGACAATGCCACCTCTGTTAAAAATCTGTTGTTGTATTGTCTTTCCACCAACAACAGTTAACTATTCAGTGTAGCATTGACATGGACTCAAGCTTGATAAGGAGCTTAAGGTTGAAAACATGCTTTTCTGTGTTGATTCATTGGTAACTTTGGTACTTCTCTGTCTTTTCAAATGTAAACATTTAAAGCATGTGGTATCAAAATAGTTTTTAAGTATTTTGACAACCTTATTAACAAAAGGCCCTTGTTAATGTACATTTGATAGAGTTTTCATGGTTACTTTTAACAAGTTAATATTTTAATGATTAGTCAAACAAGAAATGTATATTACTCAGTGCTGCTCATTTGATATTAGGGCTGAAACGATTCCTCAAATTATTTGGGTGATTCCATTCAAAAAATTCCTTGAGGCAAATTATCTTCCTTGAGGCTTCACTTAAATCAGTCCTGTATCCATATGCCCATGCTGTAAGCCTGGACATCGCACCGTGTGTTGCACAGTGTGCTGTGTTTAGCGTGGACGGCTATTTCTATGGCACAATGTTACTATAACAGAAAATGCATGATACCAAAATCACGAGTGAAGAGAAGTTGATGCAGTGATGTTTACAGGCACTCGTCCTGTTTTACGCAGCCAGTGTCTGTGCCTTCATGGAAAATATGGCACTATACCTGCACTGGTGAACCTACGCAGAACTCTGAGTTTACACGCTGCCTTCATGACTTACTGGTGTGAGACAGCGCTTAGTTTGTGTCTGCAGACTTCAGGGAATTTTCTAAACTTCTCTGATTGACCCGACAGTCTTGTAGAAAACTGTCAGGCTTCACGATTCAAGTCCTGTTTTGGTGCTTTCTCTCTCTCCCTCTCTTCTGAGTTCGGTGGATGGTCTTAAAAGGTCAGATTTTTATGGTGAATGAACTCACAAACAAAAATGTGCAAAAATTAAAAGTGAACCCCCTTTGACAAATAGACCATATTCCTGCAATTTAAAGGTTCACCTTTCAGACATCATCAGACCACTGTGTGAATGATGGAATTTTATTCTTGCTAGAATGTGAAATATTAGAATTATGCATAAAGTAGAGGATGTTAAAATGATTGTGTGTCCCTTTACTTTAATGACAGATTGGAGAATAGAAATAAACTACAACAGAAGAAATAAAGTGTTGCCACAAACAATGTCCTGGGATAGGATCCCTAAAACCCCAAATATGGCATAATTTTATGTAATTATTTAACTTTCTGTCCTGATAACTTTCAGAAATGTAAATTGCCATCAGAACTTCATTGTACTTTGTAAAATATATTTTCTTTAGAGAATCTGTTAATACCAATTTTTAATACAGGCCTAGAAGTAGTTCATTTAATGGGCCCAGCTTCTTTTCTCACTTGCCTAGTACCCTCTTAAAAAAGCAAAAGTGATTGGTAAAAAAATGCAATATTTCTTCTTAGAGCACTTGATTATCGACAGAAGAATCAACAGAGCACTCAATTACAAAATGCATCGATTACTGCAGCCCTATTGTATATAACATGTTTTTAATAAAGGTTCGTTCGTTCGTGGTGTTCCAAAGCATACGCCACGGATTTTATTCAAGTGATATTTTAAGCATTTCTGTGAGCAAGCATTTTTATATGATCTTTACTTATGTGACTGGGAGAGGGTATATTTGATTCCTGATCCTGACATGGCTTTCTCTTATTTTAAATAATTATTTTATCCGTTGTAAATAAGCATGCTCCTCTCAGAAAATTTAGGGTTAAAGGGCATGACAACCCCTGGTTCTCAGATAAACTCTCTGATCTCGTTCATAAACGAAATGTTGCACGGGCAGCTGCAAGAAAATCTAAATCTGAATCAGACTGGACATATTTTAGACAATTAAGAAATAAATGTACCCTTTTTATTCGTAAAGCCAAATCTGAGTTTTATGTAAATCAGACAACTGAAAATGTATCTGATCCTTCTAAGTTTTGGAGGACAGTAAAGGGCTTGTCCTCTGCTGCTGGACAAAGATTTGTCCTGCCACAGATGATAAAGTTAGGAAATGAGACCATAACAGACAAAAAGAAAATTCTAAATGTGCTAAATGAACATTTTGTGTCCTCTGGCCTGCTTTTTGAAAGCCAAAAACACCTGCATCTCCCTGAAACCTTTACAAATTCTGGAGATGAGCGTCTTAATTTAGATTTTTATTTAATTCCTTTTAGTGTCAATGAAGTTCTTAAATCAGCTCGTCCTGATGGCCAATTTTTTTTTTTTTTAATTGCTGCAGAAATAGTTGTTGAGCCTTTAAATTATATTTTCAACCGGACATTAGGGGTGAGTACATACAGTACGTTGGTGGTGTTCCCGCTATATTTCACAGCAGCAAGACCAAGCTTGCAAACGGCATTTCCTTTCTTTAACTCGCTGTTTGTGTGAGCAAGTCGTACTTTACTAACAACTCAGCTAAAATATACATTTTTATTTTTTTACCAAAAAATCAATATTAAGAGTTGAAGTATTGATATTGTATAGGATGTCAAAGTATCGTGATATATTGCCGTATCGATATTTTTTCACAGCTCTACCAGACATTGGAAAATGGTACAATACCAGAGATATGGAAAGCTGTTTTTGTCACCCCAGTTTTGAAAGCTGGTGATCCTACTAGTCCAAATAACTATAGACCAATTTCTAAACTGTCAGTTTTAGCAAAAATGCTTGAAGGGTTGATCTATAACCAGTTAACAGGATTTTTATTACAAAATGGCATTTTAAACGAGCTGCAGTCTGGATTTAGAAAGAAACACAGTACAGTCACTGCTGCTACAAAGGTTTTAAATTATATTATAAATGCCATTGACTCTAAAAAACACTGTGTTGCACTTTTTCAAGATTTATCTAAGGCCTTTGATACTGTTAACCACTCTGTCCTGTTACAGAAGCTGGCTGATATCGGATTTTCCCCAGCAGCACTAAAATGGTTTGCAAATTAAGTGGTAGATGGCAAAGTGTTAAAGTTGATGGTCAGTTATCCAGCTTTTTAAATGTTCAAAATGGTGTCCCACAAGGCTCCATATTGGGTCCAATTTTATTTATTGTTTACATAAACAAGTTGTGTATGAATGTTTCTGAGGCACAGTTTCATTTCTATGCGGACGATACAGTCATGTATGCATCGTCCTCTTCCCTAGAAAGTGCGACTAATAAACTACAGGCGGCCTTTAATGTTGTCCAGAGAAACCTCTATGACCTAAGACTTGTTCTTAATGCCAACAAGACCAAAATGATGTGCTTCTCACAGTCTAAATCACAAGTTCAAGGCAGTGTTCAGATTTTTACCTCAAACAATGAGGCAATTGAATGTGTTGAAATATGTAAGTACCTCAGCTTTTTGTTAAAAGAAAATCTGTCTTTTAACCATCATATTATCTGGCAAAGAAACTGAGGGTGAAATTGGGTTTCTTCTATCAAAACAAATGCTGTTCTTCTTTTGTTGCAAGACAGAAACTCATTCAATCAACATTTTTGTCTGTAATGGATTATGTTGCTGTTCTTTACATGCGTGCTACCTCGTCCTCTCTGAAAATGCTGGACTCAGTCTACCATGCTGCCTTGCGATTTATCACTGATCTGGGTTTTCGGACCCATCATTGTGTTTTATATGAGAAACTTGGTTGGTTGTCCTTATATAACAGAAGGATGGAACATTAGTATATATTTCTTTATAAGGCTATTTTACATGAATTACCTTCTTATCTTTGTACTTTACTGACTCCAAAAGCTGTCAGTGGCTTTAATCTTCATTCTCATGGACTCATCATGTATGAGATTCCTCGCACTCGCTCCGTCTTTTGTCAAAGAGTTTTTAATGTTTTTGCTCTATCACCTTGGTCAGAGTTACAGGGTCATCTTAAACTTGAACATTGTGTTAGTTTAGGAGATTTCAAAACTAGAATTAGGGAACATTTGACCAGTGTGTGCACATGTTTTTCTGCTGAAAGCTGCTGATTTGTTGATTGATGTAACCTATGTTCTATGTCCTGTTCTAATGTCATATATGTGAAACTTATTGTTCTGCTGTCTTGGCCAGGACTCCCTTGTAAAAGAGATTTTTGTATCTCAATGGGAACAAATCCTGGTTAAATAAAGGTTAAATAAATAAATAAATAAAATAAAAAATATACATAAAATTTGATGAAGTAATTTCATTTGACATTATCAGCAGTTTTTTCAACATTTCGAGCAAACGATAATATTGTCATAACACTGATAACCATGATATCTTAGTTTATGATAACAGTGATACAACATTTTAATATAGTTTCATCTCTTGAGTGTTTAAAGGTTCAATCTTGTAAAGTCACTGAAAAATACAGTGCACCAAGAGAGCCCATTCATCAGCATGGGCTACAGAGGGGAGGAGTCCTGTTCTACACTGGAAAAATTAAATGCACATAAAGTCAGACATAAAGGTTAATTTATGGGTGTTTTGGGGATATGGAAACTCTGAATGTTTTACTTAAATAATCATTAGCAGCAGCATAGTCGTAGTCCAATGGCGTGTTTCTTTCTGCACACTCCCTTGCTGCTCAGAATAGTTTTCTGTAATTTTCAAAGACAAAAGCAGACACTGCAAAAATAACATCACAGAGGAGACAGGAAGAGGGAGGTGAAAGAGTGATGTCAAGAAGAGAGAGAAAGACATAAAAAAAAAAAACGAAAGATGGATGGAGTGAAGGGTGCAATGAGGTGGAAGTCAAAGCCAGAAATGTAATGAGAGAGACAGACAGAGAGAAAAGGAAGCCAGACAGTCTGACTGAAAAGCATCTGTGTCGACTGAATAAAGCGAGCAGAGTAGGGTGGAGTCCAAACTCAGGCCGTGTGGTAAAATCTGAGACTGTGTTTAGAAACAAGTTCAAAAAGACTCATCAGCGGTACTGTGGTACAAAGCATAGGACCTATTTTCTCTCCCAGTGCTCCATCTGCATGTTTCTCTTAGCTGTTCTGTCATTATCCTGCTTCTGTGATTGTTAAAAGGAGTCCTTACAATAGGTTGTCCGCTCATCAAAGTAACTGAGATCTGAGCCATGAATAGTTCTGCATGGACCAAGGATCTGACAAAATCAAATATACCGCAACATACAGTTGGCCTGACTGATTTCAAACAACTACCAATATGCTGGTGCCAAATATTGAAAGATTAAATTATTGAATAAAAAAATTGTTGGTGCTCTTTACAGATTTCCCTGCCAATTCCACTCACGTATTCACTTACAGCGTCGTTTGTTACATGAATGAGGGTAGCATGAAATGGTTTTTCATTAGCCAAAGAAGGAGATGACTGTGTGATAAAAGAAGAAGAAGAAGGCTTAATGATGTTTAGCAGCTGTGTGAACTGCTATTAAACAATGAATAGTGATGAGGGATAAAACTGATACCAAATTACAGTGAAACATTATAATAATGCTGCACTTTGAGGGAAGGTGCACATCTGAAATGCAACTCTTCCATCCTTGTGTAGAAAATTTTAACCACCTTTATCTTTTCTTCATTTCAAAAGTCTACATGAAATTACTAAAGACTGTAAGAAAAGAATATGGTTGATTTTCTTTTATTACTACTTCAATGGTAATTATTTGACTGGCTAACAGCACCCAAAGCCAAAGTTTATTTTGGTAATAAGTAGGGCTGTTCAAGATTGATTGAGTTAATCTCAATTAATTAAGGTCAGCAATTAGCGCACACATTTTTTTAAAGTCTTGACTAACCGCATGCTATTGTTTTCAATAAACACTGGTTAAGATGCGTCAGCATCTCCCTGCAGCCACAGTGATGTAAAATGCATCCACCACTGCTCCTTGATGTCTCCTTTCACTCTGAAAAACTCACAGATGACTCAGTGGATGTGTCAGAAGTCTATCTAGTTATGCTTTGTATTTGCACCACTTTTACGGACATAAAGTTCCAAATGGATAAATTAAGATTATTGGAATTTATCTAGTAGTTTTATGGTTGATATAGTTCTTTTACTTTTATCAATGACCAAATAAAGCTTCAGTACATTGTTACATCATAAGGGTCTGGTCTCCTTTGGTGAATGTATAGACAGCATGTGAATTTGTGACAAAGTCGAGGTACCTTTGACCCTACACTGTCATCATCAGTGTGTGACAGAGAGCCACTTGCCACTTGGCTGTATGTGGGTTTATGGTCTGGTTGCTACATTCCCCACTGTTTTGTAAGGCTTCCTCTTTCTGAGAGAGGGCTTGAATCTCCAAATGTCTGGTGTGTATCTGTGCTTGCATGTGTTTTATTCTATGGATGTGCATTTGCCTTAGGAGCTATGTCTTCATATTGGTGATTTTGCGGGTAAAAAAAAAGGGGGGGAGTCATATTCAAGTTACAATTGTGCACAACAAATATGATGAAAACAGCTGCTCAGGCTTTAGGAAATTTAGATCATTTTCCACATAAAGATACAAAATTAATTGTTAAAAAGTTGATTAATAGCTATTAAAAATAAACTTTAATCAGTGTCATGGTTTGCACTGATGAATGAACTACTTGTTCCATCACATCCTCATAAGACTGAGCTATATCTCTATCTCCAAAATACTGAACCCAACATGAAAAATGAACTGTGCCAGCATGTGAACCTGCCCCAGGCTCAAGGTGCCCCTGACTCTGCAGGAGACACACACAGACAGAGCACATACACCAACAAGTACACAAAGAAACTCTTATCATTGTGGTTCCAGTCTCGACCACATGTACAGCACTGTTAGCTGAGCTGTGGGAAGAAGATAAGTCTTTGGAGCGTAAGGGCGGGAAATCACTGCAGTGGGTGCATATCTGCTGCTCAAGTGTTTGTTGACTTTAGTGTGGATCACATGCCTGATGTAGTTAAAATTCGTGGATGAGGTGTGACTGTGTGAAACTGTTTTTTTTCCCATTTTTTTGTATTTGTTCTCTTTCCCTCTAACATCTCTCACTGACCAAAAGACAGGAAATTGAGAAGAGATGCGGACAAGAAAGCACACCAGTGGTAGAAAAAGGGCAACATAAAGCAGCTAAGACTGACAGGTATCAACTGCCGGAGCAAAACTATTTAACATCGGTCCTAAAACATGGAGACAAGAAAATTTGGAGCAGGTATGATAGAATAAATGAAAATAGGAATAACCTAGATCTCAACAACAACAGGATTAAGAGGCCTGGTGAGCTGTGTCCAAGAACTTCTACAGCAGAGGGAGGGACTGAGTCACGGAGGGATGACTGACAGTTTGATGAAGGAGGTGTCGCAAGAGGGAAATTACACTCCTCTCTCTCTCTAGCCCCCCCCCCGGCTCACTCATCATTAGTGAAGAGTTTTGCTTCGAGGGATTCCTCCTCAAATTACTTGAAAAAGACATCCTCTTTTCTTTTGGCCCTTTCTCTTCCTCTGTCTGCCCCATGGGCAAATTCTACCTGTCAGATCAAACAGGTCTGCACAACACAATAACTATTCACTTACTCTTAAAAAATGCTTCTTTTTGATAACATTAAAGCATAACAGTGGCTGTGAGAGAAAAAGAGTTGAGAAAGAAACAAGCAATGAAGGTGAGTGGGAGTTAATCAGTTTGCACCACAACCATTGCACACAACATTGAGAAAATAATGGTTCTGACAACATAATATGTGTAGCACTCTTGTGCTTGAGTCGAGTGTTCAGGTATTATCTCAGAATCAGACTTTAGATCAGAGTCCCCTATGGCCCACAAACTGGACACTCCTTCCTCAGCCAATACATCATCCCTTTACCAATGATGTCGGCCCCAAAGTAATCCAACAAACCTGTGACACGCACAAATTCACACAGACCTAGACTCTAGAAACACACCTCTTTGTCACACCCAGGGCTGATGGCTTGCAGTGTCACCGGTTTGACAGCTTCTCTGCAGCCAACCCTTCAAGTCAGCAAGTCAACCTCTCCCATACTGTCTCTCTCTTACAACATCACTATGTCCAAAATGACACACCTTAAGGTTATTACCATGAACAAACTCACACATTTTAAATATACTTTTTCAGCAGTAGTTCTTGTTTACGCTCTAAAATGATCATCTATCATTTTTTCTCAACCCCTTTTCTTAAACATTAAAGAGTTAAAAACTCCTGACAAGGGTAAAAAGACAGAACGAAAGGCACATACTTTACATTGACAAGGGCACAGAAGTTTTCTCAAGATCGAAGGGCGTATGGGACTTAGAAGAGGAAACACTGGGGGAAATCAGAAGAATAACATGCACAGAAGCAAGTTTGGTTGCCAATCAAAACAGGCTTCATCTTCACTGCAGAGCTGTTTCAATATGGAAACCAACAAATACGAAAAGCTTCTCATCACTAAAAACCACGAACAGTGTTCTCCTGTAATAAGATTATCTGGGGACAGTTTATAAAACAATAACACTCCCACTTTCTCCCTACTTTCAGCTTAAATAGAGAATCCTTTTAAATATCATAAATGTTTTATGTAACTAAAAATAACAAACAAATCTTGTTTTAATGGTACAGTTACTCTTGGTCAACCTGAGGTGTGAAACCATGTGACTTAATTAGGCAAGTCCAAGCCAAAAGGCCAAAGTGACTGTTTACTTACAACCGGCTGCCTTTAATACACTGAGCAGACGAATGAACACATAATTCGATTTTAAACAATGAGCCTTTTCACCAGCAGCACAGAGCAGACGGGGCCAGACAGGGGCAAGTATGTCCTTTGTGTGCATGTGGGAGAGTGTGTGCATGTATAGTTGTTTATGTTTGTTCGTAGAAGGCAGAAAAAATTGACTGATGAGTTAATGAGTCTAACAGAAGGCCTGCGCCCTGTCAGCTGACTTCTAAACTGAGAGACTCTTCTTTGATTGTCTTTAGGGCAAAAGTCTCTCACTTTCTTTTATCATCACCACTCTCCTTCAGTTTCATCTAAATGAGAGTGGAGAATACCCACTTGTTGATGAGGACGGACACTTAAGCAGAGCCATGAATCTAAAAGCCCCTCAACTTTTAAAGTGAAGTAGTTAAAAGCAGCAGCAGTTAAATTAAATCAATTTATTTAGAAGCAGAAACATAAAAGTTATAAAAATGAAAAACTCCTACCCTTAGAGGATATGTCAAGCCTGACTGCTACGAATGATTTAAATGTTATTTTAAGCCCTTTTCTACTGGTACAGTTTGCTCATAATAAACACACAGCTGTGACTCTGGGTGCGATGTCTAAAATATCCTAAAGTCTAGAAATCATCTCATCAACGTATGGATTATGTTTCCTTCATCTGAGAAACACTTCTCAAATTAAAAAGCCGTCTCTCCTGAGCTGTCTCTGAAAAGTTCATACTAGCCAATGTTTCATCACGTATTTATTACTGACACACAGCCATTACCCACAGCAGCACACTAGTTCAAAATGCAGCTGCCACACTGTGAGCTTCACTCCTTAAGATCTCATCAGGGTTGTACTAATACTAGGGATGCATGATATTTGCAGACTTCATGGTGAACACTGGATCCCTTTGTAGTCTGCACCATGATTACAAGTCAGTTAAACCATTTATCAAAATTTTTTATTATTTCAGATAGTGATGCACCATTTGTGAAAATCAGGGCTGATGCAGATGTTTTTGCAATAACTGTTGTTACTTGTTTGATTTTTGTGATTGTTAACTTTTCATTCAACAGTTTCATTCCGTTGAAAGAGCAGGCACCCACATACTGAGGCAATAGTGCTCGATACACTGGTTGCAGGATCCTGGCACATGTTTTTCCCTCTACCTATATTTCCTGTCTGTTCAGCTGTTCTATCAAATAAAGGCAAAAACCGCCCCCAAAAGTCTTTAGAATACTCCAGAACCTTAGATCATATTTCAATTATTGTCAGTTTTTTAAAGGAATACAGTAAATAGTTTCATCATCATGCAGAGTCTGATTGACAAATTCCTATTTTTCTACTCACACATGCACACACTCAACAAAAACAATGAGCCTCTTTACACCTGCAGCACAATGTCAAACACTGATTAAGGAATGCAGCTTTTCCTTTTCTTTTTACACAAGTAGCACAGAGTGGAAATTCCTTAAGCTCTGGGAACAGACACACTGTGTGATTCACATAACATTTGATGAAATATGATCAGGTTCATGAACCAGCTATGGTGTTTTTGTTGGGAATTTGGCTCGGGAGTGGCAGTACAATTATAAAGATAGCTCAGTGTTAATTACAAACTAGACTTAGCTGTCAGAAAGTGGAAAGCATAGATCAAACAGGACACTGCTGCAGCACATTTCTTTAAAGGTCTGATTGCACCACAGGTTATAGAAAGTATTTACTTGCAGGTTATTTCAAGTTTAATAACAGTAGGGCATGTGCCAAGACCCCAAAGGCTAACTCTAACAAATGTGGTAAAAATGATTAGCCTACCTGTCATGTTGATGCAGTTAACGAGGTTTCATTGTTTTTCTCATTAATCACACTGAATAACTTACTATACTTTCTGATAAAAATAGGTATGATTGTTCTCTTGATACTTGACACACAAATATCATTGGGCAGTAAAATATGTTGGCAACACTAGAACTATCAATTTTACAGCAGTCGGAGAGTAAAGTAACAAAAACCCCCAAAAAGTCCTAAATAACATCTTGGAGGTGAAAGTGTATGTGTTGGTATTGTTCCCAGTTCTGGTGTACTTTGTCAGACAGAGGAGGCTTTTATTCCCTCTTCCGTGCCAGAGCAAAACCTCATGGTCCCATGGACAAGCTGGAATTGATGTAAAAAACCTATTTCTGCACAGGCTTTCACATCCAATAATACCCTTAAGAGAAGTTTCTGCTGCTGTGTTTACATTGTTCTCAAGGTGTTGTGGTGATGGACGCTTGAATATAACTGACATGTGTGTGTTTTTGCACAGAAACATCTAGTCAAACTTACCTGCAATACACAGTGCCATTACTCAGGGTCAGACATGTTGCATTGTTCACACAAGGAGCCTTATCATCCACACACTGAAGAGCTGCAGGAGACAAAAAGACAAGTTAGAGGGTGGAAATGAGGCCCTATTCACATGGAATTAGTATTACCTAGGGAACTCTCTTATTTTCAATAATCTGACATCTTCCTGTGCAAATTGACCACATCACTAATTTGTAAAGTAAAAAATTCAAGGGCAAATTACCAACCTCGTTTCAGAACACACAGAGGTCTTCTAATTATAGTAATCTATAGGAGTGTGTATTAGCAAGAATCTGGCGATATGATATGTATCCCAGTACAGGGGTATAAAATATATGGTCCTGCATGCAATCTGAAGATGAGGATTTTTCCCATTTGTTGTAGTTAATTAAAATGCTTTGCGATTTTTATGAGAAAATTGGAAAAATAAATCAATATGGAGTAAATGCACTCAAATCTTTTACATATTTCATGGTATATCAGGTTGTATGTCTTTACGTAATGACAAGGTGCTTGTGGAGGGAGACCATGGGACACAAACTGATCCTCATGTCCAGCTTTAAGGACTGATGGACTGTGTCATGAGGAGGACATGACGTGGTGGTCCAGTTATTCAATCGTATTACCGAAGCCTTCATTACTAACGTTCACTACACGGAGCAGGTCCTTACAAGTATTTAAAGTATTTATGGTTGCATGAGTAAAAACCAGCGGTAGCTTCAGCAGGCTTCCTTCACGTTAGCTGTTATCCGCTAAGCTATCGCTATGTTGTCAGGTCCGTTGTGTTGTCTGAGCACTTTACTCTGGTGTGGCTTATCTTACAAATGACTTGACACCTGTCTAAGTTTGTACTGTCTTTTATGTTTTGGAAGCCAAAACAAGTCCACATATCCACTATGAATGCAGCAGAAGCTGCACTGCTGTGTAGGTACAAGCAACCAGCTCGCTCAGACCGGAAGTCTCACATAATCTCGTTGTCTAAGCAGGGGAGAAGAGGCAACTGCTTACTGCCAGCTGGCAGTGCTTACTGCCAACTAGCAGCCAGGGGTGAAATTACACCACAAACTACTGCACTAACAAAGTAAATAATCAATTTAAAAAATATCAACACTACATTTTAAAATATCGATAGAGTATTGCGCCGCGATATATCAGTGTATAGATATGTTCTTACACCCCCAGTAATCGAGAATCAGGTTCTTGGTAATTTGGGGCAGACATTTTTTTTCATGTTCCATGCTACTTTTTCTGCACCCTTTCCAGTTAAAAACAAAACTGTTTTGCACAGTGCAAAAAAAGATTTTGACAAATTACACTACTAATACTGCTTTTTCTTCAACTTACTTAGGTGTTGAAATGACGTTAAGTCACTTAACTGTCCCACCTCCAAACCTTTCCACACATGCACATGCATTTAAATCGCAGCTATCCCCAACTATCACTAGTGAAGAATAACACTCAGTGCATAAGTTGCTGAAAACAAAACAAAAAAGGTTCTTATGTGAGTGAAAAAACATGAGCATGTTAAACCTCTATTACATTAATAGAAGGAACATAACAGTGCTCCTCTTTCTCTCCTTCTCTGATCAACTGAAGATGAACCTATCTGCTAATATCTGATATGCTGATATTTACAAAGTAATCATAGCTGAGGCAAATACCAATCTCTGAATGTAGTTCAGACCTAAAAGTTCAGTCCGCATACCACACACTTCAAACCTCAAGGATGAACAAATAACACATTTCAGTACCTAAAATACACTTCATAGTGTAAGGAATGATGATGAATAAAGAAAAGACTTCAGCTGACATAGGTCTGTTGGTCCAGCCTAAAACTCCATTACTTTATTTGTTTGTATAGACAATCTTTTGCATCTGATATCGCCAGATTTTCATAGCCAGAGCACTGGTTGTAAATATTGACTGAAGCTTTCATATCTGCCAATACTGGTATCATACTGATAATATTGTTCATCCTATTCATTAGTTAATCACCTCGGTATCATGTCATCACTACTCTGTGCACTAGGTGCACTGTGAGTAACCACACTATCATGTGCAATCTGCAAAGAGGAACAAAAGCTGACAGAGCTAGCTGCTGATTTTGTCACAGTCTGCTCAGCATATCAGCCTCATATCATATACCCAATGATACTATGACCCTAAGATGAATTTCACTGTTGTCTGAGCATTTTCTCAACTTTACACTAGTTGGTGAAAAAAATTCAAATGTGTGTTTAGCTGGATAAGAAAAAAGTTGCTTTGGAACTTCCCAGTCTGTTGAGATTTTAAAAACTCATCTAAAGACTTGCCAGCGACTAACGCATAACAATGACAATCCTGTTCAAATATCTTGAGCCTAGGTATCATAGCAGCTCTTTTTTTTCAGTCATTCATTTCAGTAAATCCATGTGTACTACAGACGTTGCTTTTCCTGTGCAAATGCAGCTCACAAAATACTGATATTAGGGACTAATTCCCAAAACCATTACAAAAACATGCAAACTCCGCACAGAAACGCCCTGACCGGGAAGCAAACCAGGGACCTTCTTGCTGTGAGGCAACAGCACTTACCCCTGTACCACTGTACACCCCCATTAGGATAACAATATGAAGTGCGCTGATTAAAGAAAAAAAATGAAAGTGCATTTTTGCTACATCTCAGTTACATTACAGCTACATTAGGCCTGTAGTCAACCAAAAAAAACGTGGTTGACCAAGATTGGTTCAGGTTTAAAAAAAAAAAACAGAAAAGAAAAATTAAATTTAAAAATCACCTCGTTGGGGACCTGTTTAATACAGGTTCCTCACTGCGCCTGCTTGGTACTCTAAATGATCCTTAAATGAACATAACAAGCCTTTGGAAGCATTTATATATCTTTTAGGCTCATCATGTCTTACTAAAAATATAATTAATTGAGAGATGATCAGCGCACACCTGCCTTTGATCTCCGTGATCCCGGCGTGGTATCTCTTTAAACTCATACAGCCTACAAAATAATCTCAGATTGTCGTTTTTCATTCATTTATAATGGTAACTAATAACAGGATCACTTGATCATTTATGAGCATAAAGCAGACAGCATGCAGCGTTTATTTACGGAGATGAGAGGAAAAAAGTTCACTTGTTGGGACTTAATGACCAGCAGACATCGCCTTTTATGTCCTCTGCTTTCTGCCTGTTTGTAAGAGAAACTAACACTAATGTGAACACTTTAAGGAGATTATAGGAGATGCTACTATGCAGCCTATTTACCGACAGGTGAATTAAACTGACTGCGGGAGATGGGGGTTGATGCAGTGAGGGAGGGCAGAGCAGAGAGACTCAGCATCACTACTTCAATACAAACAGCCTGCAACTTTGTGATGAGTTGATGTGTTGTTTCTAAGCATTAGTGCTGTAAAAATATCAGAAAAAGTCCCACTCTGCTAGCTTTGTGTGCTTCTCTACCTGTAATTCCTAGAGCTGCATTGCTCCTCGTCCCCTGCAGCACATCTCTCTATCAGCCAGCTGTACACTACGTGTCTGGCCTCCTGTCTTAGGGGAGGGGGGCGGGCGACTCACCAACCAGAGTGATCTTGGTCAAACAAAAGCTTGTTGACCAAACAATCGACCAATCAAATTGAAGCTGTCAGCCCTATTATCAATATAATATAAACCAAAAAGCATATTTTTATCACTTAAAGGGGACATATTATGCAAAAATCGCTTTTTCAGGCTTCTCTACCAAAAATATGTGCCCCTGGCCTGTCCACAATCCATTCAAATACCAGAAAAATCCATTTCCTTCCACCTTCTCTTTCTCCACCTTTCAGAAAATGTGTTAAAACAAGCCTTTCTCAGATTTTACCCTCATGATGTCACATGGCGAGTAAGCACCTGCCCCCAGCCCTCCCCGCTTGGAAGAAAGTTCCATGCTCCTCTACTGATCTTCCTCTTAGCTGCTAGCTGAGATGCTGGATAGCTCAGTGAGTTAACATGCTGTCTTTTGTCTGAGAGATTGATGGTTCAAATCCCAGTCAGTTCCTTATCCCTTAAAGCTCACAGCTATTTTTTTCACCATCATGTCTCATGTACACATCCCTTTTTTCAGGACAACCTGGGCTTTAAGAATATATCTACTACAGTTATGTTACTTGAATTTTTAAAAAGCTATTAGACTCGAAAGACAAATGAAAAAAACAAATTGGAATTTGAAACTCAAAGATTTTTATTTATAACACAGAGACATTAGTGACTAAGTCTTTTCTTTGCACAGACTTCTTCTCCCATTTCTTGGGGACACAATGGTGAAAAAAAAAACACTTTGTAACTTATGGTTTTCAAAATATCTACAAGAAAAGTCCATACGCTTTTGTTGCAGTTAGATTCATTTTTGCCATTCCTCAAAGCAGTAGAGACGCAGCTGGTTGACTGCAGCTCCCACAATGCAGTGCGGTAAACGACATGGCAATGCCTGAGTAAATGATCGAAAATGGATTAAAAATGGATAAAAATACGCTCATTATCAGATCTAACAATGTGGATTTAATCTGTAAAAAGCCTGAAAAGTCACCGAAGTTGTGGGCTCATTAGAATGGCGTCCTTTAGGGCTATGGAGACATCGAGGGTAGCCAGGAACAACAAGATGGTCAGCTTTCAAAGGAAGAAATAGTGTCTATGACTTATGGTTCAAAAGTTCTCAACATTTTTATAAACTTGTCACATCTTGTTATTTATGACAACACCATCCTCAGATACCCCAGAAAGTCAGCCAAGTTCAGGGCTCACTAGAAAATGTTCTGTAAGAGGTACGGATGCATGGAAAACATAATCAGAAAGGCACAACAGAGCGCTTTCAGATTAAAAAAAATTCAGTGTGTATGACCTACAATTCCAACGTTACAAAGGGATTTATAAAGGGATGTGCCTGCGGCTCTGATCTGTGTCGTGTGAGCTCTAAGGGTTAACTTTGGGTTAAAGTGTCTGTAACACTGTAAAATTAAAAAAAAACATTCATTGTAACATCAGGAGGGCCACATCCATTTCCTGAGAGAGGTGTGGTCAATAGAGCTGTGAAAAAATATCGATACGGTAATATATCGCGATACTTTGACATCCGATACAATATCGATACTTCAACTCTTAATATCGATTTTTTTTTGTTTTGTTTTCATATTTTAGCCGAGTTGTTAGTAAAATAAGAGCTACTCTGCTGTATGTTGCCGCGGCGTTTCCTCTAGAAGCAGTCAAAGTGCATAGGTGAAAGGAGCGAACATGCCTGACAAAATAACAACACCTGCACAATTCAAAGCAGATGTTTGGAAGCATTTTGGCTTCAAAGTTAAAACAGGGAGCATAAACAGCGAGTTGGAGAAAGGAAATGCCATTTGCAAGATCGGTCTTGCTGCCGTGAACTATAGCGGGAACACCACCAACATATTGTGTGATTTACATATACATCATCTCTATATTTTTCTTAGTTAACTGTGTAGAATATCGCAATATATCACAATATCATGATATCCTGATATATCGTGATACTATCGTATCATGATCCAAGTATCGTGATGGGTATCGTATCGTGAGGTTCTTGCCAATATTCACCCCTAGTGGTCAGGGGCGGAGTCAGACAGGTAAAGACCATTTAAAGTCACATAAACACAGACACAGAAACTGCTCACTCTGAGCAGGGCTGAAACAGAGGGGTTTTTAGAAATTCAAAAATCTTATACTAGAGTGTTTTTTCAGCAACAAACTTCACAGCCAAGTTTTTGGGACCTCTGAGAACAATATAAACTTGTCTTAAAGGGTAAAATATGTCTCCTTTAGGAAGGAGACAAAGAGTTTATCTTCACTAGTTATGTTGCAACTAAGGCTTAGGAAATGTGTATGATGAAAATGCTTTTAATGCAGTCATAAATTACAACTGAATTAAAAGCATTTTTATTATAACTTATAATGAAAGTGGGCTAATTGTGAAGTCCTACTATAACGTTGGCCATAACAGACTTTACTGTTCTGGTTAAGTTTGTAAAGTAAATGTTCTCCAGTTTCAGTTTCTTTTTGCGGTTATATACTGTAAACTTTAATAGGTTTAGTAACTGCCCATAAGATTCAAGAATTGTAAATTAGTCAAAGATATTTCTCCCTCGCAAATAGTCTTCAAGTTCCCCTCTCTTACCTCATCCTTACAAATACAATGCAGAGGATTTGCCACCTACCTAGCTCAATATTAAAGCCTAGCCTGAAATCAGCCTGTGGTCATGGGGCAGCTAGATAGCCTGGCAGACAGAAAATGTGCCTTGACGAGAACAACAAAGCCCGACTATCTCCCTGCCGCTGAAACACTCATAGCCAAACACATCTGCTATTGTGTGGCCTTCAGGCTGCCAGAGACACATGGCTCAAGTGGCCTTCACACACAACATGCTGACCCAGCATGCCAGCTGAAAGTGTGGTGTTGCCTGTGTCTTTATTTATCAATATGATATGGTATTTAAAAGAAAGACTCCCCTGTTAAGAGTGTTTGATTAACTTGGCAAAACAACTATAAATCATAAGCACTGGTTTTACAACATCTGTTTTATGAACTTGATTTCATTCAGAGTCTCACATGTCTAAGTGGTTTTGTGATGTATACCCACTCTGTAGAACAAAGTCCTTTTTACAAAACTGAGGTCAGCTGATTTCTCGGAAATGGCAACAATGTCTTCACAAAAGAGTCACTGCATTAGGAGGAAGTGTGCGCAACACGGATGTTATTTCCTGCCTCTAGATAAATCACAGAGTCACCCACACTAGTCCCCAGACATAAACTATTTTAATCCTGTTTGATAAAATTTTGCAATAATCAAAGCTGAACACACATTTACTCTCAAGTCCAAAGAATTAATGTCTGGTTTTTGCTTAAAGAGCGAGGGAAGACTAATTCCTCAGTGCCTGGCTGACAGACATAGTCCTTTAGACATGGGGATACCAAACATAAACTACCGTGAAATCCATAATCCCAACAAGCACGCACACACACGAATGCCTCTATGTGCTCAAGTGCACAGACATCCAATGTAATAAAGTATCAGTTGTGTCAGACTACTGCTGACCACAGAGGATACAGTGCCATGAAGAAGTATTTGCCCCTTTCTGTTCTTGATTGTTTTTTATATTTATCACACTTAGATATTTCAGATCATCAAACCAATTCAAATATCTCACAAAGACAACACAAATAAATGCAAAATGTGTTTTCTAAATGATGATTTTATTTATCAAGAAAAAAAAAATCCAAACCTATCTGGCCCTATGGGAAAAAGTAACTGTGCCCCCTTTGTTAACTCACGAGTTAACTGATTAACCACAGCTCTTGGAAAGCTGTATTCAATTTCACTGGCCACACCCAGGCCTGATTACTGCCAGATTTGTTGAATCAAGAAATCACTTAAATAGAAGCTGCCAGACAAAGTGAAGTAGGCTATGAGATCTAAAAAAAAACCAAAACGCATCATTCCATTATCCAAAGATATTCAAGCACAAATGAGAAACACAGTGATTTCCAAGGCTTTGGGACTCCAGCAAACCAGGGTCAGAACCATTATCCACAAACAGAGAAAACTGGAAACAGTGGTGAACCTCCAAGGAGTGGTCGGCCAACCAAAATTACTTCAAGGGTGTAACGACGACTCATCCAGGGGGTCACCAAAGAACTCAGAATGACATCCAAAGACCTGCAGGCCTCACTGGCCTCAGTTAAGGTCAGAGTTCAACCATAAGAAAGACCCTGAGCAAAAATGGCATCCATGGGAGAGTTCCAAGGCCAGAACTACTGCTGACAAAAAAGAACACAAAGGGTCATCTCACGTTTGCAAAGAAACATCTTGATGATCCCCAAGACTTTTGGAGAAATATTGCGTGGACTGACGAGTCAAAAGTTGGACTTTCTGGAAGGTGTACGGCCCGTTACATCTGGTGTAAAAGTAAAACAGCATTTGACAAAAAGAACATCATGTCAACAGTCAAACATGGTGGTGTCAGTGTGATGGTCTGGGGCTGTTTTGCTACTTCAGGACCTGGACCACTTGCTGTGATTGATGGAACAATGAATTCTGCTGTCTACCAGAAAATCCTGAAGGGAAATGTCCGGCCATCAGTCCATGCCCTCAAGCTCAAGGACAACGATCCGAAACATACCAGCAAGTTCACTTCTGAATGGCTCAAAAAAAAAAAAAAAAAAAAAAAAAAAAAAAGAAGGTTTTGGAGTGGCCAAGTCAAAGTCTGGACTTAAATCCAATTGAGATGCTGTGGTGTGACCTTAAATGGGCAGTCTATGCTTGAAAACCACCTAATATGGTTGAGTAAAAACATGTCTGCAAAAGAAGAGTGGGTCAAAATTCCTCCACAGAAATGCGAAAGACCCATCACTAGTTATCACAAATGCTTGATTTCAGTTATTGCTGCCAAGGGACTCTACATGAGAAATTCAGGTACACTTAAAACACAACAAACTAGGTCTAATTTAGTTGAGACCTAAAACTTCAGTTCTTCAAACACACTTAAAAGTTTAAGGATTGAGGAAAAGAAAAAAACTTCAGCTGAGGTGGGTTCTTGATTCATGCTTTAAACCTCACAAACTTCATATGCATCCATACATTCTGCCAATATCTAAGGCTGATATACCACCTGTAAATACAGCACAGTTTTCATGCCAATAAAACCATGATCCCAAAAAAATCAGCAAACAGGAAAGCTGAATGAGGTAGGAAGAGTGAAGACAAATTAATTACGCAGAGGGAGGGATAACATGGAAGTAAGAAACAGAGGCAGGAAAAGTTTTCCTCCATATTTCTGAAGAGTTTCCCATACGTACTGTCGTAATCCCAGATACAATGATCTTACCAGATCTGGGACAGCCTGTCTCCTATTATGCCATTTTAAGACACGCACACTAACCAATTACCCTTTGATTAAGAGGTCACTGATTTCATAGCAGAAATTTTGGGAATGATTCAGCAGGCTGTCTCTAAAGTCAAACAAACAATTGTTCCACATGTTCATATGACTGACTAGGATATTGTTATTCAGACTAATTCTACCAGAACTGGAACCTTTCTACCTGGCTGTTCTCACACTTCACTATCAATGAGTCATGGACAGAAACCTTTCCCAGGAATGAAAGCCTAGATAAGACTCAATTGATGAAGTCAACAGTGAAACTACAGGCAGGTTGTGTGAGCTGGGAAACAATACAAAGCTAACTGACCATATAATTACTATTTCTGACCCTTCTTGATCAAAAATCAACTTTCCTCCCCAAACACATCTGCTGAATCTTCTAGACTTGTGTGGATGTAATATTTGTTTATGTGTGCATGGAGTGTATGGGGTGGAGAGGAGTTTATGTGGAAAACAAAAACAGAACAAAATGTGGAGATTTATAGTCAGTACGTTTACATGCACAGTTTAGCCATTAGGGAATTTAAATGGACTACTGTCCTTGTCCCAGTTAAATTGTCTTACTTTACAGCTAGGAGTATAAATCTGTTCTTCTGAAGATAATTTGATTAGACCCCCGATTTAAATGCTGTGAAATGATTTACTGAAGATTCATTAAAGTACAGAGCCATTCAGTCTAATCCGATCAGATTCAGCTCGGTTTGGTTCAATTTGGTCCAGTGCAAACTGATTATGGAATTCAAATAATGTTTTGCTTAAAAAAAGCAGAGGAAAAGGGGTAAAACATGATGATTTCATAATAGTCTAAGTGTCTTTGAGTTTATAAAAAACACTAAATCCCAGTTCTCCTGTGCAACCATTTTGCTATGTTTATGAAATGAAGTTTTCATCACACACATGCCCAGTTGTCTCCCTTTGACAGTTAGTTAGGAGACAAACATCAATATTAGTCTTTAATGGTACATAACGCTTTGTTCTTTCTTCCACACTTGTATCTTCACTGGCTTTGTTAATCCTGATAACACTAAAAACTACATATTAAATTTGCCCAAGATGTACAAAAAAAATGAAAGCTGAATGAATTACAGGAGATTTGAATAAACATAGTGACAGAGCTCTGTTACAGGAGAATAATGGGTTAAAATAATATTGCAAACAATAAACAGAAACTGCTTTCTATACAATAGATTTTCTGTGTTCCAACTGCATGGCTTATCAACAGGGGTGCCTCAAGGGTCAGTGCTTGGTTCCCTCCTTTTCTCAATATACACCACCTCACTTGGGGCAATCATCCGCTCACATGACTTTTCTTATCACTGTGCAACCACAGATCAATATCCAGTTTGGATCAAATCAACTCATGCCCACTAAGCCTGCCCGAAATATGGGTGTCGTGATTGATGAACAGCTAACCTTCAAGGTTCATGTGGCCTCGATTGCTCGGTCCTGCCGATTTGCCCTCTTTAACATCAAGAAGATCAGACCCTGCCTGACAGAGCATGCAACACAGCTCCTGAAACAGACTCTTGTAATATCACGCATTGACTACTGCAACCCATTACTGGTAGGCCTCCCTGCATGCACAGTTAAACCTCTGCAGATGATCCAGAACACAGGAGCATGTCTGGTCTTTAACCAACCTAAGAGAGCTCATGTTACACCTCTATATATCTCTCTACAATGGCTTCCAGTTGCAGCTTGCATCAGATTCAAAACCAATCATTGCTCACAAAGCAGTAACTAAAACTGCTCCTGTTTACCTGGAATCCTCCAGGTTGGACCACCACAAATAAATTAGGCCCGCCACAAAGAGATTCTGGCACTACCTGTTCGCCCTTGCTCTGTGAATGTAGCGTGTCGTTAAAATGACTATATCGCAAATATACAGTTCAAAACACCGACAACAGGTAGTTAAAATGTTCCCGCCTCCAGACAAGCTTTTTTGCCCCATGATCACACAGGAGAGTTTACTGAATAAGGTCTAAAGACGCTCATGAAATTGTCAGGAACTGGTCCAGCGCTCATCAGCATAGATAACCAACTAATATAATCACAGCTGTGAGCCTGGACTGGACTGCAGGATTTTGGCCTTTGGCTGCATGCAGGATTGGTGAGTTTTGTGTAGGTTTGCTTCACTCTTAATGAGGGAAATAATCATTTTACATAACACACATAACACAGAAAACATTTCATGACATTCCATACACTGTAGAAGACAGAGTATTTCATGATTTATGTATTTTTGATTTATGTATTTTTGATTTATTAGTAAAAGATTGAGTAAAGTCCTTTTCAAAATAAAACTGCTAAATTTGACTTTATCTAGATTTTTACTTTCTGCATACAATTTTATTAAAAATCCAATATAACAGTCTATTTTAATCACCAAACTAGTGTCATTTGGGGCTAAATTAAACATTATACAGCTGCTGAGAGGCCATTTCAAAATATCGCGATATATATCGTGTATCAGGATATAGCAAAAATATATCAGGATATCAGGCCTTTTTTTTTTTTTTTAGGAGGCACGTAAAATAAAATGTCTCAAGAAAGGGTGCAAACTCTGCAGGAAAAAAATTCAACAAAATTGTTACTCCTTTTGATTTAAGTTACCTACTTTATTTATTCAACCTAATTTCTTATTTATTTATTTTTATTTATTTATTTAAATAAGCTATTGCATTTTTTTATTTAAATGTATTCATGTTAAGTTTATTTGGTGTTTGTTTACATTTAACATTAAATGAAAGTTTTATATTCAAATCCAAATCAAACTCCATGGGTTATTTTTCTCTATCTTCAGCATGTGCACAATATACATTTAATTATAAATTATCTAAAACGCAGCGCACTGATGTCTTGATTCCAGCATATTTTTCAAAATGTTTTAGCATCCCAAATGATTTGATAAGACTTATATCAATAATGAATTGACACCAATTAAATAGAAAAACCTTATTGCCAGACAGTGACTGAGACTAAATAGGTTAAAGTTCATCATCAGTCAGGATTCAATGCGGGGCAGTACAGGGCGACAAAATGTTGCAGCTATAAGAAAACTCATCCCTGCTTCAAGTTATTTTACCTCACCACACCAGAGGGTCACGAAGAGTGTGAGGTGTGCTTGTGCGTGAGGCACACAGATGAAGTCACAACTTGTAGACCTGCTCACCCCTCAAGGGCTTCAAACTCCAGTCGGACGGACTCAAGATTTTATGAAGTCCCATAGTCTTAATGACGTTAAATTTGAGTATCAATTAGCTTCATAATTCCTCTCGTAGATACTGTAGTTCCCTTTGGTTGCTTAACAAGCCAATACATGTCTGCATTAACGTAGCGGTCTGATATGAGGCAGACAGACAGACAGCGAAGATGAAGATAGATAACGAGAGAACCATTTCATTCAGGAGTAAAACACAATTCAGCATCACACTGCATGCACTGTTACAGACTGAGAGAGTAAAGAAAATTAGGTAACAGGTTTACTTTTCACCATTTAACTTTAATGTTACTTTCTTATTAAGTTACTATTTCTCTTTGTTTGAGAGAACAGAAGGATTTCTTCATTTACATTATACACATCAGTTAGGATGTGATTATACACTTGGATGTGTCTTAAAATGCTGTAAATATCTGTTACACTGGTTATAAATATTTTATATCAGGGTTATCAAAACAACAGCTGTGGCTCTTTTTGAATAAATTTAAGGTTATTTCTATTTAATTAGTGAACATTTTATTCATTTACATAAACAGGACACTTTTTTATGGTAAAATTAGTGGAAAGGTTTAAAAATGGAATTCCAAAAAAATCAAAAAGAAAAAACAGAAGAAATTAAAACTGAATTTGGAAAAAATAAAACGGATTTCATAGGGCCCTATACTACATAAAAATTTCATTGGCATCTGAATAAAGGTGGGCCAAGATCCACCTATTTGCTGGCACAAGTGAGCTCTTAACAATCAGACCAAACAAGTAACATGTGAAAGCACTCTTATCTCCTCACTCTATTTCCAAGGCTGTGCCAAGCCCCCTCTCTAAGAAATTAATTTCAGTCACTTGTATGCACAATTTAATTCTTTTGTTGATCAACAAAAACTGACCGTAGGAGACGGCTGGAACATAAATTGACTGGTAAATCACAAGTTTGCTTTTTGGATCCACTCCCTCTTCGCTGACCAGCACAGTGCTTGCAATACTGTTGATGCTGCCAAAATGTATTTGTCAGTCTCATACTTCATTTCACCCCCACTTTTGACCAAGACCCCAAGATTAACACTGAGCACCTGTGCCTGCTGTAAGTTTCCAGCTAAGGTTGCCAACCATGTGTCTATTTTGTTAATGGGAACAAAAGGTATGGAGCATCAACTAGTAGCCAAATTACAGACACTGGTAGCTATGCTGCATGCTGTTTAATATACAGCAACTGATCAGCCAATTTCCTCGCTAGCTTTCCCTTAAGAGAAAAACAGTATGATCACTCATTCAGCAAGCCCCCTTTAGCCGTTATGCTAACTGAAATGAGCTATTACAAAACACAAAAAATGGCAAAATATCATAGGCCACACAGGTAGAAACATAATGTTTACCTGAAAAGCCAACCTAGTCCGTAAATTAACAATTAAAAATTCATTCCCCAGCAAGTGTTTCAACAAAAACTGTCATTTAAGCTGCCACCGCTGGCTTTCGTTTTAAAGTTTTAAAGTGAAGGGCACTGGATTGAGCTCAGTTGGTTGAAAGTGGTTAGGGCTGAGTCCTCATCACATCTGTTGACTGACTCCTGCATGAGATCATGAGATCATCTCTGTTTTCTCTGGACTTCTTACTGACCAATTTGATAAATGCAATAGTACAAAAATAACCTTCAATTAAAAAAAAAAAAAAAAAAAAAGTTAAATGCATCATCTAAATGCACTGGATGTACCCACAAACTCTCATGTAGCGTAGAAACCTGGAGTCTACTACAGTTCGTATCTCTAAACAGAGAAACTGCGAACATTAGGGGTGTGAATCTCTCCTTCTCAAGACAATTAAATTCAAATCTCAATTCACAGACTACGATTCAAGCAGCAGAGCCTAAATGAACCGATCTCTAATGCTAAAACCGGTCCAAAGACCAGTTCGTGCCGCATTTTTACCGGTCCAGGGCTCTGCGCACCGATGCACTCAGACCACTGACGTCAAGATTGGTTAACCAATCCATATCGGATTATCTTTACACCACTGGTGAACATGAAATAGAAAAAAAATGAGTTTTATCATTCTGCTATACATGGTCATGCTCATGTTAGCAGAGCTAACATGCAAATATGCTGACTTTAGCATCTAACATGAAGCAATTCTGTTTCAAAGTTAAGCCAAACAGAGCTGCTGGCAAAGCTGTAGATCCAGGGATGTGTTTTATTATGATTCAAAACAGCTCTTGTGTATCATCAGCAGCTATTTTTCCTCTATCCATTTAACTTCACCTTCTATTATGATCAGCATTTATTCAACTGTCACCAACACAAGAGCACCAGTTTGGTTTTTGTAAACTTTGTTTAAAAGCAGCAAACAGAACAAGTTTAGATTTTTGTTTAGATACATGGCATGCATTGTATTTTTCTTAACAGATGCTTCTTTACTTTAATCTCTTTTACGTGTCCATCAGAACCAAATGTGAGATTTTTTTCTGTTAGAGTCTGTCATAACACCCGGTGATCAGTGTGAATAAAAGCCAAAAACCACTGCCACGACTCGAATAGACGGAGACAAAAATCAGAAGGCAAGCCTGATTGTTGTGCTTGTGCAGGCATTACGCTGGTTCCTCCCTCAGCACTAGCCACTGCTATGTCACTGACACCACAAAGGGTCCCTCGAGATCTAGCCATCATGAGAAAAAAAAAAGAGAGTCAAAGAGGGAAAGGGGTGGAGGAGCTAAGAGCTCATAGCCGCGGATTGAGACGGGGAAGTAATTATGAAACTGCAGACAAAGACTGCACACGAATGGGTGTCCCTGAGCTCTGGCACACATCCACACAGCGGAGGGCAGGAAGTTGTTCGCACTGAGTGAGGAAGTAACCCCATTTCCTGGAATTGCTGTACAAGCCTCTATATCCAGCAGGCTAAACAGTCGTCATAGTAACATGCAATAAAATACCCATAGCTCAGCATGGAAGGAGGGAGATGAGGCTCAAACTAAACAGTATCACCCTGAGGGAAGCTTTACTGGCCCACAAAAACAGCAGACAATCCAAGCACGGGCTTTAAAGTTTCAGTGTCTTAAGTCAACCTCAGTGTGGAGGGTGGAGACGTACTGTAAGACTCAGATCTGTGATTACTTTGGATATCTCTCGCCCATCTCTTAGATTTTATTGGAGCAGTTAAAAGAACTGTGCCTCCATTATTTTACCTAATCTATTGTAATACTTCGGTAAAGTTAACTAAACATAAAACTCCAGTTACAGCAGCTGTTAAAACTAGTCCAGCCTGGCACTACAGATCTGAAATATGAAATGCAAAAGTGAAACACAGATAAGCATTTGTTGCAATGCAATTAAAACAATAGAGAACAAAGCTCTTCAACCACAACAAATACCCTGAAAGCCATACAACTGAAATATTTGCTTTCCTGTTGTAAGAAATTAGACAGCTTGTATCATCTAAAACTGAGAGCTGACCTGCTGGCTCAGTGTGTGAGCGAATAAATAAAATTTAATTTTAATTTAAATGTTTTAATTGAATTGGATTCAAATAAATAGGCTGAATAAATTACATTTAAATTTAAAATAATGCTGCGACGTCCTTCCAAAAGTTCTTCAGTGATTGAAAATATTACTAAATAAATACATTTTTTAAATACTATGTTATTTTCATTGATATATTGACGTATTTATACCCATTCTTTAAACACTAAATTTTCCCAGTCAACTTGAACGCATCATTACACAACCGCGAGTTAGCTTTTTGAGTTTGATAATTAGCGTCTGTCCTGCCGATTTCAACACTGACTTCAGCACTGGATTACTTTTTTAACCAGAGGGACCTACTACAATGTTTGGGAGAACTTTTCACAGCCCATCTTGGCGGATAAAGATGTTAGAGACATGTGAATTCTGAGGATAACTTCACCTATGACGCAGCTACAGAGTCTCACTCTCACAGAATCTCACTCCTCCTCCGAGACTGACAGTTGAAGGTAAAATTGCTTTGATTCACAGAGCCAGACCACCACTGTTACAATAAAAACTATCTTAAAGAATAGGAAATTCATAACTGGCTGGCTCCTCCTCTTTACAGTGATGTTCTTGTTTGAGCTTTTTTAAACACTTTGATTGGTCTGCTGGACGACGTGCTGTCAGTGACACAGCTGCAGAATAATGTCAGAGCTAATGTTGTTGTCTTTGTCTACTGTTTTTAGGACAACAGGACACTTTTATCTGGGAATATTCAGGCTGTTGCTGTCATTTGCTGTAATTGTGTTGTTGCCAGGACAGTGTGATGGTGAGCTGTTCTCTGGTTCTCCGTTTGTATGCGAGCTTGGCTCCACACGTATTCGTTCGGTGCATGTCTGTACCGTACTGAGAAGCCCTTTACCTAATCGGTACAGTACGAATACACATACCTTTACACCCCTATTGTGAAGTAACAAAGAAATTACTAAAATCTTCTAAGAGCTCATGAACTTGGAACAGGTTATTATTGCAGCCTTATCTCCATATCAGTATTTTTGGTATTATAAGTTCTGTCACAAGTAGGGGTGTGACAAGACTGATAGCTCGCGAGACAAGATTTTACACAGTTTGTCTTGTCTAACTCTGACACAGACTGTACATTTTAATGCTCCTCAAATCAAACCTTAAATTTTAAGTCTGCCACATCTTTATTTTACTACACTATGCACTCATTGCTACAGTTACAATAATAATAAAAGCATTTAGACTATTTTGAAAGTATTTCAAAAACTGTTTACAACAGACCTAAATGTAAAGGGCGGCATCAGTATAATTAAACTAATTCTCATTCTCTTTAAAGACATCCCTATTTAAAACACTCAAAAGAAATCTTTCTGTCAATACCACATTCGTTTTTTTTAACAGTAATTCAGAAAAATAGATTATTTTATTGTTTTTTTGGTCTTTTTTCTGATGAGAGATTTGACAGTGTTGGACACAGATGAGTGTGTATGTTAATGTGTGTGCGTTGGTGAGCGGGTGTGTGTCTCTGCTCTGCTGGCTGTCAGACATAAGACGGCACGTTTCACTGAGGTTAGAACTTTGGTTTTTGGAGCTAACAATGGACTCTATGGCACTCAAGCAGAGTTTGTTTTGCAAAGTTTACCACTGCAATACACAGCGGCCTGTTGCGTTACTCATGTTAAGATTCTGATTAAAGATATGCACAGCCAACAGCTGATGGATGTGTGACAGACAGACGGTGAGATGAGAACGAGACATGATGAAGCAGTGATTGAATCAAAGTGACAAAGTCACAATTAGCAAAACTATGAACTAGTCTGTGTGCATACACAAACTAAATAAACACTATGTCCTCCTCACAGAGACCACACAGGTTTCCAGCAGCAGCATTTAATCATTTCACACCATTATTATGCATTTGCGGATCATGTGCAGCGCCAAGTAGCACACACAGGGGAGGGGGTGGAGCAGTGATCTGAATGGGTCAGCTCCATTTTCCCATTAGCTGTTAAACCAACAATTTTAAAGTGTCCAGTAATCTTTGTGATCTTTTATAACTTCAAGTTTGGTATTGTTTTCTGTCTGGAGAGCTGCTCCTCCTGGTGTCTGCGCAATATTGATCTCACAAGATTGTGTTCACCTCAACAAGACATCTCATGATGTTTTGATCACGCGATATCTCAAGGCACGAGATCTCATCACACCCCTAGTTACAATTGGTGCATCAAAATTTCCTTTTCCTGTGGATTCAAGTAACTTCCAGAGTTCATTACACATCAAGCGCTTCAATAGACTTCTTGACTGTTTTTTAAAGACACTCCAGTCATGTTTATTGCTGCTTTACCCAACACCAATGACCTTTGAATGAAATCAGACAATACTGAAACTGGTCATATTTTGTGTTTTGATAGAGAGGCTGGTTTATTGATGGGTCAGTTTGCTTAGCTTTCCTGAGAGGCCTCATACAGGTTGCAGCGTAGCCTGATAAAAGGAGCTCAAAAGTCATCCTAATTCAGTCAGCACATGCTTTTACTTCCTTTATTCAGCAATATAAAAAAATCCAAGACGCAATACAGAATCCTTCAGTAAGGAATACTGAATTACACAAAGCAATAAGAATTCCTTCAGATGCAACAGGGCTCTCGCACCAAGGTCGGTGCTAGGGCCCTAATGATTCTGTGCATCGCAGACACATACCAATCCAACTATGTGCAAGTCAAATGTACTTCAAATCTGAGTTTCCACACAGACTAGAAAGTGTGAGCGCATCAGACACAGCATACTTAGACCATCACAGTAACCACATCATAAGAGAAGCAAGAGCTTGAAGATCCCAGATATCATTACATTTCCAGTTGGGAACACTTTGATATCCCAACAAAACACAACAATCAACAAAGAGAAGTGGACAAGATAAAAGTAGTGTGTGGGATTAGGTACGTTTCAGCAACACATCCAATTAATGCATTATTATTAATGCATTTGAAATAGCATTGCAAACATGAGTAGTAATGCAGGTAGGAAACACATGTTAAAGGTAATTGAGGTGATAAATATAAAGTTTCTACTTGTCTGTATTTCAAAGTAGACAAAGTCATACCAGCCCTTCATGAACAAGCCACAGATGCTTGTCCAGAGGTGTATGCTGTTGCACTCACTACTGGTGGATTGAAATATACTATACTTTTTGAAATGTGTTCTTGTGAGTGCATTCTGTGATTAAGGGCCACTCAAAAAGGTGTTAGCTCAATGAACCAAAAAGTGTCAGTGACTGTCTCAGCCACAAAAAGGAAAGCAGAGTCTTTTAGAAATATATATTTTGTGTAATCTATTTTAAAGTCTTTCATAATTTGAAGACCTTCATGGTGGCAGACTGCAGCATTATTCGATTTTTTCTAAATTCTATTTTCATACACTTTAATTAAAAAAGGAAAGCGGAAAAAAATAAGTCATGCAACCTAAACTGTCACTGCTGCACTTGAGACAATATGCAAAAGGGAAGTTTTTAAGTTTTAAGAAAAAGAAAAATGTATATGTGACAATTAGGGGTGTGACAAGACACGTAGCTAACAAGGCAAGATGAGATGAGACAAGAAAAAACAAGATGAGACGAGATCTGGGTCCTTGTGAACAAGACGACACAAGATTTTACAATTTTTTTCATCTTTGTAACAAGTACATGATTAGAAAATGTGTCTTCTATCCTACTAAAAGTCACAAATGCAAAGCATTGCAGGCTGATTCAGAAGTATTTAAACTCGTACTTTTGTACTGAATATCACTGCTTACTTAAAGTCAATGTCTGATCCAAACTGTGCTTTAACAACAACACTTCAAAGCAAATCTCCATACATTTTAATAGGTTGCCACATCTTTAATTTACAACACTACAATAATAATAGAGGCATTTAGATAAACCTGAACACTCTTTGATTTGAAAGTATTTAAAAAACTCTTTACAACAGACAAATAAAAAAGATGCATCATTATAATTAAACTATTTCTTATCCTCTTTTAAAGACATCAATATTTCAAACACTCAAAAGAAACATTTCTGTCAAAATCTAGTCTGTTTTAATTTACAGAAATACATTTTTCTAAATCATTTTGTGGTCTTTTTTCTTGTATGAACTGTGTTCAACACAACACACAGATGAGTGTATCTACTGCTGTGCGTGCAATTATCTGCTCTGCCTGCTGCAGAGTGTGTGAGACAACAAACAGAGCATGTTTATCACAAGCAGCAATACAACAAGTGTCCACTTAAGGCTGGCTGCAGGAATACCAGAAGTCCCATCTGGACACCTGTTAAAAAGACGGTTTTTACACTAGAAATTAACCGGTTTACAGCCTGGTTCAAAAAAACGAACGTGTCTCATTAGCTAGTGTCTTCATGTGCTCTCACTGTACAGGGGGTGAATTTGTTTGTACCACAATCGTTTGTATTATATTTGGGAAAAAAAAACTCACTGCGGACTGATTGGCACATCTCATTTGATTGACAGATAGCTCAACGGGCAGAAGATATGTTTTGTGCACCAATCGATCTGCCAGCCGATCGATCTGCGCCGATTTCCTTAATTTTGGGGGATCAGTGATTGGCCGATACTTACATATGAAACTGTTCTTGTCCACCGATCTTATCTACCTCTACCTACTAAAATGTGAAAAATGAAAGACTAAAGGAACTGATATCATTTAGTAGTTTGGACAGCCATGCTCTAAACTTTTCATTTATATTTGAGAGAACTACCTCATGTGCAGTTAAAACAACAAGTTTGTATTGTTTCAAGGTAAATGTTCAATGTTTTCAATAAAATAAGACTAGAACATTGAAGGTGTATGCTGTCAGTTATAAAAAAAATCAGTACCGGCAGGTCAGGCTTTTTAAAGATCGGTGATCGGTGATCAGCCAGAAATTTGCAATTGGTGCACCCCTACTATATTTCTGTCAACCAGAATGCTAGCTAGCTAGCTGAAAGGAAGTCGCACTTAGTGGGCAGGCTGTTAGGTTGATCCAAAGTTAGGCTGAGACCGCGATTTCAATATGGAAGCACCTATATATGGAAGCCGCCGCGGATTGGCTTCAAGAGCTGTTTGAGTCCGCCCATTGTAAGCAGATGGCTGACATCACACAGGGTTTGTCCAATTATTTCTACAGCCTATGGTTTATCAGGAATATAACTTCAGTTTCTGGAGTGAATTAAGCTCTCTCTTGCTCTCAAATGGTGTAAATTTTTCTTGGTTTGCCTCCCTAGTATACAAGACCCATTGAGTTGCATATGTTAAGTTTCTGATTGATGTTGAGTGCAGCCAACAGCTGATAGATGCGTGATTGACGCACACGGGGAGATGAGAATGAGAAAAGTTTTAGCAAAGACTGTATCAATGCTACTATGTTTATCTGGGTTTTTCAGGTTTAACTTTTGGTTCTATTTCAAAGACAAAAGTTTTAGGTCTGAACTACATTCACTTATTGGTATTGGCTGAAAAATATTTAAGTATTATGGATCGGATCTTTTTAACAATCCAATATCATGCATCCCAACCAAAAATGTACCAAACCATGATTTCAAAACAGAGAACCTTACTGAGCCAAAATTTTTGTGTACCCTTGCGTCCCCGGTGGAAAACAGTGGATCAATTATTTAATCAAACCACAATGCACACAGTCAAAAACTCCAGAGCATTAAACACAGGTGATCAGATCACTGATGACAAGCATTATTCCCAGCTATGGAAAATGTATATTTCATGAAAACTGTCCAATAATATTGATTGGCTCCGAACAGGTGTGGCATCTCTACATTTGTTCGCATTTTTAAAGATAAAATGAGATTTTATAAAAAGAATGTGATAAAATAGAAAACCAGCATATTATGTGACACCGAGACACATAAATGGATTAACATTGCAAAAGGTCTCCAAAGGCCTAGTTTGGTTCTTATGTGACTTTTTTGCTGATTGAAGCTGCGTGAAGCTGCATGTCAATTCAGGTAGCACTGTCCCAGCTTTTATACCAACACATGTGTGAAGAGTGTTGGCTGCATATCCCTGCTGTCATAGCCCTGCTTTCATAGTTTCACCTCAATAAATCTCCTTACAAGTGACTTGACACACTGCATAGCTCAACTGAGCCAGGGGAAAATTCAGAATAAAAGCAATTTGTACAAACAAGGGGAGTTTCTCCACATAAATGCTGAATTAGGCTTGTGCTTTGAAAAGCATAATCCCCAGGTGTACTTGTACTATGTTTATCTTGCCTGTGGCATGTTCTGCCAATCTGGAAGCAGAACGTTCCACCAATAGTTGAAGATTAGAGAGCAATCTTATTAGACTGGCAAATTTTAGCTTGTGGCCTTCATCAGGGTCATCAAAAACACATTGTACACATTTTCTACTGATGTGGATATACATATCTGCAAAAACAAGTTAAATATGGCGCTCTATCATTTTGTCTAGCCTGTCTATACAAATGCAGCTCACTGAAAAAAACAGCAGTGCCTATTGTTTTCTAGATTCTCAACACGTGAAACACATATAAGGTGCATACATAAGACATGGCAATCATGCAGGCAGTGCGAAAGCCTAGACTTGATAACATTCAAGCCGGAATAAAAATCAAGCTGTGTCACTGCCAAGACATGCATCTCACACACCCAGTCTGGAACTGGCTTTCGTAAACTCTGTGTTTTGACTGGACCCTGTATCCCACCTTAATTCTTCAAGCACAAGTTACCTAGCATTTCTTTGTTTTCATCCTCACTGCTCAAAAGTTTCCACTCAAGTTTACAGTAGAGTTGTCACAATACTAGAACTTAAATACTGATTTGAAATAAGTGGCACAAACAAAATCTATAAACCTGTTTCAATAACACAGCAAAAGGTAGAATATTTTATCAAGACAATCAATCATCATTGAGGTTTCAAAATCTGGGGTTTCTAAAGCATCAAACATTTTTACAACCCTAATTCAACTTCAGAGAATTTTAAAAAAGCAAAAATTTAGAAACATTTTTTTCCTGTCAAAGTCGCATATGAAATAAGGCAGATTAAGGGTGAGAAACTACACAGGGTTGCTAAACCAGAGTTAATTAATACTGCAGGTCCTTAAGAAAGTACTTTCCTTCCCTCTCCAGCCTAATGTGCTCTGCCTGCTTCATTACTCCATGCGCCCTGCCTGAATGTCTCCAGGATTACGGGGCTATGTCGGCCAAGGAATGCAGGCCGCAGTAATTCCCTGTTAATTTGCTAACCTGTTCAACAGTGCATACACAACGCTCTGTAATCCCCTCGACCTTCACAGCCCCAAACACCACCTCCTATAGTAACAGTGCATGTGGTTCATGCCGGGCATGCACCTAGCTTCATTCACATTTTGACTGGTATTTATTTAATGCTGAAGGATCAAATTTAGCAAGAGCAAACTGGTCAAATAGGCACTGGTGCTGCATTAGCATTGAGAGGTGAAATGATAACAGGAGCATATCTGTTACTTTCGCCTTGTCTGCATGTCAATCCCAGCTCCTTTATGGCAGTAGGTTTGTAAGTTTACAACAATACTACACAAACACAGTTATAAAGACACACACACACACATATACCCACACTTCATGTGTGCATTGAAATACAGACATGCATCTGGAGTGCAGCACCACAGAGCTGCACCCTCTGATTAAAGCAGTTATTCATTATTTACAACTCCATCCCTCTGCAACCAACAACTACAGGAGGGAAATATATGGGAGGCTTGGCTTTCTAAGCACACTACTAATCAGAAGACTAAACTGGAGATAAACTGTAATACGGACAAACTGAAGCAATGGATATTTTATGAGACAGAGACTGCAGGGAGCAGATGAGAAGAGATAAGAGACAAAGAAAAGAGAAATCTTGAGGGGGGTTTCAGGGAATATGTCTGAAGCCACATTAATAACACAGCCGCATGGCAGTGGGCAGAGCTGGTGGTCAGTAAATAGCACAGTGTTGTGGGCAGATCAATAAATATCTTTGTCTACAGAGCACAGGGTGAAGCATGGCGAAGATAAATCACATTTCACACCAGAATCCAACTTGGGTCCAATGCAAGTAAACCACAGGCTGCACAATCGCTGTTCTTTGTTAGTTTGTATCCACAATGCAGTAAATACCCACACACAAATACATACACACACGCATGTCAGCTGTCTGTTGTTTGCACTGGGTAAATATATGCAACCATCCACATGCCCACACCACAGGAGTAACACTATGTCGTCGTGTGCCACCAAGATGACACCTACACCTTCTTGAAGAATCAGATTAACAGCTGGATGGACTGCAGCACTCAGAGCTTCATTATCTGAACAGTCTTCAGCAATATTTTCAGCTCAATCAACAAAACAAACTGCAGAAAATGCTGCTAAATGCCATCTAGTATATTGTTCAGCAATGTGCACCATATTACTTTGTTTCTAAACTGAGCAATAATACAGGCATTATCATCCACTTCAGACAATAAGATGTCAATAAGAAATCAATGCTGGCATGCAGTATTGATATAATTCTGATCTGCTTGACGTGGGATTTGGCAGGAGGAAATTATTTTTTATAATCTGTTAATGAAAGTGTCAGGTTTGGATACTGCAAATGTAAACCTCATGCTTTAAAGCATTTAAGCAGGAATTATAGTCCTATCTTATTTTGGTGAGGCAAAAGAATGTATTGCAGGGCATTAAGCAAAAATGACTGTGAACTCCTTAGCAACTGATAAAAATTGACCAACAAAATAAGATATAGATACTTAACACAAACTTGAGAAGGGGGGAGGCAATGACATTTTAGGCATGATATTAGTATCAGCAGATAAATAATTGAACAGTTAATCATCAGTATCGGCAGATTTACAGATAGGGATGTAATCAAGAACCAGTTCCAGTTGAGAACCGGTTACAATTGGTTCAATCCATCAACAAGGGTGTAACAGTACAGAAAAATTTTGGTTCGCTATGTACCTCGGTTTTGAAGTCACAATTCGGTACAGTAATTGAAGCGAATAAACAGAATAAAATTTAATTTTAATTTTTTAAAAAATCAAATTGTATTAACATAAATAGGCTGAGTAAACTGTATTTAAATTATTAATAATGCAGCAACCTCCTTCCAAAAGTTCTTCAATAATTAAAAATATTAATAAATAAACACATTTTTTAATAACTAGGTTATTTTCATTGATATATTGATGTATTTATACCCATTCTTTAAACACTAACATTTCCCCGCCAACTTGAATGCATCACCATACAACCATGAATTAGCTTGTTAAGTATGCTGATTAGGGTCTATCCTGCCGATTTCAACACTGCTTTCAGCACTGGATTACTTTTTTAACCAGTAGGACCTAGTACAAAGTTTGGAAGAACTTTTCACAGCCCATCTTGGTGGATAAAGACGTTAGAGCCATGTGAAATCCGAGGATAACTTTATCTATGACACAGCTGCAGACATGAAGGAGTCCCCTCTCCTCCTCCTCCGAGGATGACAGTAATAATTAAGGTAGAATTAGAATTAATTTCATTCACAGAGCCAGAGCACCATTATTATAATAAAAACAATCTTAAATAATAGGAAATTCACAACTGGCTGTTGAGACTTTTTGTTTGCTCTTCATTACAATGACATTCTTGTATGAGTGGTGATTTTTAAAATGCTTTGATTGGTCCGTTGGACGACGTGCTGTCAGCGACACAGCTACTGAATAATGTCAGTGCTACTGTTGTTGTATTTGTCCACTGTTGTATTTTACTAGGAAACAAAGTGTTCCTAAACAGGACACTTTTATCTGGGAATATTCAGGCTGTTTGCTGTGGTCGTGTGGTTGCCATGACAGTGTGACAGTGAGTACCTTTACACCCCTTATCAACATCATTTACATTTAATCTTAAAAATTCCATTATCCATTCCTTAGTTCCATGTGCCTTGAAAAAAGGAAGAGGCAGTCATCACAGCAAGCAAGAACAGAGATATTGAGGAAGCAAACATGGCAGACAGTCACAAAAACAGGCTAAAGCGCTTGAAAGATTGGCCTCATTTCTCAAAAAAATGACGTAGACAGTGCGACGTGCAACATCTGTTGAACAATGATTTCATGAAAGGCATGAATCTTTTTGCACAAGAACTGTTAATTTTGTACAAGATTTCAATTTATGTTTATACGTCCAGCGATCTGGAATGCAGAGACTTGTTTAATATTAATTCAAAAGTTTTATCTTTTAAAGAAAATGTGTGGTAGTATTTTATTCTAATTCCACTTCAGCGATTGACAATCCAGAGAGCAGTTTGTTTTTTAACTTAAACATGTCCAACAAACAAATGTTTAACATTTTTAGTTATTAAAACTGTTTATTATAGCCAGTAATTGAAGCGTGCTTGTCATTGACTGGAACAGCCTGCAACTGGCTGACAGACCCTCACAAAGGGAAAACAATATGGCAGTTAGCATTCAAGCTAGCGGTAATAAATGATGGCATGGCTAAATGAAGCGAAATATAAAGCTAAACCAAACGGTATCGGATTGGTGTATAAGCTTGTGTGTTCGCCGATACTAATACCTGCATTTTAAGCAGTATGGGATGTATTACAACCCTAGTAAAAACCTATATAATCTATTTTTTCTATAAAGAAAATTCAAAGGAAGGAATCAATAAGGGAATCGATAAAGAATTGAATCATTAAGAAGAGTCAATAATGGCATTGTTATTAATGAAATCTGATCAATTCCCATCCCCCAATTACAAGTAAAAGTGGTTACCACTCCAGCAGCCAGGTTTTGGCTTTTGTTTCAAAACATAAATGTGGTTCCAGTTTGTACTCTTTTTATATTTGAAGTTATAAAGATATTATGAAGTTTCAAACACAATTTCAGCTTCCCATGATCATGAAAACAAGATAATTGAGATTAAACTATTACTGTGCCACACAGTTTTGTGAGGTAAAAGTTTCAGCATTCATTGATATGCCTTGGCCACAAAAGTGATTATTTTTGTTGATTCATTTGTATTTGATATCATTATTTTACATATAATATTTTTTTCACTCACAAATTTTATTTATTTATTTATTTATTTTTAAACATTGTGGGTCTAAGTTTAATGGTGCAAATCAGTTTTAGTGGTTTATAATCATGATCTCATTATCAATAAAATAATCATGATTATGATTTTTGCCCTAATTGAGCAGGCCTATGAAGTAATCATCAGCCTTACTACAGCACAAAACTTAAGTATTTGTTGCTCCTTTAAATGTCACAATAAAGAATTTAAATCATTAGTGGTAATGTGATAGTGCAGCTATTGTCATGTTCTCCACTGATCCTTAAAAGCAAGTCACGAGTTCATTTTTTAAGTACATTCATTCATCCAAACCAAACTGTGAACAAATAATTATCACTGATTTATTTCTTGGGGTTATTTTTTTCTGTTTTCTATGTTTAATGATAAAAGTGATTAAACCATAGGACAAGAACTGGTTGCCAGTTTCTCAAAATAGTTGTTAGACACATTGGAAACTCTTGCTGCACAGACCCATGAGAAATCAGTTCAGATATAAAAGGATCAGTGATAAAGATTCAGAACTGGGAAAATAAAATGCTGTCGACTACAGGGGCTTTGCAGCAGGGGTAAACCACAAACCTGTCTTTTCATCAAGGTAGGCAATACCTTCTACTGTGCCATTCTGTCAAATGGAAAAACCACTCGTGCCTTGCACGCAACATAAGGTGTGATTGCTACAAACTATTTGGAAGGTTTGCTCTGGTGTGGAAAGTATAGTGGCGGATGGAGAGGACAAGGGAAAGAAAATCATGGTGTTTAAAGCTTGTGTGCATGCATGTGTGTGTGTGTGTGTTTGATAGAGTCTGAACAGAGAGGGGGGAGGAATGTCAAACACCAACAACATTCCACTGCCTCTCCTTGCACTGCCTGCAGCACTTTACATTGTCTTTTCTTCTTTTGTGTAACTTTTCTGTTCACAAGTCACCTATGGTCTATGAAAAGAAAATGTGAGAAAAAAAGCAGAGCTGCACGTACCAACTCAGAGCAAAAAGGATAAAAAACAAGCGAGATAATCAATTTTACTGTCAACCTCACGTAAAGGCTTTAAAGGCTAGAGGCTATGTCACATCTCTGAGAAACAACTGTAGGTACAGATATGCACCATAACTTAAACAAAAATGATTGTTTATGCTGGGAAACATTCTCCAAAATATGCTCTAACACTAACCAGACACACCAGATGGATTTGTTTCACACATCCATCTGGAATACCTTTAATACTAAAAGTCTGGGAAATGGCAGAGGATTTGAAAAAAACTCAGAACGTGATTGGATGAACGTTCTGTCACATTTTTACAGGCCTATCAGAGCAACAAAACACTTAACGTACCCGCTATTGAGGTGTGCGTGCGCAGCTACCGAGGAATAACACGAACCATGGCGACTGTAGACATGTCAGTACACGACTTCTGTCGTTTTTGAAAAGAAAACAACTCACTGCTGTTTCTTCTTCTTCTTTTAATGAAGAAACGTTGTCAAGTTCTGATAGAACTGGCGCTTTAGCACCATCCACGCTAAGCTCCTCCGCCATAATTGCACCGGCCCCTTGTTGCTGCTTGCATACATCACAACTTCGCCGTGCCAGAAAGTACTAACCCTCGTCGCTGATTGGTCCTGTCACTTTCTAACCGGGCCCATACCGTTTAGACAGGAGCTTTGCAAGATGGATTCGCCAGTAAAAAATAAGCAAACATGTGTAACCATCTGCTTTGCAAGGTTACTCTAACACTGAATTCAAAGATTAATTAAGGCCTCTCCCTTGAAATAAACATTAAACAGGATGAGATTATGGGAACACAAAATCAGATTTCAAAAATTAGGGCTAAGAGATTAATCATTTAGGCTAAACAGAGATTTTAAGCAATGTTCATATGCTTTTGTACATGCAAAGAAGTTTTTAAATAGTGTCAGATTAAAGTATATTCTATCTTTGCATGTCATGGTAAATAAGCCAGCACTTGCTGTAGGTAGAGCTATCTGCTATGTATTAGACCCTCTCTAGCCAGCTTTCCTCTATTGTTTTTGGTGCTTTGAGCCACAGTGCTCCAAGTAATTCTCTACAACATTCCTCTCTTCAGAGTACTTCTATGAGGACCTACTTATTGGCTGTATTTAGAGGCAACTAATTAGGACTTAATTGAGGACAGGTGTGAACCAGCTTTCTTACACCCCTCTTCAAAATAAATATACAATGTGCACATTATGCACAGCTGATGCCTGATTTAATTCCTGGTTACCAAATACACCTAAGATCTGCAACCACTTCTTTACTGTTTCACATTTTCAAGCATTTCCAGAGTGCATTGTTTGAAATTGATATATCAGTTCTGAACTGCAGTGTGGTCGATTAAAACGTATTATAAGTAGTGTTTAAAATGAAGTAAATGGGTAAAATGTGTTAAAGATCAAAAGTTTCCTTGTGAAAACTTCCTCAACTCTGATAATGGTGGGTATTTGGCCAAAAATCCACAGTCCTTTCACACAGTCAGAACAGTTTTAATATTGTAGGTGTCCATTTTGAATTCTTTCTCTTGTTCTCGCTGTTCAACATCTGGGCAGCGGTCAAAGGTAGTCCATTATTCCCACTTCAACCAGTTCGAAGTCCTCTGAATATGACACATATATTAGCTGTAGATTGAGAAGCCTTTAATGCCGCTGACTGGCGTTTAAAAAACGAAAAACCGGCCCAGAAGTGTCTAAGTCATCCTCCTGTAAAAGTAATGGAAACGCAGAACGAAATACAACAGAATAGCATCACTTAGCGAGTTTTGCAAATACAGATTCATTCCCTTAATAGTTTTATAATATATATTAAGTGGCGTTACGTTTGCTAACGTATTTACGTAGAATGTTATAGGTATAAGTAGATTCATACGCAGCAGGAACCAACCTGTCACCATAAATTGCACATTAAATGCTTTCTATACATTAGTCTTCCGTCTCAATTAACCTCCAACTCTCCAATCATTCTTCTCATTCAAAGTTTCTTAGTTGTTTTAACCGGTTACTTTTTCGAATTCACACCACAAAAGTCAGACAGTAGTGTATACGCTGTGTGTGGAGATGCTGTCTGCCCCGTGCGCCGCAGATGCGGAGGCAACAAAACGTGACCATGACAAGTTATGAGTAATTAGGAAGGAGCGTAACCCAGCTTTTTTAGGTCAAAAAAACTTACCCAAAGTGATGTGAATGAAGCAGAACACCAGGACTAGTGATTTGCCGGAAGAGAAACCGGGAATCTGCTCCATATTTTCTGTAAAATCCACATAAGGTCGCCAGCCCAAAGTTGAGTTTTCTCCTGGAGCGGTTAGCTAGTTCTCAAAAAGTCTCGCTGAAAATGGGTCACACACAATTAAGAGCGAAAGTACCTGTAGTGCCAAATTACAACATTTTCAGCCTTATTTCACATTGGTTCGACTAGTTGTTCCATCACAGCTATTTAAATACATGTAAATTTAACTTCTACTAGATACAGACGGCGCTGAAAAAGTCCTGCACTTCTCCACTCAGCAGTTACTGAAGTCACACTGGGGAAGAAACAAAAACACATATCCTTCCGCTGAAGTCAGCGCGGATCTATCATTCTGCTGCAAAGATGTTAAAGGCGTTTATAAAGATAATATGTAACTAAGCACGGCTTCCGGTGCTTATAAAAATTCTACTGCTTCGTAAGTCTATTACTTAACAAGAGACAAAGAATAAATACACTGTAGAAGTGAAGGTTTTCTTCCTCTCAGTCGCTAACGCGGAGGAATTTTTTTTCTCATTTTTCTACTTCTCGGAGCCTGGTATGACTCAAAATTAACCCGTTCAATGATTTTTTTCTTCCCTCCTCCTATGAACAGCACGTTTTTTACCGATACGCTTTTTTACACCCACTCTTTGCTATTTTTTTTTAATTTCCCAGAGCAGTTCACAGGTTTAGTTTACAGCGATGAGTTTTCAGGTAATTATGGGAAGGTTTAAAAGCCAGATAGACACCAAAGGTGGACACAAAATGACTTCTAGTGAGCTTTAAACACACCTTTTCTTCAGCAGATTACTTTAAAAGATGTCTTTATAATATTAAAGTAGTAAAACTCATAGCCTGGTGTGTATCTGATGCAATAACAGATGTGCGAATGAGGCGAGTTTCTGCTGCTCGTTTAGCCAAAAAATGTATGTCGAGGCAGTTTTTTAAAGTGTTTTAAAGAAACTGATTTTAAGTTTTAAAGTTGTAATAATAATGCATTTTTTATATGTGACAAACAGTGATCTTACCTCCAAAAAACATGACAGCTAAATGATTAGTTTGACATCATTCTGTAAAGCTTGAATACAAGTAATAGTCTCCCTGATTTGTTGATTTAATTGAAATTAACATATTGCTTGTTTGTCTTAGATTAATTTACAGAAAAATGTCATTAGCCAGTGAAATGTTTTCAATTGCATTTTTTTCCTTGTTGCTCAACTGAGGAAATGTATTACACAACAGGCCTACTTGACGCTTTATGTTATCACACATTATTTTATCTTTCCATAGAGGGAGTTCTGCATCAGTGCTAAGATCTAAAACACAGATCCCACTACTGTCCTTAAAACCTCTTCAGTCATTCACAGACTGACACACAAGCTTGACAAAGCTAACAGAGTAATCCCAAACTAATTATCCGTTATCAGCTGGAATGATCCAGGTGTAAATCACAGGCTCATCACAATAACAAGGCCTCGTCTCATCCTTGTGATTTGTTTGTCTTTACACCCCGTTAGAGAAACATTGCAGAGCCTCCTGCCGCTGCGACCGGCCCTCTGTCCTCCATTCAACCCTGCTGAAAGGCCTGGAAACGGGGGGAGCAAATTGATCTCTTCAGGGGTCCGTACTGACAAAGCTTTTGTTGCTGCGGCCAATGTCAAACTCTGGCTCCATGCGCTTGGTTGGGTGTCAGGTGCTGGCAACACAACAAATGCAGTTCAGATATTTGGTCTGATGCTATTTTTGTTAATTTAACACTTCTTATTTTCCTTTTTCTTCCCATCGGTTTCCCAAACATATAGATTTATTTCTATGTGCTTCTCTGATTTCCCCCTTACTCTAAACCAGTGTCTTTACAACACTCAGATAATTCTCTTATTTCACCATAAAGCCTTATCATATGAGCCAGTAGTAATGTGATATAAATCACAGCAGACGATCCCTTTGTCTGCAGCACTGTTTTCCTTATGATGTCACTCCAGATGTGGGCCTCTATAGTTCAGGAAACACAGGGTGAGAAAGGGCGTGGATTTGCCTTGTGAGCAGAAATCGCTGATTAGTTCCTCTTAGCCACTGCACTGATGAAAGACTTCTGCTGCATAAGACCAAAACAAAAAAAGAGAATTTGAGAACAAAGCATTGGGGAAGCTCAGCTCCACAGATACTTTAAATCTCTTTGAACCCACCTTTCATGTTAAATGCATCAGTTAGCCCAACTTCAACTCTGTTATCTGGTAAACCTCAAGACTATCAGATAACAGAGTTCTTGCTTTAAAAACATTAACAAACCATATTCAAACGGCTCAGTGAGGGGTGAATAAAGTTAGAATCCGAATGAAATCATTCTATATGCTTCCATGCATAAGAAGAGTTATCGTTATGACTTCATGAGGCCATACAGTCCTGGCCCCAGTATACGTAGAGCTTAGACTGGCCAGCAGTTTCCAGCACAACCCTACCTGAGCCAGTTCATAGCCTGGCCCATCATTAGTATTCATGGGCCTGAGCTCAATTAAAACCTGACATTTATTTTAATAAGCTGGTTTTTATAATTCAAGCTTTGAGATCATAATGTGTGCAACACAGCAGCATGTATTACAGTTGTGGTCTTCATTGTTTATGATAAACGGACCAGTAAGGATGACAAGCAGACGCACAGACATCACTGTTACTGCAGAGCTTTATTGAGAGCAGTTGTTTGTTCTTTACTCTCTTCATTGGTAGACTGGTTTGCATTTGCACAGTCTGAAATATATTCTTCTTCGTCCTCTACCTGTGTGTAGTTGTGTGCTGTGCTCCCTTGCTGTCACTCATAACCCACTGTGCTATTTCACTGTGTACTTCATTACATCAAAAACAGATATTTAAAAAATGTTAAGTAAATATAGGTGCATATAAAAAATGAATAACGTAAAAGTTCATATTCTCCTGTAATATAGTTCAGCAAGTTAAATTTCTATATATTCTAGACTCATCTCATACCAAGCCAAGCATTTCAAGCCTTTTTTTGTTTTAATCTTGATGATGATGGCTTACTGCTCATGAAAATCAAAAATCCACTATTTAAAATATTAGAATATTGTGGGCAAGTCCAGTTTGCATAGGTTTCTGGTTCAGTATACACAACTGCAATCATGGGGAAGACTGCTGACTTGGCAAATGTCCAGAAGACAATGATTGACACCCTCTACAAGGAGGAGGTTGTAAGAAAGCATATTAAAGTTGACAGTGGTAAGAAAAGTTGTAAAAGCAGCAGGGATGAGCTCAGCCTTCAGAGGATTGTCATACAAAGCAGATTTAAGAACATTAGGGAGTTTCACAAGGAGGGGACTGAGGCCCTGTCCACAGGGAGACGAATTCAGGAGTATACGCACAAGTTTTTTGTCACACCGGCATTTTATCCAAACAGCGTTTTGTGTGGCCGTAGACGCCACTTTTTGAAACTGAGTCCCAGAGTGGGTAAATCTGTAGATGCTCACCATTTCATCTCCGTGTGGACAGCCAACTGCATCTTTCTTGAAATGATTATGTCATACATAACGTAGCCCACTTACGCCGCATGCGTGTAATGAACCAAAACAATAATGGCGGAATACAGGGTTTTGTTTGTGCTGCAGAAGCTACTGAGCAAAATGTGATGCTCCTTTACCACCACTGAGAACAGAATACACCAGATGTTCTTAATTCCATCACAGAGAACAACCAAAAGGGCGTTTTTAGCCATTTTCAGTGGTTCCGTGCTTATGTTGACATTTCCTGAAATGATCCTGTATTTGCGGAAAATGTATCAAAACGAAACGGAAAAATCTTTAGTCTCTGTATGGTCAAGGCCTGAGGCTGGAGTCAGTGGATCAAGAGCCACCACACAGACGGGTTCAGGAGATGGACACAAAGTGTTGTGTTCTTTGTGTCAAGCCACTTCTGAACTGCAGACATCATATGCATCTCACCTGGGCTTCAGAGAAAAAGAACTGGACCATTACTCAGTGGTCTAAAATCCTGATTTCAGATGAAAGTAAATTTGGTTTTTCAATTGGAATTCAAGGTCTCAGTCTGGAGGAAAAGAGGAGAGGCACAGAATCCAAGGTGCTTTACGTCCAGTGACATGGGGTGTCGTTGCTGCTGCTGTTGGTCCACTGTGCTTTATTAAGTCCAGAGTCCAGAGTCAGTGCTGTCAGCCATCTACCAGGAGATTTTAGAGCTCTTTATGCTTCCATCAACTGAGAAACTTCATGGAGATACTGATTTCCTTTTCCAGCAGGACTGGGCACCTGCCCATAGTAAGCCAAAACTACCTAAGACTGGTTTCCTGACCATGGTATTAATGTGCTTGATTGGCCAGCCAACAGGTCTGACCGGAACCATGTAGAGAATCTCTTGGTACTTGCCAAAAGGAGAGAGACACCAGGCTCAATGATACAGATGAGCTAACGGCTGCTATCAGAGCAACCTGGGCTTCATAATACCCCAGCAGGGCCACAGACTTATTGGCTCCATGCCATGTCGCACGGATGCAGTAATTTGTGCAAAAAAATTCCAACAAATTATTGATTGCATAAATGAGCATAATTTTCCAGAAAGTCAACATTTCTGTATTACAAATCATTTTTGGACTGGTTTTGTGATATTCTAATATTTTGGGATAATTGATTTTTGATCTTTGAGAGATGAAAGCTGTAATCATCAAGATAGAAACAAAAAAAGTCTTGAATATTCACTTTGTAATGATGAATCTAGAAAATATGGAAGTTTCACTTCTTTAATTAAACGACAGGAAAAAATTTAACTTTTTCTTCATATTCACATTTTTTAGATGCACCTGTAAGTACTATATTGCTTGGAGGGAAGTTTTTAAATTACTTTTTAACGCAAGAAATTTAGCCAGCAGATCTGGGCAGTGAGTCTCTTAGTTTATACATATGTCTACACTCAGGGAAAGTGTTCTAAAGTTATAACAACAAAAAATAGTCAAACACATCAAAAAATCTTGGTTAGAAGCATAGTTATGCTGGTCTACTATGACTGGATGTCTTTGACTTCCCTTGAGCTCAACCCTGCCTGGGCCTGAGAGGAGGGGCAGGAATTCTGACTCGGTTCCAAACTGTGGGCCATGTCTGGCCTGTCCTGGGCTCAACCAGTGAATCTTACCGTATGAAAACCAGAGAGGAATCAACTGATGACAGATGTATGTCTGACTCTGCTACACTGGGTCAGCTAGTTACTGCTGGACCTTCTTCAGGTTGACTTTACATCACATGAGCCCACCAAGCAATCCAAAGACAAGTCAGCAGACAGAAAACTGGTTGTATGCCAGGAGGCTTGTCTCCTTGTTAAAAAAAAAGTGCTGTTCTGCCTTAGCACTGGCAATGTTAATACATATGTCTTATCTGAACTTAGCACAAAAAGTAAGGAAATTTGTGTTTGATGATTTGTTTCTTTTTTTTGTAACAATGCCTTTTTGCAAGAAATATTATACCATTAGAAAGCCTGTTTATTTACCTTTTAAATGATGCCACATTTGTAAGGAACATGCATTTGTGGGATGAGCAGCAGAGTATGTGGGTAAAAAAATTGCCAAATCTTCTCTGCCAATGCCAAACGGCTTATTTTGCTGTTGCTATTGACTCTTGTTTTGAGCTAATGTTGAGCTAATGCAAATGTGGCACCATTTAAAAGGGTAATAAGCAGGCTTTCCAACAGTATAAGATTTATTGCCAAGAAGCATTGTTACAACAAAGAAATAATCTACTAAACACAAATTTCCTTACTTTTTGTGCTAAGTTTATGTCCCAGTTTTCTTCTATGTGTTTATGCTTGCAGGGTGAAAGCCTAGCACAAGAACTCAGGAACATGCACAGAAGACAGAACCCTGTTTGTATGCATGCATTGTACACCTATTTTCATGTAAAAATACAGATCGGGTGTTATCAGGGCTTTTAAAGCTCCTATTGGTCACCCTTTCTCTTGACAAATCCCAACTTCACTGCTTAGTCAGTGAATGCCATATCAAGCTAGATCTGCTCTCAAGCAGTTCGCTTAATGGATTAACTTACACTAACCCTAATTAATGCAGTCAGACTGCTACATGAGCACAGGGCAGTGAGGTCCATGCAACAGCATAAGCCTCTATCCGGGATGTCCAGCAATGTTTTTAGATAAAAAGCTTTTTTTTTTTTTTTTTTTTTTTTCTGTTCTCTGGGGATCTTTTTAAACGAAGACTCATACTGCAGCATGACGTGACTCATTTCATCTGACACCTACCTCATACTTTGTGTTGTGGCAGTGGTTACAAGCATTACAGATAACCTATTCAAAATCATTGACCTTGTCAAGGTTGTTTTTTAATTAAACAACTCACACAAATGCATGATATTTATCTCTGTCAAATAAAGAACAAAAAAACTATTTGATGCATAGCACAGCTAATTATTTATTGTTTTAGGTTCATCACAGAGAAGTGATAAAACCAGACCTGGGCTGGGGCCATCCCTCTACCTTGTTGGTGGGAGAGACGATGTTTTATCACTGTTTGGGGACTCTTCACACTGATTTTAGAGCCCATTCATCACTGTGACTTCAACCGTCAGCCATAAGATTTATTCTGCAGAACGAGGTGTTTTTAGGGGGTTGATGGTAATGACTGATTACACTAGAGGGAGTGTGTTTTTACGTGCATGTGCTCTGGTGCCCTCCCTTTAACCATAAACACACCATCCTCCAGCGTGATAGCCATGGGAAACCAAATCAGCATCTGTCATTTAAGAAGTCACACGGCCTTTACATTCTGAGATGGCAGAGTATATATGATGCCTTTCTATAATTAGTGATAGCAGGGGCTGATTTGCCAGCATAAATAGTTGTGCATTGCTGCACACAGACTTTTTAAATCCAAACTGTTTTTGCACCACTTTGCACTTTTAACCTTTCATGCAGCTTTGAATACTTCACTGATATCAGGTTTTGTTAAGTGTCGACTTGCAGATATTTTGTGCCAGCCTTGCAGAGGTGAGCGTGTGTTACCAGTGATCATTAGGTGTGAAGTGCCGATGCCCCCATGTGCCCTCCTCGAGACTCTTGCACATGTTGTGACGGAAGCGTTGTCGGTCTAATGTGGACTTTATGGTGTAAGCAGATCTGTGGGACAGGAAGCTGATGGGTATATTTAGGGTTGACTATCGCCTCTTCTCTCTGTGACGGCTTTAAAAGAAACAGAAAGATTGTCATATTTGTTAGGTGTACCTTTTTCTGTAGTAGGGTTATCACAATATCAAAGTTTTAAATGTTAAATCATTTCTAAATGTTAAATAGAACAAAAATAGAAGTCATTGGCATCCAATACAGTGAGATCTTTTGTCTTCAATTCTGAAAAAATGCAACGAACTCCTACAAACTGTCCAAACTGCAAAAAATAGCATGGCAAGTTTTCAGTATGTAGCCTACATACGTACAGTTTAAACAGTTGGAACTATTTCTGACGGATTCCCCTCTCTTCTAAAGAAATGTCTTGGGAAATTAATGTATAAACCTTAAATTAATGTACAAACTGGGACATCATACTATATGTGAATAACAGAACAAAAGATGACTTAATCTAAAGCAGAAACGATAGATATTTAATAGCCAAACCAATAAACTTTAATGTATTTTCAATGTATACACAAAGTCTAAATTTGATGTCTGCAGCCTGCTCCATAAAAATTGGAAAAGGAGCATGTTAACCTCTGTGTTTCATCATCTTCTCTTCTAACAACACTCTTTAAGCATCTGTAAGAACTGAAGACACAAATGCTGAAGTACTGTAATTGAAAATTCTACAACACTTTTTGGATGTACACCCTAAGTTGTGTTAATTTTGACAGCAATGTTTAATTTTAGTCTCAGTCTTAGTCTTTAGATTAAATGCCTTTAAGTTTTAGTCACATTGAAGTCATTTATACCTTTAATAGTTTTAATCAAGTTTTAGCTGACGAAAACTTAAAACACATTTTAGTCTAGTTTTAGTCCATAAAAAGTCCTCACATTTTAGTATTTACTTTTAGTCCAAGCATTTATTCTTTTGCATAAATCTGGTACCAAATCATGGTAGTGTGTTCTATACCCCCTGCTTTCCTGGGGGGTCCCTGGGGTCCCTGCTTTCTACAGCTGAGGGGCAGAGGAGATACAGATGCATTGTATTTGGACAGATTGACCCACAGTGGAGATATATCATGGATTTTGAATGTCTTACATAAACTAAATTGCATTTTAGTCTAGTTTTAGACATCTTGACAAAAACTAAACTTACTTTAAGTCACTTTTAGTCATCAAAGATCTGTTTTCGGCTAGTCTTAGTCTAGTCTTTCTCATGGAAAAAAGGCTGTCGACGAACATTTTTTGTCATAGTTTTAGTCGATGAAATCAAGACTGCTCAGCAGTAAGATGTTACTGCTGCATCCAGGCCAGTCTAGTGGCCACACTCTTTCTGTGAAGCCGTGCTGTTGTACCTTGCACAGACTGTGGTTTGGCAGTGTCTTACTGAAAAAGGCAGTGATATCACTGGAGAAGATGCCATTTGATTGGAAATATATGTTGCTCCAAAACCTGAATGTACTTTTCAGTATTAATGGTGCCTTCATAGATGTGCACGTTAACCATGTCATAGGCACGAATACACCCCAAGCATCACAGATGCTGTCTTTTCTTTACTTTGCATGGATAACAATCTGGATGGTCCTTAACATCTTTATCCCAGAGGACTTGACGGCCACTTTTTAGGAAAGCAATGTGAACTGTGGACTCGTCAAATCAAAGCTCTGTTTTTGCTGATATATGGCTTTAGCTTTGCATGGTTGTGTCTTAACTTACAAGCGTTGAGCCAAAACTTCCTATCTCCAATATTACCACTTCCAGGGAATAAAAAAAAACTCTGGATTTTTAAAATGATTTAACTCTGAATGTTATAGTCAGCATCTTTTTGACATGTTTTATTGCTTAATATTGTGTTGAAACCAGAAGTGGAAAAGTATACAACTTTTGTACTTAGGGAAAAGTACATTTTCTCTGGTGAAAATGTACTTAAGTAAAAGTAAAAGTATTGTTTTATGAATCTACTCAGGCAAAAGTAAAACATTTTTAATTTAAAGTTTACTTTCAGTGATGAGTACTGAGCTACTGAGGCATTGTACAGTAAAATATGATCTTTCCTTATCCACAAGAACAACAAGAGAACAGATCTCCAACTAGGCTGTTCAGGTAAAGTCACACCTCTATTATAAAGTAAACTGTGCCACAATATTGACAGTGTTGATTAAACTCAGAGTTAAATTTAACACTTTAAAAGTGACTTTACTGATCCAGGATACATATGGTTAACCCACACTTTCAAAGTGTTAAATATTTTACATTTTGAAAGAGCGGCAGTATTTCTTGAACATCTTTAGCCAGGTTAGTCTCTTTAGGTAAGAACAAAGCAGAGAGTCAGTCTCACATCAAGGCAATGCAGACTGATTAAGAATATGCACTATGCTCCCTTTAGGATCTTCTTAAGTCACAGACAGGAACTCTACCTCAGTGGATAACTTCACTCATATTGTAAATATGTCTCACATCAAAAACAACCACAATCCACAGGAAAAATGAGCAAAGGGACTCCAGCAGGGATCACTTTATAACAGGCAACATCCAAACACAACTTAACACATCTAAACACTCTACCCAAGGGCATGATGGGTAACTTCGCCCACACATCCCCATAGATTTGAAATCACAGTGGGCAGAGCTTAGATCAGTTGACTCTTTGCAGAGTTGAGCTTATACTGGTGAATCAACACAGTCTAATAACTCCAACACTAAAGACCATTTCTCTCAGAGTGAAGTTAAAATAAACTCTGAAATGTTTAACCCTGAGATATCAGCACTCCAGAGCGACAGCTGTTTTTGGATGTGATGTGGATCATTTTCTCTTTGTTCTACCGTGTAGTCAGCAGAGGTGGAAAAAGAGTATATTCACTCTTGTTAAAGTACAGTTTCTCTGGTTAAAACTTAAGTAGAAGTAAAAGTACTGGTATGTTCCACCTCTGGTTAAAACCCACTGGCAGATGTTGATGTTGATTTATGAAAAGAAAAGAATGAATCCAGAAGAACTGGAGACACATGGTTTTAGTCAGACACCTTCACAGATGTAACTAGAAAGCACTCGGCAAGTGTAGACCTCCACCATAAGCCCTATCTCCCAATAGTAAAGAATCCTTTAAAAAAATTCCTGGATTCAGATGGTGAACCAGATCAGTCCCAAAATCTAACCAGTTCTTACTTATGCCATTTCTGACATTTCCTGAAAATTTCATCAAAATCCATCCATAACTTTTTGAGTTATGTTGCTAACAAGCAAACGAACTAACTGACAAACCCTGTCGATCACATAACCTCCTTGGCGGAGGTAATAAATTTACTGTTTTAACTGACAGTGGTTTTCTGAAATGTTCTCGAGCACACCTAGTATTATCAGTCACAGAGGGGTGCAGGTTTTTATTGCAGTGCTGCCTGAGGGATTAAAAGGGACTCAATGAAACTGGATGCTGAGTATCACTGTTCATAAACTGTTGGATTTTTTGCCCATGCAGTCATTCACAAAGTGATGAACGCTGCGCCATTCTTGATTGTGAACAAATGAGCCTTTCAGGAGGACTCCTTCATGGTACTACCACTTGTTATCAATTAATCTAATCATCTGTGAAATGTTCCAGGTGTTTTTAAAGCATTCTGCAACTTTCCCAGTCCTTTTGTTGCTCCTGTCCCAACTTTCTGGGGTATTGAAGAAATCTAATTTAGTATGAGTGATTATTTCCAAAAAAACACACAATTTTATTAGTTTTAACATGAAATGTATTTGTGTTATATTCAAATGAATACTGGCTCAAAAGAATTTGCAAATAACTGTATTTTTTTTGTTCACATTTACACAGTGTCCCAACTTTTTTGGAATTGTGATTTGTACATTACTCAAAGTTTGTTAAAAATGTTGTTTTGAAAAGTATCAAGGTCTAAACATTTTGAAAGACTTGTGGGTTTCTTCATCCAGGGCTTGTAATGAGTCCAGAGACCTGTGGTGCTGTTGTGCTCTGCATGCGTGTGCAATAGCAGGTAAGTATTAGAGGCTTAAGAGCATATCGGACCAGTTCAGTTTCACATCTTGTTCACGTAAACGTCTACACTCAAAGTTTGGCCATCAGAGCGGGGTCATGGAGTTTAGAGACCACATGGTGTCTTATGTGAGAGGAGCAGAGCTGATGCACGACTTTCCAAGTATTTAATCACAGTAAATCATTTTCCTGTGTGAACTTGAGTTTATATGAGCCCATGTGTCAACAAGGGGGCAGATAATGCAAGGATAATTCTTGGAGAAAGTACACAAACATGCACTAAACTAAACTAGTGTAATCATTTACTTGGTTAGAAATGGGAGTATTATGGAAAAGTGCAAACATACCTATACAAGTTCTTTTATTCACAGTTTTATTGTTTTGTAAAAACTTACTGCAGAATCATAGAAATAAAGTCCCTTAATGTTATAATTTGTACGATGAAACCCTCTATTATTTTCTGTCATTAAACAGCACTTTGAAATTAAGCTGCAGTTTTAATGAGTTGATTAATAGGGATTTTGTGCGTATGTTGGTGTGAGAGTGAGTCATACAATCCTCAGTGGTCAAAGGTGGAGAGCTGGCAAGGAGCCGATGTGACCAAGCGTGATGTGGGACAGAGGCCCCAGCTGGGGGTGTCCCTGTATGAGCGGGAGAGAAGGGGGGAGTTGGCAAAGAGGTGAGGAAACAGGTGATGAAGGAAAGGTGTGAAGTGGATGAGATGTGTGTGAACACATCCTGTAAGGTGACCTCGGGCTCTGGCAGGGCCAGGTGGACAGGAATGTGCTGTTGTGTGAGGATGGGATCCTCCCTTGAGCGCCCCAGCCTGCCCACCATCACCCCACACTAGTGGGCTATTTATATTGCACTGTGGGAAAATAACGGCCCCGGGCAGTGTCATCTGGGTTCTGCAAGGTTTGTACTCCTCACCCACACAGACATGCACACTCCACCATACTTCCCTACTCCCTCAGTCACAACCACTCCACAACAAATAGAGCATAAAGCTTGCTTTGAATATTAGCCTTGCATATGGGCATTATCACCCATAATGAGTGACTGAGATTTGACCACAGAGCTAATCGCTAATGCAGAAACTCGCTACAGTTTGTAATGCCCTCAAGTTACTCTAGAGACTGACTAGGACAGTGATTTTGAATATGTTGACGGGATTTTAAATACGCAGAATAAACATGCACAACCACACACATTACAGAAGCATTCAAGCATGCACAAGTTTCATTTGCAGAGTGCAAACATTCCTCATTCCTCTAAAACTGTGCCTTAGGGATGGATAAAGTTTAACTGTCTGTTACAGGAGGTAAAAATGAAGCTCTGAAGAGACTCACAAACAATCTTGACACACTACAACTCTTCTTGTCTTGGAAAAATGATTTTTAAAAATATATTTTCTTAAAAGGAGAAGATGATTGAGGAAATGATGAATAGTATGGTAAATGGAATATAGTATACTGACCAAAGTATGGTCTCTTCACTGTGACCATAATTAGACTGTATGATTCATATGCAACGTAAACCAAGAACTGTTTCAAAAAACACTCATCTCCTGAAGTAAGAGATAGACCAATGACTATTTGTTTTTGCATTAGGGGAACATACTGCACACTGCACACTTCTGGTTATTATTATCTGCTTCAAAGGTAAATGTATGTTTAGACAATGGGAGTCTGTGGGACTGCTTTAATTAAAGAAGTTTTAGTAGAGGACCATAACACTTCAACTCTCTGCTTACTCACACAAGAATTAAACTCAATTTTCAATACATGACGGGATTTTAAGTGCAAGCAACAGCGGTAAAACACTAACATGCTCATTTTGCTCCCTCTGTCATCAGGCCCTGGTCCCTGAGGCCCATGGGTGCATTAGGTCAAACTAATCTGCCACAGTCCATGGTATTTAGTCAAAGGATAGCATGACAAGACCAATACAGATGTGACATGATATTTGAAGACAAACAGGATTAAAAAGCATTATATGAACTCAAATGTTATGCTTAATTGGTTTGTTGTTTTCTATCACAGAGAGAACTTGAACAACAGTGGGTCTTGCCGAGTAATTTGATTTGAGAAGAGTCAGTCTGTAAACACTGATAATGCAGTGCCTGTAAAATGTATTCACCCACTTGGAGGTTTTACCCTTTTATTGATTTTATAAACCAATCATGATCAAAACTGCTCAAGCTCTGTCTTGTCTCATGGGGATTGGCCATGGACAGCCCATTTCAAATCCAGCCACAAATTCTCAATTGGATTGAAGTCTGGGCTTTGACTCAGCCACTCCAGAACATTCACCTTGTTGTCTTTTCCCATTTCTGTGTAGCTTTCGCTGTATGCTTCAGATCATTGTCTTGCTGGAAAGGAAAACTTTCCCCTGAATAAGACTGTCCTCCAGGATTGTTGTATGTTTTGCTGCATTCATTTTACTCTCTACCTTTACAAGTCTTCCAGTGCCAGCTGTTGAGAGGCATCCCCACAGCATGATGCTGCCACCAGCGTGCTTAACAATAGGGATGGTGTTTTTGTGGTGATGTGTAGTGTTTGGTGTCTGCCACACATAGTGTCTTGTCTTATGGCCCAAAAGCAACATTTTGGTCTCGTCAGACCAAAGAACTTTCCTCAACATGACCACAGAGTCTCTGACATGCCTTGTGGCAAGCTGGTTGAGGTTTAATATGAATATTCTTCAATAGTAGCTTTCTCTTTGCCAATCCCCCACAAAGCTTTGGGTGGTGAAGAACCTGGGCCGCAGCTGTTGTATACAGAGTCTCTCTCATCTCAGCTGTGAAGGTTGTAACTCCTTCAGAGTAGTCACAGGCATCTTGGTGTCCTCTCTCTCTTTCTTGCATGGTCACTAAGTTTGAGTGGATGTCCTAATCTAGGCAGATTCATATATGTGCCATTCAGCACAGTTATAGTTTAGTCTGGATTATCTTGGTTTCATAATCATAGGAAGCTAAAATTGTAACAGAAAATTGATATTTGATTAAATGCACTGCATTAGTTCAAACAGCCTCATTTTCTATTAAAAAGGCTTGGTTATGGTTGTAAAATGTAAGAAATGTGGGTCACAGGAGGTGGTAGTGGGTCAGGGAGGTGGTGGTGGGTCCTGTCCTGGACCAGTTGAGAACCACTGCTCTAGATTGTTAATTTACTAGCAAACGCTGAATCCGCTGGCTTTTCTTGCATGATGAGTGGCAACCAGTTTTTCTAGATTTGCCAGCAGGAAGCAAAAAAGGACTTCAAACCAAGGGTTGTTTTAGTGAATTCCACAGAATGATTTGGGTGTCAAGAAATTAAAGTAAAGTGGTTTATTCATTACACTTGTTTTGCATGTATCATACAGTTAACTGTTCAGATGAAAGTTTTCCCCTCTCTTACAGGATTCAGGGCTTTGGTTCCAAGTAGGGATGTACAGATGTGCCAGTTTGACATCAGTATCGACTGATATCAGCCTTGTTTACTATCATGTGGAATGAACAGATGGTAGTTTCCAGTGTAAATCTGTTGTGTCCAGTCAATTTTATACTGTCATATCTAGCTGCTGAATCAAATAAGACATTCTGGTTAAACTCTGATCTGATTTGGTCAAATTTTTTTTTTTTTCCATTATAGAAGAGTCACCATAAGATACGAATGAAAAAAACAACAACAAACATTGGTATTGGCCCTTATTTTCACAGTCAGTGGATCTCTGGTTTCTAGCCACTTGGTTTTCAACTCTAAGGGTTTAACTTGATGTTATTGTTGCTGTTATTGATTATATGTGTCGGTTCATCTTTCTAGTTTTTATTTACTTTTAATCTTAATGGTGTTGGAAATGGGGGACTAGATGTCCTTCTGAGATTAAATAAAAGTTTGGAATGAAACATTAACTTAAAGCTAAATTACCATCAGATGGCAGCTGATAAATTCTGGGATTGCTAGTGGACAATACTAATTAAACAGCAGACAGAAAACAGAATTCTCTGCAGAAGTCAGTTTATTAGTTGCACACATGGTTAAAGCCAGTGATGTATTAAGTATGTGCTGGGCCCCCATGCAAACAACTTACGGGCCCCTCTGTTTGCACATCTGTCAAACACCCTGTGATGGACAGATGTGTATGCTCAAAGCAGCTTCTGATCAGCACCACAGTCAGCAGCTGGGGTGGCACATTATCCACGCTGATCTAATGATATGCCTCAAACCTTCTCAGCCTGCCTTAAATAAACTAGCTGAAATTTCTTTGATAGGCAGCTTAAAATGTGTCTTACAAGAATCACAGCTGACAGTGCACATCAGACAAAAACCAAGACATGAGGACACAGGAACTGCCTGCAGAAGTCAGACAGGATTTTTGCAAGGCACAGACTTGGGGAAGGCTGTCAAAAGATTCTGCTCCCAAAGAGCCCATGGAGCCTCTGTAATTCTCAAATGGAAGAAGTTTGGCACAACCAGGACTCTTCACAGAGCTGGTCACCATTGCCAAACTGAGCAATCGGGGAAGAGGGGCCTTAGCAATAGAGGTGACCAAGAACCTGATGGTCACCCTGAGCTTCAGAGATCCTACGGAGATGGGACAAAGTTTCACCCTGAATGGAGTTCACGAAAAAGCACCTGATTGACTCTCAGATTGTGAGAAACAAGATGCTCTGGCCTAAAGCATGGTGGTGGCAGAATTGTGCTGTGGGGGTGTTTTTCAGCAGACTGGTCAGCGTTGAGGGACAGGCCACACTTTAACATGTAGTTTTTTGAAAACTCTAAGCAGGCTTTCATGTGGTGGCCTTCCACTGAGAGGTAGGTGCCTTTCCAAATTATATCCAATCAGGTTATTTTACCAAAGGTGGACTCCAATCAACGTGTACATCATTAACATCAACATCAACATCTCAGCAAAGATCAAGAGAAATTGGAGACATCTGAGCTACATTTTAAGTGTTTATGCTGCTTGGTGAACTTTTCTATAAAATCAATATTGTACAAGAAGTACAACAGCACTCCCTGTTGCTTGATGTTGCTGAATCAAAGTCCTTTAAATATTACGAGTCCTCATTAAAGATTGCATTTCTAATAGGAATTAGATATATTCACTCATGTTTACCTTCATGAAAAGTTTTTTGTCTGCTGTTTAGCAAATGTTTTGTTGTCAAACATCCTGTTTTACTGGATTTGGATAACAAAACTACCTGGTTTAGCCAGTTTCACTAATATTTTGCATTCTCTTCACACTCAGTTCACAACTTGTGTACAGAGTTTTTTTAGTTTTTGCATATTTGTGTGTTTAGCTGACATGCTGACAGTTATGCAGAGAGTGAGTGTGCTCAGCATATCTTCCAGGGTTAATTGTATCATAAATTCACAAGCTGCTAAAAGACAGGCATGGCTGGAATTCACACTTGAGCCTTCACTTTCTCACAGGCACAACTCTGCATTGTGTGCATGTCAGATAAGTCACTATTAATACACCATGAGGGTTATCTGTCTGGAGAAATGAAGAGATATAAAGAGTGGGGAAGTGAGAGGAAAATATTTAGGCTGTACTTGAAACTGACTGGGTATTAATCAGCAACACTGATGTTGCTTTTTAATCCTAAAAGCACTATATGGCATGATTGTATATACATAGTGATGGGAAAAAGGAGTTTATTACATCAGTTTTATTACAGAGTCAAAGGTCAGCTCTTTTTTAAATACACTCATGCAGTATTATGACAGAAAGGTGTAAAGGGTTCGTCATTGGTCTGTGATGGGACGATAAAGAGTACACAGAGTGAAGGGCATGTCCAGGCCCGTGGAAAACACTCCACACGTTTACCCCCGTGAGAAGTTCTCCGTTCCCAGGACCCGGTGTGTACGTTTGGGGGGCAATAACTCACTAGGTCCCTTGACTTCCTCTTTCGGCCTTCTGCGTTTTATGACCCTCTCGTCTGCCGTACAGCTGCTGTCTCCTCCGCAGCTTCCCTATGCTCTGATTGGACCAAACAGGAAGAAGATGAAGGAGATGGGACAGGGAAGCAGCTGGGATGAGGTGGGAAACTTATTTGATATGGGATGGAGGGTTTTCTTTTTTTTATCGTGGCTATTACAGATGACTAGATGAGCATGTTTCCTAATCTCACTGTGCCTTCCCACCAACAGAAAACAGGTTGAGTGGGAAACAAGAAGTCTGCTAATCTAATTTTGTTTACATATGCAGTGCATTCAGAAAGTGTTCAGACCCCCTTCACTGTTTTTCACGTTTGTTGTGTTGCAGCCTGATTATACAATAACTGTATTTAAATTCATTTTTTCTCCCATTAATCTACACTCAGTACCCCAGCATGACAAAGTGAGAACAGGATTCAAAGTTTAGTTGAAGCACCTTTGGTAGTAATTACAGCCTTGAGTCTTTTTGAATGTTAGACAACAAGCTGTTCACATCTGGATTGGGGGATTTTCTGCCATTCTTCTTTGCAAATCCTCTCAAGCTCAGTAAGGGTGGATGGGGACCGTCAGTGAATGGGAAATTTTCAGGTCCCTCAAGAGACGTTTGTTTCCAGGGCTGTCCATGTGTTGTCATTGTTGTGTGCTTAGGGTCACTGTCATGTTGAAAGGTGAACCTTCGGGACAGTCTGAGGTCCTGAGCACTGCTGAACAGGCTTTTTTTTTTTTAAATCAAGGATATCTCTGTACTTCGCTCTATTCAGCTTTCCCTCAACCCTGACCATTCTCCTGCTGAAAAACACCCCCACAGCATGATGCTGCCACCACCCTGCTTCACTGTTGGGATGGTATTGGGCAGGTGATCAGCAGTGCCTGGTTTCCTCCAGACATAACATTTAGAGTTGAGGTAAACCAGTTCAGTTTTGGTTTCATCAGACCAGATCACAGTCTGAGAGTCCTTCAGGTGCTTTTTGCAAACCCCATGCAGGGTTTTATGTGTTTTATACTGAGGAGAGGCTTCTATCTCACTGCTCTGCCATACAGCCCAGATCGATTGAGGGCCGCAGTGATGGTTGTCATCACCCTTCATGAACTTTGTCCCCTCTCCACTCCGGATATCTGGAGCTCAGTCAGAGGGACCTTCAGGTTCTTGGTCACCTCTCTTACTGAGGCCCTTCCCCCCCGATTGCTCAGTTTGGTCGAGTGACCAGCTTTTAGGGGAGTCCTATGTGTGATGTGTGTGTGAAGATGTGACAAACTTCTTCCATTTGAGAACTATGAAGGCCACTATGCTCTTGGGGGCCTGCAGTGCAACATAATCTTTTTGTAGCCTTTCCCAGATCTGTGGCTTTCGACAATCCTGTATCTGAGTTTCTTTGATGGCATGGCATGGGATTTGCTCTGATATGCACTGTCAGCTGTGGTGCCTTCTATAGAGGGATGTGTGCCTTTCCAAATCATGTTCAATCAATTAAATGTACCACAGGTGGACTCCAATCAAGGCGTAGAAGTATCTCAGCAAAGATCAAGAGGAATGGGAGGCAGCTGAGCTACATTTCAAGTGTTTTGCAAAGGGTCTGAAAACTCATGTCAATGTGATATTTCAGGGTTTTTATCAATGAATTTGCACAAAAAATCTAAAACTCTGTCTCCACTTTTCATTATGATTACAGATGAGTCTTTAAAGAGGAGAAATCTTTAGACAATGTCTTTTGATCATTTGATCTGCTATACCGCTAATTCCTGGGTAAAACTGCAGTGAACCAACATGGCACAGCTTTAATCTCAGTGATTTTTTTTGTGTGTTGCTTCCATTCATGTCTGAGTTTCTTACTATTTGTCACATCCTGTCTGAGACCAAGGTACAGAGTCAACAGAGTAGAGAGGGACAGACCCTTTTTAACATGACCTCCCTTTAATCAGATTATATCAGCACACAGGGTGAACATCAATGAAACTACATGTGAGCATGCTGTTACCTCCACGATGACGTAACTTTTCCACCATCATGGCGGTAACTCTCTGTCCCTGAATTTGCAAGCTTGACTGTTTCAGTGACTTTGAGTCTGAGTGTCTTGAGGTGAAGGTCAAGATCACGTCTTTTTTGTCATGTTTCTTTAAGATTGCTCAGTAGACATGTGGGTGGATGATCCTGTGGTTGTCTGTCTTTGACAGGAAATGTGATCAAGATATGGTAACATGAGTTGGCAACGGCGCACACAGCAGGTTTTGTTCTCAAAAACTGATAAATGCCTACAAGCCACTGAAACCTTTCTTTCACCCAGTCATGGTTTTGGACTGAATTTGTCTGTGTTAAAATCAGGCTATGTGTGTTTAGTACATGCGCCGTATTCCTGACCCCTGATCACACAAAGTATTTTAATCCAATCAGCTTCGTTTTCACATGACTGTCACACACTCACTGCTGCTATGGTAACCTGCAGAGGAAGGAGAGAGAGAGGTCTGGAGTGAGAGAGAGGAGGGGGTATGCTGTCCTATCTTTAATCACTATGACATTTACACACACATTATCACACACAGGGATTCTGTTCTTTACTGTTACTCAAGTTTCTCTTCTTCTTTCTGACAAAATGTTAATTTTTACTGTAACTAACTTAACTTGGATGGAAATGTCATGATTTCAGGTTCAGACAGATGGCCAAAGACATGCTAATTTCCCCATATAGTGACTAATTTATTTGAGAAGTTGGGACTTTTCTGTCTCCTACACCTGAAACGTACAGGAAATACATACAAAAGATAAGGCTGACACAACACACGCAATTCTAGCATAATCAAAAGAGTAAAAGGCATCTTAAAAAGTTGGCAAAGGCATCATCTACTCGATAATGACAATATAAGTGGCACAAGAGATAACTTTCATCACAACTGAGGCCTAACTCAAAAATACCCACTTCCCCTGAGAGGTGAAAAGGTTAGCCAGTGCCCTGTGGTTTTGTTTTTTGGCACGCTACCCTCTGCTGCTTCTCATTTTTTGCTGACATTTCCTGTTCTACTTCAAGTTACAGAATCACACTGCTGCACTGTTCATTTGAAGAGGTTAGAAGTTGCTGCATCAAAAGGGCCTGTTTTCTTTCTTTAAAATTTCTCCCATCCTGCCAAATGCAGTCTATATTTTCCTATCTTAAAGACAAACCTATGATTTGGAGTTCAGCTAAAAGGAGCACACACTCAGCTGTAGAAATTGCAAGTCAGGGGGATTTTGCAGCCATGTTTAACAGTGCTTCATCCGTGCAATAGTGGATTAAACACTCCACCTGTTGGACAAGAGAGGTACAACTACACCTCAGTGCCAGAGTTATGCAGTTGTCTGCACTTTTTATACTATTGTTACATTTCTTATGACTGGTAACTTATGTTTACACTATGATTTACCTATTATGTCACATAGTAATAATACAAGCATGTATGATTCTAATGTAAATCTAATCTAAAAGAAGAAAAAGGTGAAACAAGTATTTCTCAGGTTTGTATATACAAGTATTTCTGAACAATTGGTGCCCTAACACCCAAAAAAAAAACCTTAATTTCAAAATGAAACAGATGTATACAGAGTTATGTCAATTAAATAAAAATGTATGATGTAAAATGAATGACTGCATAAATATTCACCCCCTTTAAAGTGACTGACATACTTCTAGCCGATTGGATCTACTAGTATCACAGTTAGTAAGATAGGAATCACCTGATTGTAGTGAATGTGCCTCAAGTGATTGTAGTAAAAAGACACCTGCATCTGGAAGGTCCAGTCTATGGTTAATCGGTATCCCTGGCTACCATTACACAATGAAGACAAAAGAATACTCCAAGCAACTCAGAGTAAAGGTTATTGAAAAGCCACTGTTCACAAAGACTCATATTAAATCTTGACTACGATTCACCAAAAGGCATGTGGGAGGCTCCATGGTCGAGTGGAAGAAAGGTTTTTGGTCTGATGAGACCAAAATGGTGCTTTTTGGCAATCAGACGTTATGTTTGGTGGTCCATTTCTAACTATGGTAAAATCATGCAATCAAACAGGCATTTAAAGGGTTAAAATTCTGATTCTATGCTTAAATATTTGGAAGTTTTGATTGGGACTGAAATTTAAGACTTTAGACCCCCACAAAGTTAATAAAGAATAAGGAAAGTAAGATTTTTTTTTTTTTTTGAAATGTTCTAAAATATGACAATTGAATGTTCAAATGATGTGTAGAGCATGACATCTCTGCATCAAAAAGAAGTAATTAAACTGATATTTTGACACATTTCAGGTTAAAGAAATACAGCCCCTCCTGGGATTTGCAAATTAATCTAAATTTCAATTAACTGCTTAGCCTTAATACATATGTAATATTTTTAGCAATGCTTTTGTAAGTTGACATTTTATTTTTAATGGTCTTTACATTAGAAGTTCAACTGATACCAGAGTGTTAATAAAGAGCTTCCAATACCACAAAATAGGATGAGATCATGATCTCATTTTATGACAATTGTGGGGCATTATAAAATGACAAGTGAAAAGTAGCCTGTTTGAATATGCTTTTTTAAAAAATGTATGTTCACTCGGCCCTGACATGTAAAAAAAAAAAAAAAAAATTACACTATCAATAAAACTAAACAAAACTAAAATAAAATTAAGCGTTTTTGCAAAATAAAAACTAAACTAACAAACCAGCAGCAAAAAGTAATAAAACTAAACTGAAATTGAACACAGAAAGTGAAAACAAAATAAAATAAAAAACTAATGAAAAATCCCAAACTATTATAACCTTGAATGCAACCCTGCAACCCCTTTCAGTACATTTATCTAATTAGAATAACATTAATTTCTTTCATGTTGTACAAAGAAAAAAAGCCACATTCATACATTATGAGAAAACTGTAAAATAGATTGACATAGACTGCCATTGTTATGCAATGCACTCTAGAAAGCGATATCAAATGGTTGTATTGTTCCTCTTCCTGCATTACTCTTGATTACACTCACCACAACATACATCACACTAACTTTTTCCTTGTTGTCCTTTTCAAAAATATTATGCTCAGGTTAAAATCAAAAGTCACTCCACTGACATAACACATTGCACAATGGCAGCATGTATATTTATTTTTTTTTCCCTCAAAATGTAGAAATATAGTGGGTATTGGAACAGCATCTAAGTCATCTCAGTACATATGTGCAGATTAATCAGAATTGTATGCCTGAATTATACGTCACATCTTGATTATCTAGAAGTTAAAGATCCTTGGTTGCACAGTTAAGATCAGTTCGATTCAAAAATATTCCCAGAGAAAACAGACTGTGAGTTGTGAGAGAAGAAGAGAGTCCTATTTCCTTTTGCACTGTATCAAATATGATGACCTAAGAGATGTATTGCTTTATGAAATGACTTCTCAAAACCCTGAAATTCTACAAAAACTGGAATGGCTGTTAAATTTTTTGTTTAAACTTGCTCATTTTGTCCCAAAAGCCTGGAAAAAAGACCAAATATTTTATTGAACTAACTCATTAATCTTTAATTTGTCTCCATTCCCCTTTTCTGATCTTTGACAATGAAAGTACTACGCACTCTGATCCTGGTTTGTTTGAATTCTTGGTGTCATATAAGCCCATGTGGGCTGGACAAACGATTGTATATATGACACAATAATAAAATCTTCAAACTTCTAAAAGAACCTTGTGCTGATCTAATAAAGCAAACATGAGTAAATGCTGAGTTTCTGTAGTGTTTTATTGCTGATAATACTAAAAGCACCTGTCTGATCTTATTCAAATGTTTAATCTTTTTTTTCCCAAAACAGCCACACTATTGAACAACTGTATTCAAAGCTTTTATCAAAATGGCCGCTTAAATCCAGCCAGATTAATTCTGAATAACAGGACCCAGATCTAATCAGATTAACTAAGGACCTCCAAGGGAAAAGAGGTGTGCTTTGTGCAAATGATTTTATTCATAGATGGCAGACAGAACAGAAATCCTTTTGAAGACATTGGCTGCTTGTAATATACATGTTACTCTCAGCCTGAATGAAAGTTTAAAGTGGGTCTACACATGTTAACTTTGTACAAAATTAAAGGATCAAACCAGACATTTTTATCTTTGCAATGATGGTAACAGGAAGGTGCTGATTCACTGAGATACAATGAAAAAGAGCAAAATAGGGAGGATACACTAGGACTGCTTGAGGATTATTGGACCTGATAGAGGAGGCGAAGCTTCAAAAAAAGCAAGGCTGTCCCATTTATCACCTTTATCTTATTTGTCTTTTCCATTAGAAAATAAACCCCTTAAAATTTCGAATTGCAAAAGTCAAAAGTGTGGTACTTTTTTTAACCAGTAGAGGGTGCTATTGGCTCTTGGCCTCTTCTGTCTGAAGTCAATAATGTCCCTTTGAAAAGGAAAAAAATGTTTTTATCAGAAATCTTTAAAAAAATGACAAGTATTGCCCACATTCATAAAGAAAAACAAGGAAAAGAGATATTAAGCATTTTTACTGTCAGCGAGCTAAATAAATCATATTATTATTATCAATAAACTGACTAAAGTATTTGTAAAATTTTGAAAACAATTAAAAAGTGATAAAATTGAATTGTGAAACCAATATTGTGAAATGTTTTATACTGAAGTCGAGTGTGCATCCCTAATAAACATAAAAATAATTGCCTCTCAATTTGAAGCATCAATTTACAAGCTCTTGAAACATGACAGGGAAACAAAACAGTGCCAGGACTTCTGCCCTCTGCAGAACAACTTTACTTTTCACTGTGCAAGCTGAAGTTGAGTTTTGTGATCACCCTTTAAAAAAAATCTTACTTAGGCATGGGCTTAAATCTACATTTTGAGTGAACTAAATGAGGATCGCCCTCCCAAGGTATCCCAAAGAAGTTTCAGAAAAAAAAAAATCCCACCCCCTTCCTCCTTCCCCACCACAGTTGAAATATCATTTTAAGGCTAACATATAACATAAAAAGATCTCTTTAACATGCCCTATTTGGTTGCCGAGTCTGTTAACCTGTACTTCTCACTCTTGTATGTACAGTTGATTTAATCCAGGCCCTCAAAGCCCTCCCTGCTGTGATGATGATGTTCATATTTGATACCTGCAGATGTGCTACGAAAAAATTAAGTTATGTTTTTGTCTCTTTCATGTATTATAAGACAAAGATGAACTCAGTCCGGTTACAGTACAGTGCAGCTTTTGAAATTCACAAAAACTGAAATTTTTCTCTTCATTTTGCCTCCAAACTTCAAAACCAAACTTCAGCGATCAACCTCACAAAGAAAAAGAAAGAAAAAAGAAAGCAATCCTCACACACACACACGCAATCTCACAAACATTTTTTCTTTATCTAACCTTTGTCCAACTATTACCGCATTTCTGTTTCATTGTTAAAAATAAAACTATGTATTATGACAAAATTTATATATAGATCACACATCCATGGACAGGCAAGGACAAAATGGGCGGTCTGCACAGTCTTGTTAAGAGCAGGGATCCTGTTTTTTTTTTTACTTGAAGGTGGCAGCTTTTTTAGTGTCTGCAGACTCCTTTTTCACTTCGATACCTCCCTCTTCCTTTTTCTTTTCTTCTTAACTTTCAGAGCCACCAGAAACGGACGTAGACAATGAGCATGATGAAAAAGACACCGCCGGCTGCCAGCTTGGCATAGGTAGAACGGGTGTTGAGATACTTGGCATCACTGCGGTACTTCTTCGACAGGCTGGACAAGTTGCTGGCCTTGGAGTCGAGCGCTGCAGTGAAGAGAAACCCAATGAAAAGGGAGAGGAGGCCAAAAAGGAAAAAAAGAGGGGTAAAAAGGGGACAGAGGTAAATAAAAGGACAAAATCAGTGAGGCTGAGGGGCATCAGTTCTCACCTTAATAATCAGGAAAACAAGATGCTCTGGAGAATGACTACAGAGCTACTAAGTGGGCCTGCATTCAAAAATCTTATTCACTTTTTTTTCCTGTGATAGCAAAATATTTTAAGGTCTTGATTTTTTTGTTGTTGCTGTCTCAGGGTTAAAGCGTGGCACTAATGCCCAAATTAAGCCTGTTTCTATGATTGTCTTGTGCTTTTGAAATTCGGAGTTGAGATAAAAAGGTCAAAATCACAATCAAACAACAGACATCACAGGCAAACAGAGTAAATATAATGTATGGATGGAAAAATGTTCACTTAGAGCTTCCGTAGATGACTTACCAGAGAGAGCCTCTCCTCTCTGCAGCACCTCCTCTATGTTTGCCACCATGATCCTCTGGACGTCCTGAAGCTCTGTGTTGATGCTACCTAGATTCCTCCTAGCTCGGCTATCGATGTATGATTTCTTGGTTTTTTGGATGTATGTGTCTGATGAAAAGAAGGACATATATAAATGTTATTAATGACCAAGCTAATAATTGGCTGACCCTGAGTAAAACATACACATGCTGAGTGAAAAACTTTTTTTTAATTATTAATTTTCTTAATACCAGGCCTTCTCTCAGATTTGGCCTGGCCCCTCACAAACCCAGAGAATGGGCCCTCCCCAGTTGTAATTGATTGATATGTCAATGTATGCGAGTTGGATCTGTAGCTTTGGTGCTAGCATCCTGGCTAAAGGTTAGCCTCACTTTGGAGCTGAAAAGTGCGTCAAGCTATTATTGGTTTCTGATGTTGAAATACTTTATTTGTGTCACTTTCTTTTACCTCTTTTTACCCATGTTTTTTTTTACCCATTTTTGCCACAATTTAACCCCTTCATCCCTTTTTTCCTGCCCATTTTTGCTACTTTTCACTAATTTTTTTTCACTAATTTTAGGATCCCATTTCACTACCTTTGCTGTCTATTATTGCCACTTTAGGTCATTCTGACACTCTCAAACCCTTTCTCACCACTATGTCTGCATGTTGCCACTTTTACCCATTTTTGCCATTTCAGCCTATTGTTGCCTTGATAAACCCAGTTTTGTCATTGTTAACCCCTTTTTCACCACTTTGTATGCCAATTTTTGCTTCTATTTTGCTACTTTACTCCTATTAACCACTTTTTGTGATTGTTTTTGCCACTTTTATCAATTTTTACCACATTTTAACCCCTTTTCATCACATTTTTCTTGTTTGCCACTTTAAACCAATTTTTCCTCCTTTTAAGCTCCCATTTCACAACTTTTCCCACCCAATTTTGTCTTTTTTAAAACAATGTTTTCACCTTTGCTGCCTATAGTTGCCACTTTCAAAACTCTTTCAACCACTTTGTCTACATGTTTCTGCCACTTTTAACCCTTGGTAAACCCATTTTTGCCACTGTTTACCCCTTTTCCCCACTTCTTCTGCTCCTGTTTCCTCAGTTTAAACCACATTTCACCGATTTTACATCCATTGTTGCCACTTTAAACACAGCCAATTTTCAATCTTATTAATTTTAATCTTATTTCACCACCTTTGCTGCCCACTGATGCGTCTTCTTAAACCGTTTCGACTATACTTCCCTTGCCAACTTTTTTCCTAAAATCTAACCCCATTTCACTACACCTGTTACGCCCATTGTTCCCGTTTTTGCCACTTTTGACGCATTATAATTCTGTTTTTAGAAAAAAAGTTTACATTTTGAAGAGGGCTATATTCTATGTTAAAGTAAATTTTAAAAAAGGTTGCTTTGACAAGTGTGGTTATTATTCAGGTAAAAAAAAATGGCGATCACAGTTTAACCTTATAATGTACCATGATTCTGCTGACCTCCTTAGGCCCCAGAAAGCTCTCCCTTCGTACCCGTTTATGTGTGGCCTTGCTTATGACTATAACAATAAAATGTATCCTATAAATTACATAAGGGATAATGCCCAACAAGGTGTCTGATTATTGCAGATTAATGGATGACGGAGGCCTGAACAGTCCAATGCGCAGCTAATTTATTATTTCATGCTTTTTGCAATCAAAATACAAAGTTTGAAAAAGCAAAAACTTAATTTCCCTGCCCTCGAGCCAATCAGAATCGAGTATTCACCAAGACCACGGTTTAAAAATAAATATTGCAACATTACAGCTGCAAGTTTCCATGAGACATCCATTGTTGACATTGTTGACCACTGTTGACCAGCAGTGCGACATACCTAAACTAGAATTTGTGCAATTATTCTTTTTCTCCTGTCTTTCTGGTTTTCTCACCAAACTCAATGAAGGAGTAAGGTCTGGACACCGTGGGGACCTTCTTTCCATGCTGCTCATGAAACTCCGCCTGCAGGTCTTCTAGGTAAGCAAAGGCAAGCTTCTTAGGAAAGCTGGCTTCACACAGCACGAGGTAGCACACTCCATTCTCTATAAAATAGCTACAAGAAGAACACAAACATTTGAGGAATTAAATACAAAAGATGGCAATGGCGAAATAAGTGTGTATGTTCAATATAGAAGCAGGTTTCTCATGACTTTTAGCTGCTTTTCTGTTGACACCAGTACAAAATTAATGGTATTGTTCTTTAGGTTATCTTTATGCAGTTTTTTTTTCTAACTCAGCTCATGCTGTTTCATACTCACTGAAATGCCATGGATCCAGCCTCTAAAGTGCAGCGTGTTGGACTCTGATCGTTAAGTTTCCTGAAGAGCTGCTTTGCTTGACTCTGATACTGCTGAAGGTCCCGACCCAACTGAAAAGGCAAAAAAGAAAAGAAAAAAAAAAAAGAAAAACTCATCAGACAAGTTTTTTTCACATCTGTCTAAAACAATGGAACTCAGGGCAAGTGACTGACGTTTGTGTGCTACATTCACAGGGAGTTCATGAGTAAATCTCACCGATAAACCACCAGGGGAGACAAAAATGACAAAAAGATGTACGGCTGTGTGTTTATGAGTTTGACAAGACAGACAAAAACAGAAACCGCCTACAGCTCAGATTTGTTAGTAATCACTTCTTGAACTGCAATGTGCTGAAAATAAATAGTCTGCATAAACACACACACACCCACCCACCCACACACACACACACTCTCAGACTACATCAGAGACTGCAGGCGGTGCTTTTCCTTTTTTCTTTTCTTTTTTGTTAAGAAAGAACAAACAAAAACTTAATTGTTTATGACAGCACTGGGCAGACGAATGGGATTTGTCTCTTGTCAGATGTTGTTGACTCTACTGAATGATTCTTCACAGCAACACCGTGGCATCACAGACATATGTGAAATGTTTGAGGCACACAACAAACACAAACCTTTTCACTTCCCTTTTTGTAAGCAAACGAGAGAGTGAAGGAAAGATGTTAGAGTCAGAGCAACGTCACATGTTAAAATGCCATCCATCTGAACATTTTTCACATGTTGAGCTTATGTTTCTGCTGTATCAATCACTTTCCTTATGTCTGAAAGTGTTTTTTTTAAAGTCAGCATTTGAGAGGACTAAGTAACATTTTTTAAGCGTTAGTTAATTCATATAAGGCCACTATTATTTCTTGCTATTCACAGTTGAGTTGTCTCAACTAAACAAATCTCATATTGAACAGCTAACAGAAACTTAACAATAAATCAGTAGTCCTGATATAGTCGAAACTAAGATTATCAAAATGTTTTACATTGCTTATACTTTTTGATATAATGAGTTTTAGAGCAATAGTCTATGTTCTCTTAATGATTGATGGTACTGAAAACTATGGAAGTTTTTAAAATGGTCTATTACGTGTCTATTTCATAAGACACGTAAGCACGAGATGAAAGAATTCATCATCAATGGCAAGCTGACATTATAATGTAGTATATATAATGTTCTCTTCAATTGCTGAGATGTTTGCACCCATGTTCTTAAATTCATGAATGCCATGCACTCGTAAGCTGGAAGCTCATGCATGTTTTACTAATTAGCAAAGAGAAACGCCCCTTTTATGCCCATACAAGGGCATGAGACGGCAGGTCTATTTGCAAACAGGAGTGGGGAGAGAAAAAACAAAAGTACTGTCAATTAGTTGTAGACCATTTATCATTCTGGCTGATCATTGATGCTGCTATTTGGCTGATTGTTGGGATATGCACTTTATTTTACCAATAATCGACCAAGATACTTCATCATGAACTTTTCTGCCTCCACTGCAAGGTGTCTTCCCTTCTGGTTTAATTTCCATTCTCCAAAGTCTCACCAAATGTCCTGTACACAACACAATCTGATTGGCTAGATGCCACATAATGAGACCTGCCAATGAACTCTTCAGACTGGGTGCCACTGACACAGTGAGCGTGAGGAATCACTTCCTATTTCCCTGCTGCTACTGTGTTGCTCTGCATCATTTCTCATGCTGGTAGAGTGGTGTTAAATTATTCCTTTTCCTTCATGTTTTCATCATGCAATTTTACTTTTTCCACATTAAGTATATTTTCTTAATCATTATGAACACATATCAGTTACAACTATTGGTTATCGGTCTAATGAATTTGTTCTTATTATTACTTTTATTATTATTGTTGTTATAATAATTATTATGACTAGTTATGCTTTTATCACTCTTAAATTTTACTCATTTTTCTGTTTTCTTTAATTCTTATAATGTTGTCTTCTGCATGTACACTGTAAAGCACTTTGGATCACCTGTCTTGTGTTTATAGTGCTATATAAGTTAAATAAATAAAGTTGATGAATCTTAAATAATCGGTCTCAGCTCTTATCCATGGACCCCTAATATCAATTAAATAATAGAAACCTTAATCATTTTAAAGCTGACTACCCATGTGTAATGGTAGCTTTTTTGTTTTAAAATTGCAATTAATAAGTGTTTGATTTAAAAAAAATCTTATTAACTTGCTAACTTTATATTTATGATCTGATGTTTTGCAGTTAAAATCAAATATTGCATGGTTGACTAAAAGTTAATCATATTTATATCATATATTTGTGCATATTTCTTAATGATGTAAAAGTTCTAAATTAATAGGAATGTAGAAAAAGATAAAGTAAAGGAAATATTCAGTTCATCTGGTGAAAGGTTGGTTGAATGAGTGAAAAAAGGGCTTATATATATATATATATATATATATATATATATATATATATATACATATAAAACTGAAAAACTTTAACTGCCCTTCAAAAAGCAATCCAAGGCATGATGTAGTTTTAAAAGCCGATACCGTGACCTACTCAGGTCTTCATCAGAGCCTTTGTCAGCGGTAGCTTGGCTTTTTTGTGTGTAAAGAGTGCTCGGGATTATTCTTAGATGCTGTTTTGAGCAGGGAATAATCACATATGAAAAAGCTGTGGTGAATGTCAGAATCTTCTTAAGAACTGAGTGAGTAGGTTTTAAGAACATTTTTTCTTAAGAATGGCTGGTGAATGAGCCCCATTGTCTATATTTATGCTATTTAGATAGCTTGGAATTTTTGGTTGTTAAATGCAAGAAAATACACGATATCAGGTGTCCAAGACTCCTACATATGTTGTCGAGGTCTTGAAACAGTTTTCAATATTTTTTTCTTTTCACTAGGATCACATCTAAGTTTAAAATTCCTTAACCGTTACAACCTTTGCCCAGACTGTATGCAATGTGAGGCCGATAAAGTGAGACTTTTTACTTTAATGGCAATCATTGGCACTCTACAGCACCTGAAATGAGTTGGCAGTTTTTTGAACAGCATGCACTCAGACACTTTGCCAGCAGGCTACATTTAAGAGTTGATAAAAAAACATAAATAAACTATCAGCAGCTAATAGTTTTTTTATTACAAATAAAAACAAATAATTAACCAACATTTCTTATAATTAGGGGTCAACCGATATTGGTGTTCATGATACCTTTAGCAGATATTTGGAACCTATATGCATTTATTTTGATGTACATTTTTCCTTATGTGGCAAAAGTCAAATTGCAAGATTGAAGTTAGTTAAACAATGCCCTTGTGCTATCAGCATGAGAAACAGGACAGGGCAACACAGTTGCAGGAAAACAGGAGGTGATGTTATATGCTCACACTGTCAGTGGCACCCTGGCTTAAGAGTTAATTTGCTAGTACTCATATCTAGCCATGTTGTATGCAGGACAATCAGTGAGACCGTGGAGAGTGAAAATTAAGACACACCTCGTAGTTGGGCAAAAAGTTGCACACTTTTTGGTTGATTGATTTGATTGTCGGTAACAGAAAATACCAATACAGATAATCAGCCAAATGCCAAATATCAGTCTCAGTAATCAACCAGGCTGATAATTGAGTAACTTCCACATGTAATATTTCCTCAATATTTGATCATTTAAACTAGGGGTTGACAGATTACTGGCCTGACTGATTTTTAAACCAATATTTTCCCAATTACTGACATTGGCATTTCATCTTACGGATACTCAATAAAATCAATTAATCAAAAAGTGGGCTACTTTGGTTCCACAGCAAAGTGTGTCATCCTCTCTGGCTTTTATTCTCACTCTCTACAGTCTCATCAAATGTCCTGTATACAACATAATCTGATTGGCTGAACAAAGGAAACAATAGAGAAACTGCTTCTAATTGAACTAAACAACACCCTTTAAATTCTTGTAGGGAACTTTCAGTTTGGGTTGATTTTGGCAGCTCCTGAGGACAAATCAGTATGTCCAATCTCTTTCCTGATTTTTCCCTGCACTATAAGCAATAAATCACTCATAAAAAATCATCATGGAAATACAGAGGAGAGTTTGGAAGAGTGCAGCTGAAAAACTTACTAACAACAAACACTGGTAGCTGTTGTTTTATAACAGTCAACATTTCAGTATTGAAATCTTGATTTTTTTCCTGTTCATTTAGGAGAGTCTGTATGAGGTCCCTGCAATTTTAATGGATTAATTCTTCTCCTAAGCACATGTCTTATAAAATAGATGCATTTAAAATAGGTTAAACATTATAGATCATTAAAACAACTGAGAATATATATGACCCACATGGTATCAAGAACATTTCTAAGTATTAAAAGTTTTGAAAACCTTAAAAACCTTACTGTGAATGTGTGGATGAGACTTAAACTCTGGAATCCAAATTGATAGAGGAAATGGTTATGATCAAGCTTTCTTAGACATGTCTAAATGTTAATAGACCTACATCAAGAGGCTTGAGAGGATACCAATTAAACAAAATGTACAGGTGAAGTGGAAATGCTCAATTTAACTGGAAGAGCCTCTGAACATGATAAAACTGGAAGTCTGTTCTGTCTCTCTGAACAATGAGTCAGTAAAGTAAATAAAAGCCGCCTCTGTGTTCATGTAGACAGGCCTTTAACAGCTAGTCATCTCTAGCTAACGTGTCAGTCTAGCATTTGTATAACTCGGAGACAGAGCTTGCAGAAGCCTACAGTGATAACAGCAAACAGAGAGCTAGCAACCACAAAGGTAAAAGAGTCTAAATGTGAACCTGCTCGTCCTCCTGCATTGAAGCAGCTAACGGCAGGCCGTCAGCCAGCCGAGCGATCATCGTCAGCAGCACCATCTCTACGCAGTGTCCGGGTGTTTCTCCGCCGCCCTCTGAACCTCACAGACAGGTACCTGGGACCAAAGTTTGACAGGCTGTAAAGTGACAACACAACAGGGATGATGCGCTGAGCTGGCCGGAAACGCTAGAGCTTTGGGTGTTACAGCTAAACAATTCCGTCCTCCCCAAGTGGTGAAAAAAGTGTTCCGCATCACCTTAAACTGCTTGTGTTCTCTGCGTTTCTATTTATTCTTAAATTAAGCCCCGATATTGGATTATTTTTTAATTTCGGATGTCCCAAAGAATTGTTACTTACCTATTACCAACCGGACATCCAAAACATAATAAAACGAAAACATTTCAGTAGCTTTCAATCCCATGTTGTCCCCCATCTCCAGCTAACTGTTAAAGAAGCCTGATAGGTGGAGAGAGAGGGAGGCTTACAGGTCTTTAGCCCCGAATGTTTTATCAGAAGACCCAAATCTTTTAATATGGTAAAAAGTAGTTCTTAGCTGAATACTACGGAAGAGTATTAGGGCCACTGAAAAAAAAAATTTGAGACAATTTTTTTTTTTCAATTGTGAGAAAAAAGTCAGAATTCTGAGATTAAAGTCAGAATTCTGAGATTAAAGTCAGAATTCTGACTTTAATCTCAGAATTCTGAAAAAAAAAAAAACATTTGAGACTTTTTTTTCATTTGAAGAATAAAGTCAGAATTCTGACTTTTTTTCTCAGAATTCTGACTTTTTTTCTCAGAATTCTGACTTTAATCTCAGAATTCTGACTTTTTTCTCAGAATTATGACCTTAATCTCAGAATTCTGACTTTAAACTCAGAATTCCGACTTTAATCTCACAATTGAAAATAAAAAAATTGTCTCAAAAATTTTTTTTCGGTGGCCCTAATACTCTTCCGTAGGAATGCTATAAAGGATAATTGAAAAAAAGAATTGGATGATAAATTAACCTTGCTTGTTACAGCATAATAATTGTATTCTTGTAGCTAAATTGACCCTTTTTTAATGAAACTCATAACACCGTATATCCACAGTGTGGGCAGAGTACTACTTAAAATGGCATCTCAGTGTTTTCACATATTTACAGCAACCAGATTCCAAAATGTCTATCATTAAGACACAAATTTTGGATTTCACTTTACAAGGTCTTCATCCTTCTTACTCATACTGCCCCCTGATGTTGATCACCAGAACTACCTCATATATAAATTCCACTGTGTTCATTGTTTTACATTAAATGACAGTACTGAAGGGTCTACATGGCTTTTCTGCTGTGCTGTAGCACACATCATGGCTTGTCAACATACAGTGGTTGCTACACCCCCATGGTTACCACACACCGCATATGCACCAGGGTGCAAGAGCCCTTCATCGCTGCTTGTGGCTTTAATTTTTTTGATCTGTCATCAATGTTCATAAATCAAATTTATGTACAAAAAATGGCCCACTCAAAATTCATATGCTACTCATTTCAAACTCAAGCTCATACATAAGTCATTTCCTTCCCCTACAATATTGGGTCAGCTTTCTGTTAGGCAGGCAACACACTCCAATGTGATGTCACACAAATGTAGTTATATTTTTTTTACTTTTATACCCCTTTTAAATTGGTTATCACTTACTGCCTTTTCTTATTGACCCCTTATTAACCACTTAACGTTTCTTGACCACTTATTTACTGCTTGGTAACAACTGGGTTACCACTAAAATAATACCACTGTAACTGATCGTTTAAATTAAGTGTGAACAACATCACAGCACATCTGACTGCTTAGTAACTTTTTTTAGACTACTCTCATGCAAGGTTGGGTATATATATTTTTTATTTTCTCATCAGTTAATGTCTTCAATTTGTGTACAAGCAAGAATGGATCCAGGATACCCAGCTTTAGCTGAGTCATTTAAAAAGTTACCTGTCTACTTCCTCTCTGCTTACAGACTATCATTCTTGCTCAAGTACTGTTTAAAGATAATCCCTGAACTATGATAACTATGATGACTCTTTACCTAATCATTAGTCACTCATTTTGTTTACTCAATTGTAAAGTGGAGCATACTGAAACTATTCAGTATGATACTTCTCTTTACTATAAGTTACACAAAAACAGTAACTAATGTTGGGGTTATAGTAAATAAATGTTCATTACTAAGTAACTACCCATTATGTTATATTATTATTATATATTATTTCTCCTATTAAGAAATAATAAGCTTCTTTAAAGAATCTGATGAGATACTACACATGATTTACCTGTAAAGTGATGGTTATTTATAGTAGTTAGTGTAGTTATTTTTTCAGCCCATTTTGTCACTTACAATTTTATACACTTTTAACCCAATGTACCTCTGTTATTGTTACCCATTTTGCACACTTGTTAACTGTGTTTCACCACTTTTTCTGCTATTTTGCCACTTTTGACCTAGTTTTGCTCCTGTTAACCGATGTATTCCACTTCCTACAATTTTTATTTGCCTCTGTCAACCCCTTTTTCTATTTATTTTTTTTTTAAATCAACTCTTTGTCCCTTTAAATCCAATTTCATCATCTGTTCTGACCATTTTGTTAATTTTGAACCATTTTGCAACTTTTTGGAACTTTTCCACCACTCTTCTGCCCATTTTGCCTTTATTAACCCATTTTTGTCACTATTAACCCATTTTCACCACTTCTATGCCAATTCTTGGTTATTTTACTGCACTTCACGCTTTGTTTTGCTGTTTTTTTGTCACTAGTGACCCCTTTTCACCACTTTTTCTGCCTGTTTTTACGATTTTTAATTTCACAAGCGTTTTCACAACTTTCCTCTTATTTTTTGTATGGTTATCATAGGCTAACTTTACAATGGTTAATGATTTTTCTAACCTCCATGGGCCCCCCATTTTTCAGTGCCCAAGAAAGCTCTCCCCTTTATCCCCCCTTATGGGCAGTCTTGCCCAATAATATGCAAAATATGTGTACCTCAATGTAGTGTTACCAGAACTTCATTTGACTCAGTAGTGTATGCATAAAACTAGTTACATTTAACACAAAGTCTGCACAAAAATATTCTTGAATATGCACGGCTGTGTGCAACAATACTTTTACCATCTCAAGGGATGGTGGGGGTCCCCAGTCTCAGGCACTGTTGTTTTGAGGGTTGAAAGGTTTTGGATCCCCCACTCTAAGGTACCCTTCCAGTGGACAAAACATGATGAAGTGTCCCGTTCAGGGTGCTCTCTCACCTCTAACAAAATGTGACCTGGACCCACCAAGCTCCTTTAAATTACTGTAAATGCCACATCACAACTGAAGCTGATCAAGACCCAGCAGATTCCTTTGAATGTTGCTATCCATTGACAGGGACATCCCAGTTGACCCAAACAAGCTCTTGATATCTTCAAGCACATGGTCAAAGGAAGAAAAATTCTGATTTCAGCACCCTAACTACCTCTACCTGACTAAGAATTGTGGTATAGAGTCCATTGTTGAGCTGTTTTCTTCTTTGGCCAGTTAACTTCAAATTGCATCTCCCTCAAAATGTCATGAGTGACAGTAATTTGGTAATTGTATCACAAGCTAGGACTTCAAAAATTTGCTGCATCAAGAGACTAAATAACAAAATAATTTGGACACCTGACCATTGCACCAACAGGAACTGTAATCATTTTATAGTCAAATACATGCACTTGAGCCTCCACTCTTCTTGGAAGGCTTTCAACAGGATTTTGGAGGAAATTTGTGCCCATTCATTCAGTAGTGCATTTAAGTGCCAACATCATTGCTTGAGGTCAGGCACTGATGTTGGATGAAAAGGCCTGACTCCCTCTTTAGTTATCATTCACACCTCCTTTTAGCATGTTCTCATGATGCCCGGGAGGACACAGGGCTACTCTATACCATCGCTCCCCTCTGCTTCCCCCCTGGGCTCTTTCTATTATCATAGCACTGCTTCTGCTCCCATGCCGTGCCATGATCTGTGACTATGAAGGTGCTGTGAATTAATGGAGGATAACTGGGTGATTTTTTTTTTTCGAACATCTACAATGGTGCATTTGTTCAGCTCTAACAGGAAGAGACAGCCTCAAATATAACAGGCCTCAAATATTGCAGGGTCAAATTTGGCTCAACTTCTTGTGGACTAAATAACAGTAAACTTCACTGTTGGTGCCCTCACTTGAACTCATTAGCTCACTCAGTGTAGCACAACCCAGATATGTTAACATGCACAGTCTTCCCAAAGGCATGCTGCTGGAGGCAAAGGCTGCATCATAACGCACTGCAACTGATTTGAATTTAGATGTTTTATTGGGAAAAATATGTACGAGCTTATGACAAAACATGGCTCTGAATTTGGGAATAAATGTCATTTATAACTGTGATTTAAAAACACTCAAGGAAAAAGACACCAACATGAACATAAAGTATTAAGAAAAATGGATGAGTAGAAGACAGAAGAAATTCAGTCATAAAACATAAAATCACAGATTTTCAAACAACAGTTCAGAGATGATCTGAATACAAACATTTCCCTTCATGTGGGACATTTAAGAAGCATACATTTAACAAAGATAATGTATTATGAGGTCTAAATCTTGCTAAACAGTGATTTATGCTGCCTTTGTAACAATATAGGTTTAATAATAATGCCCTTTTTGAGAGTCAGTAATGTTAGTCATATCAATGCCCTTCCTTACTGTGTCTCTATAACAGAGTCAGATTAAGGTCAGGATTTCCACTACTGAGATCTTCATACAAAAACATAAGCAAGTGAAAGATATTACTGTTTTTTCAGGTAGTTCACTGTGATTGTTATTCATTTCTATGGATGTCATTCCATATGACCAAGGCTTTGAGAGCTAAAATTAAGAAGATTATATTCAGTATTGTTCTTCAGACAAAACCAGTTTTTAAGATAATACTGCTTTTATGTGGAAGTGCACTATTACCCTTTGCATAGAAGCTGTAACAGTCCAACATATCCCATAACAGAAGTTTCTTTAAAATGATTTGGATATTGAAATCTGTTTTTTACATCAAAAAAAGGGAGAGGCCACCAGGGCAATCTTCAGGCACATTCGCTCGTTCATTTAAACCTGTGAAATGAACCTCACCTGTGTCAGCGTCTTGTTCACGCCCTGATGAAGATCCTGTGCGGTCGAAACGGGTCGGTTTACCTTGTAATTTTATTATTTTTATTAGATATGCCCTGAAACATTAAAGGTTTCTTACCCAAATCCTTGACTCGAGCGAGTGTGCCTGAAGATTGCCCTGGTGGCTTCTCCCTTTTCTGACTATACACGTCATTCTTCAAGAGCACCTGGCTTTAATCTGGAGTTTACCACACAACGAGAGCACACAGTACATCTCTCCCTTTTTGCTATGTTTTTTTCCATATTTGGTCCGAAAGTACACTGTGAGGTACTGATGCCTAAAAAATTATGTAGCTTTTGAATTTCCATAAAAACCTATTAGAGAAAACAAAGCAGTTCAAGGAATCATTGTGTTAAAATTATGTTTTAAAAACCCTAAACAGTTCAAGGATTCTTTAGGGGTGATTTTCACTTCATGTTCAGCTCAGATTGAACTTGTGAATGTTCAGGGAAAAGGCTGTGAAATTTCTGTGCCATGGCCAGAGAGTTTGCAGGAGGACACGGACTCAGAGGGAGACGAGGAGGTCCCAGAGACAAGCCTGACAGCTCGATCATCAGCTGCTTGTTCACCCCCACGTCAAAACCTGCCAATGACAGTTCAATGTATTCACATGGCAGCCATTTTCCTCAGACATCATACTCAGAGTAGTGGGTATAAACTTTGTTACAATTTCATACTCCTGTTTTCAAGGTTGTAAGTCCTACAAAAATAGAATCAACGTTTATTTTCTCTTTCATGGTCAAAAAGGATGAGCAAAAATTGAGAAACAGTTTCAGTTGGAGGTGAAAGTTACGCTTCGCATCAATGAAGACCAGAAGTAGAGCGCCTAGCCCAAGCTCAAAAGTCATTCAAAAGTTTCAAAAAAGGCAGCACATCTCAAAATTCAGTAAAATACAGTAAAATTTTACTAGTTTATTTGGCTCACATCACAAACAAACACTTCAGTGTTTCTGCACAAGGCCTTCATCAGAGAGTTTGACTGAATCTACAGATTCCCTTTCTTTGAGCAGAGTCACTACACAGCTGAAGGCTGTGTCTAATTTGTCTCTCGTCCTGGGCTGATAGTCTAAACTCACTAGCTTGAGTTAGATATGACAGTTTTTGTTCCTACAGTCAAGGTTGTTTCTTGACAGCTTGTGTGTCTTTGAACCTTTCATAGAGAAAGTCTGACTCAAGAGAGTCTTAACACTTGACATCAATCAGTGGAGTCTGGGTAATCACACTTTGACTAATTATTAGGGTTATGTTGATCTACATACGATGCCTATGAAAATTATTCACGCCCTTTCAATTGAAGATTTTTTTAGTCAAAAAAGCCAAACTATATTGACCATGTTTGATTTATGAAATCAATACAAGGGGGGGAATACTTTTTCATAGGCACTGTAAGTCGCAGAAATTATTATATCACAAGTGTACTCACCAAGTGTCTTGGCATATTTGAGAAGATCCATCAGCTTGAACTGTTCATGGAAATCAGACAAAGTTTTCAGTCAACAAAACTGTCAGAAAATGTCTTGGTTGGATAAATGATATATTAAAAAAAGACCTGTATTGTCCTGGCTTCCACAAGGTCTCCTCTCTCAAATGCTGCCATAAGCTTGTTGATGTGACATCCCAGGTAGTTATATGTGCTGAAATTTAAAAAATGTCAAATGTAATCATTCGTTTAGAAGGCGAAATGGAGAGAGACAAAAGATGGCACACTGACCTGCCGACTGCTCCCTGAGCTCCTATAGTGAGGGCTGGAAGTAGTTGCTGTGATAAAAAGTGAGAAAGCTCTTGAATTTGTGGTGGAGTTTCAAAACATCATTTCACAAGTAAGCACAAACACAGTGGTCCAAAGTAGATAGATAGTAGAAAATGCTGACCTCGTCCACACCGTAGAGGACTGTCCAGTTTGGCTGACTATGGCTGACACACAGACCGAAGTCCATCAGGTCAGTCCCAGTGTACTTCACTCCTCTGAAGGATGGAATGATATTCTGAATATCGTTCAGCACATCCCTCACAGGAACTAACAAAAAACAAATAAAAAACACCATCTCTAACAGGGTCAAATGATATGTTATTCATCAAAGTCCCTCTGTTTCTTCATCAGTCTGTCTTAAATGAAACCTACCGTCTACACCAGTCATACTTGGTGTGTGATAGTAATAGAAAGGCAGAGTTGGGGCAGCTGAAGCCACTTCCTGGAGGAACTTCTTCAACAAATCTTGAGGTAGGGTGAGAGGGAGAGAAGTATGTGTTGTTTTAGAATATTTATATGCTTTCACTTAACAACCAAGCAGTACAAGAACTGTATGAAATGTGTAAGTGTTGCTTTTATATGTGAATGAATTTAAATATGGTGATTATTTCACTGCATATACATCCCACATCCCACTTTAATCATCACATGCCTGCATTGGGCTTGAAGAAGAAAGGTGCCATCGCAGCAATCGAATCAGCTTCAATCTCTGCTGCATGACGAGCCTGTAGCGGAAAAGAAAATGGGGCATGTATGGTGAAAACTAAGTGTCTCTTAAGCCCATTACTTAGTGATCTATTACATTTGTTTAATCCATACTAAAGCACAAATTTGAATATTCATAATTTTAAGGGAATTTTTTAAAGACTTGAATTTGTGCATTTCCATGACAACAACAGTTGATCTCCAACACTTCCTTATTGTGGTTTGAAAGGGACCTCTTTCCACTGTGCTGAAGACCTTTTAAGACTGCATGGTGGTGCAATGGTAAGCACTGTTGCCTCACAGCAAGAAGGCTTCTGGTTTGAATCCCAGTCACAGAGGGCCTTTATGTTTGGAGTTTACTTGTTCTCCCCGTGCATGCCTGGGTTCTCCCTGGGTACTCCAGCTTCCTCCCACAGACCAAAGACATGCTTGTTAGGTTAAGTAATGACTCTAAATTGCTTGTAGGTGTGAGTGTGGCAGGTTATTTGTCTCTGCATATCAGCTTTGTGGTTGACTGGCAGCCAGTCCAGGATGTACCCTGCTGGGATTAGCTCCAGACACGGCCACCCATGACCCTCTAGGGGATAAGCAACATATGATGAATGACAGGGATAAACGATTTTGGATTTTTGCCAATATCTTATATGCTGGCATCTACAAATTCATTTTAGCCAACACTGATATCAGCACTGATACAAATTATAGTTTTTTGGAATATTTATCACACTTAAATGTTTCAGTTCATCAACCAATTTTAATATCTCACGAAGACAACCCAAGTAAATACAAAATCCAGTTTCTAAATGAATGAAAATCCAAACCTATATAGCCCGATGGGAAAAAGTAATTGCCCTCTCCTTGTTAAATCATGAGTTATCTGTGATTAACCACAGTTCTTGGAAAGTTAAGTTCAATTTCACTGGCCACATCCAGACCTGATTATCACCAGATTTGATGAATCAAGAAATCACTTAAATAGAACCTGTCAGACAAAGTGAAGTAGGATACAAGATCTCAAAAAAAAAAAAAGAAATGCATCATGCCACGATCCAGAAAATTCAAGAACAAACGAGAAACAAAGTGATTGAAATCTATTGGTCTGAAAAAGGTTACAGAGTCATTTCCAAGTTTTTGGGACTCTAGCGAACCACGGTCAGAGGGATTATCCACAAATGGAGAAAACTGGGAACAGCGGTGAACCTTCCCAGGAGTGGTCAACATTAAGAAAGACACTGGGCAAAAATGGCATCCATGGGACAGTTCCAAGGCCAAAATCACTGCTGACAAAAAAGAACACAAAAGCTCGTCTCACATTTGCCAAGAAGCATCTTAATGGTCCCCAAGACATCTGGAGAAATATTCTGTGGACTGATGAGACAAAAGTTGAACTTTTTGGAAGGTATGTGGCCTGTTACATCTGGTGTAAAAATAACACAGCATTTGATAATCATCATGCCAACAGTCAAACATGGTGGTGGCAGTGTGATGGTCTGGGCCTGCTTTACTACTTCAGGACCTGGATGACTTGTGATTGACGGAACAATGAATTCTGCTGTCTACCAGAAAACCTTGAAGAAGAACGTCGGGCCATCAGTTTGTGCCCACAAGCTCAAGCACTATTGGGTTATGCAGCAGGACAACGACCTGAAACATACCAGCAAGTCCACCTCTGAATGGCTCAAAAACAACAACAACAAAATGAAGGTTTTGGAGTGGCCAAGTAAAAGTCCGGACTTAAATCCAATTGAGATGCTGTGGTGTGACCTTAAACAGGCAGGTCATGCTTGAAAACCCTCCAATATGGTTGAGTTAAAACAATTCTGTGAAGAAGAGTGGGCCAAAATTCCTCCACAGCCATGTGAAAGACTCATCACCAGTTATTGCAAATGCTTGATTTCAGTTATTGCTGCCAAGGGTGGCACAACCAGTTATTGGGTTCAGGGGGCAATTACTTTTTCATATAGGGCCAGATAGGGTTGGATTTCCCTTTAATTAATAAAATCATCATTGAGAAACTGCATTTTGTATTTACTTGGTTTGACTTTATGAGTAATTAAAATTGGTTTGATGATCTGAAACATTTAAGTGCAACAAATATGCAAAAAAAACCCAAAACAAAACAAAACAAACAAACAAACAAAAAAAAACAGGAATAAGAAAGGGGGCAAATACTTTTTTATGGCACTAAACATATATATATATACACACACACACACACACACACACACACACACACACATACTGTACCATACTGTACGCATACACACATGCATACTAACATATATATATATATATATATATATATATATAAACCACATTAGATGATTGTGTGAGATCAGATTTCACAGAGGGCCTGTGCCACCCTTCCTGACACGCCCCCTTGGTGCCACATCATTGAAATTAGCCTATGAGTAAATCGCTCTGAAAATGAGCTATGCCTCAGGAAGTACTGTGCCACAGATTTCTGTGGTAAATATTCACTGTGAATAAGACAAAAGCAGTGACTCACCAGTTCTTGGGAATCCTTGAGACTCAAGCAGCCAACATGCACAACTACATGATCTATTCTGTGGTGACAAGCACACAAATACATTTCAGAACAATTCAGCAGTTTCCCCAAAATTACACTTAAGATCTTAACAAATCTTCTGAGAAAACATAGTGCCATGACTCACTTGCCCCTTGCTTTCTGACACCATTCCTCTGCCAGCATTTTTCTCTCTGCAACACTGAGGGACATGCTCTCTCCGGTGGTGCCATTGACTGAAAGCAAATAAAGCCTGCTTTGACTTTCAGAGGATTTTACACATCATTAAAATGACACCTTCAAAAGGAAAGGGAACAAACTAAAATGTTTCACAAAAGGTCCATCATTATAAGGGGCTGTATGTGCCAATTTCTACGGGTTACTGAGGTAATGCAAACAATGAAGGGGAGATTATAACAGGAAAGAACATAAAAAAAAACAATGAAGCCTGTCTATTAGCAGAGATATCTTCATCTTGTGTAAGAACTCACTGATTATTAAGAGAGACTAGAAATGTGTCTATCTCAGCACTGATTCTGATGATTCACTGGGTTTGAGAGAAGTGTAAAAGAAGTGGTCATCACTTTTTAAAGCTCAGGAAACACCTGGTCAGTGGATTGCAACATTGACATATTTATTCCACCTTCTCCACATTTTAAAGATGAGTTGTTTAAATGCCACAAACAGTGACAGGTACAATCCCTAATCGAAATTTTTCAAAAATGAGTCTGAGTTGAGGTGGTACTACCTTAAGTTGAAAACACCTAAAGTGATTAGCAGCATGCTGAAACAAAGTTGTCTCTTTACTTTTTTTTTTTTTTTGCGTTGACAAGATTCTCAACAAGTTATTACCATTTAGACAGCAGAATATAGATATCTTTAGTCACAAAGCATAACTCGCCAAAGTAAGAGGCATGGATTTGTAATTACATCAAAAGACAAAATAATGAAAAATTAAAAAAAAAACATTTAAACTCACCAAATATTTTATTTACACCTTGTTTCTGTACCAAGTAGTCAATATAAGGTCCAATCTGTGATAAGTCGACTTCACTGTTAAGAAAAAAAGTAACAAGACACAAACCACCAATTACACACACACACACACACACACACACACACACACACACACACACACACACACACACACATACATACATACATACATACATACATACATACATATATATATATATATATATATATATATATATATATATATATATATATATATATAGTGATGAATATAATGCCAGCATGGAAACCAGGTCAACTGGTTTGTTCTGTGTGTACCACTGTTTTTAAACAGGCTTTACTAAAGTTCATTCTTCATGTTTAGCTTTATACAAAAGGTAAATAATGTGTACACTCCCACTGCACATACATCAATCAGTGTAGGCGAGAGGAAGAAGAGGAATGGGGAACAAAACGCTTACCCTTGAGAAGTGAGAGGAGTAAATGTAGCTGCAACAAGTCCCGTGAGCTTTTTCTCTGCAACAACGGCCATGTTTGACTAAAATATACAAAAAGACATACCTGGCAAGTTAGATGGAAAATCGTTGAAGGGAAGACAGAATAAAATGTCAGAATGAAACACACATGATAACATTTTGATAACCAAATTGATATCATTTAAATTTTGAATGATGCACCCAGGGTATTCCGGTAGAGACACGTAAGCAACACAATTGCAAACATACCATTAAAAATAGTTTTGTAATTTAAGAAAAAAAATCAGCTCCGGCTTGCCTCTTTCGGCGCTGCTACGATTGTGCTTTGTAGAGAGCTATTGTCTGTTATGAGAACTTGTTTTCTTGGACACTGGATAGTGATTTGTTGTAGCCGTCATGTGAAGCCACCTAAAGCGTCAAGTGATGCCGCAAAGCTTAACGGGAGATGTAGTTTATGACTGGAAAAAACAGGAATTCGCGAGCGGAAAAAGCAGGAAATCTGGAATGAGTCATTTGAATATCAATGTGTGAATAACGACATTCCTAGCTCACACGAAAATACGTCGACTGGTTTCTGAAAACGAACTGAGCATTATTAAATATTGAACCATATGTTCAAAACTTGCCGTACGACTGTACAAGAACTGCATTAAGTAATGCAGATACCCGTGTCAACAAATAGGCTGCGCTTTTTTAATTTAACCTATATTTTAACATGCCAGTCCCACTGAGATCTGAGGTCTCTTTCTGGAAACAACGGGATACGGTACGTAAAAAGTTTCATTACTGCTTTAATGAATTCGAGTACCCTTTACCGTGCTACTTTCTCAGCTTGCAGGAAGAATTCCCAGTTCAATGTACTTGGGCTTTGTGGTAACTTTCTTCCCAAACTTGACTTTCAGGTGTCTGCTTCAGATGCTGCGCAGCTCATAAAAAGAAATTAAACGTCCGCTGATGCGTATGCATAAATTGTTTAATCATGTAAGAATGTTACTGTGATGTATGAATAGGTTGCAAGTGTCAACTTAGCTGAAATTATTTTCACTTTTAGTTCGTGGAAATCATCCTGCCTGAGACAATAACTCAGGGCAAAATAACACAATTTTCCAGGAAGCGGATGTGTTGTCGTTTTTGTTGCATTGGCATCCGGTTGTGAAGGCAGGCTAGCCCGGCGTAGCTATAGCTTACGGCGAAATTACATATTTTTTACCCTGTATGACAAAAAAGAAAGATTGATAAGGTTCACTGCTCAACAATGCAGGCGATTTTGTTTATTTGTCATGTATTTTTGGTGTGTCCATCGTCGCCAGCCGGGTTAGTTAGCAAAACAGGCTAACTGGCTAATTAAAGCCTGTCAAGTGGTCGGCTGCTTTTCGGACTAGCTGACGACACAGAGCTGTCAAGATGAGGAAATAATTAACTTATTAACGGTTTACAGGTAGCAGGGTGACAACAGGAGCTGGTGTAACCTGAGCTTTTTTCTTCGGATTTATAAACTTGAACATTTGATAGTGTGGGCTAAGTAAACGATTTGAGGAGTGGGATTATAAACAGAACCGAGGCAAGGATTGTTCAGTTGCGCTGCTTGTTTGCTTTACAGAAAGTGTCAAATATGACGACGTGGCTGGATATCTTTAAAGCTAAAAGTTTCCTTGATCGTTGTTGCTCTTTACCTTTATCTCGAACAATGTTCTTCTTTCATGTACACATTTAGATGGTATGATCCAAGGCAGACTAATATGTAATGTTAGGCTTTTGGACATCAGAGTGTCATGCGTGTGTTTAGGTCCGGGTGACAGCTTGGAAAAGTAAACAGGTGTGACAAACCAACCTTTCTGACAGGGCTTGGATTATCTTTGCACTACAGATACTGCCTGGTACACCTCTGTAAGTTCCACATTTATATCTCATTACTTGAAAAAGCTACATTCCTACAAACTATTATATTGCCTCTTGGCTACTTGACCTTTAAAGCGCACATTGAACACTATTACTCTTTAACTTACAGTTTGGCGTTAGCTGATACAAATAGATTAAAGGTAAATTACACGGACTGTAACTCAGCAGCAATCTACCTGTGATTCTTACCAGTAACAGCTGTTGATGAGGCTGTACATCTTTTGGGAAGCAGACTGTGCTTCAGTATGATCTCTGATGTACAGCCTTGATGGAAGTGTTCAGGATTGCATTCTTGGATGGTTTTTCAAATTTGAGCTGTTTGGTGAAGGTAGTAGTGATGACTTCGAGAGCCAAACTGTAGTTGTATGAATATTGTTGAGATCTCGCCCAGCTATTACAATGCCAGCTGTACTGTTAGTATTGGTGCTTCTTGGAGCATTATGCAGTCCGGGACGGGCGATGTCTCAGGATGAAAAGAGCAAATTGAGGTAAGTTTGTATAAACAAAATCTTAAGAGCTTTATGTGAGATAAGCATATTCCCTCCAGTAAGCTGACTCATGTCTTTTTTCACCCCTCAATGAAGGAACCAAGTGGTTGAGATGTTTGACCATGCATATCAGAATTATATGGTAAGTTATTCACTGAGTACTTCAGAGGACTTTAAGAGGTGTTTTGCTGCAGACTATGTATTTTGATTGGATTCATGACAATTAAGAAGCTTACCAGGAGAAAGTCTGGACTGTCATTTAAACTTTGTAACTTTTTATGATTATCTACCTCATTCTAAACTCTGTTTTTATGTTGAGTTTTATTTTTAAAAAACTTGAGGAAAAAATGTAAACAGCCAAGGTGTAATTGCACTCCTAATATCACTTTGTTAAAGTGTGTATATGCATATTTTTCAGGACCATGCTTACCCAGCAGATGAGCTGATGCCATTAACATGCAGAGGGAGAGTACGTGGGCTTGAACCCAGTCGAGGTGATGTAGACGACGCTCTGGGAAAGTGAGTCGCATGCCAATTTTATTCATTGAGATTTGACGTAATAAAGGACCATTGACAACGTTGGTTGCAGACATTCCTGTTTGAGAACTTGGCAGAGATGTATGCTGTACAAGTGAAGCACCGTAATAGTGTTGAATAACGTGTAACTTATTATTGTCATTGGCGGTCAACACCTTTAGTAAACAGTTTTTCTCTGTCTGTGGCAGGTTCTCTCTAACCCTCATCGACACGCTGGATACTCTGGTGGTGAGGACATTTTTTCAGTGTGTTTTTCTATTGTGAACATTTATTTTGTTTATTCATTTTTTATGGCATTTATTTAGCAAGGTTAATCCTACTGAGATCAGAGATCTCATTTTCAAGGGAGACTTGAATGAGAATGGCAGCAGTACACAGTTTCAACAACAAAAATGTGCGAAGTCATACAGCACACATTAAATGATAACAACAATAATAAATCATCGATAAAAACAGATGAATACAGAAAGTTTTAATTTCACTAAGGATTTGAAAACAGTTCAAGTTTTGCAGTTTAAAAACCTGAACACTGTCTTTCCCAGCTCAGACTCTGGGAACAACAAAGTGTGCAACAACAAACAAATGAAGACTGTGCATTCTGTTGGCATACTTTCTACAAGGTTAAAATATAGGAAAGATCATCCAAAATGGTTTTATAAATGAAGACATACCAGTTTGCAAGATGATGTGTATTTAAAGCAGAATATCAAGAAGAATATCAAGTAAATGATGGGTATGACAAATCTAAATTCACCATGATTCATACTGTCCAGCATATGCAGACTCTGCATTCATGCATAGAACATCACTGTAATCAATAACACATAAGAAAGTGGACTTAACAAGCCTTTAAAAGAAAAAGAAAAACAGCAAAATTTTCTCAACTGCCTTTAGTAAATATTTTCTCAGGCACATTCTTTTTTTGTGGTTTTCAAAGATGCTAAGAACGTCTAGTTTTATCTGCAGTGAGAACAAGTTAGAGCTGACAAAGCTGGTCTTGGACTGAATCAAATGCATGCTGAAGATTTGCAAACCTTGTGCAGACGTACGTGCACAGCTTTAAATAAGTGTATCATTAGCATACAGATAAAAAGAAGAGTTTGGTATATTCTGCTTAGGCAATTGATATGGATAGTAAACAAGAGTGGTCCCAAAACTGAATCTTGAGCTACTCCCTTGTGAATTTGTAATACCTCTGATGTAACAGCCTCTAACTGTGTGCAGAATATTGGATTGGTGTTTTTTATACACTGCACAAGACAAAGACCTCATCAAATTCTTGTTTGAGCCCTGAACAGATTTTTGGCAGAAATGCTTTTATCACAAATTGAAAAAAATATCACAGCTTTATAAAAAATAACATTCTTAAAAGTCTAACTTCTGATGATTTATCCTGGGCACTTAAGTTTTTTTTTAAGTAAATATTTTAACTAACTTCATGAAAAACTACCATAAGTTTAAATGAACATTTTCCTTTGGCTCGTTACTTTTTATGTCTGTCTGCTTGTTTGTTGGTTAATTTCTCCTTTATTACATAATCAAGTGAGAATTTAATCAAATCAAATAACATAAAAATGAAAAAGTTTACTTATGGTTGTGTTTCTTCTTCTTGACAGCTTTTGAACAAGACAACAGAGTTTGAGGCTGCAGTGAGGAGAGTGCTGAAGGATGTGAGACTGGACAATGACATTGTGGTGTCAGTCTTTGAAACCAATATTCGAGTCCTTGGGTGAGATTGGACTACACTATCAATATGCAACATTAAATACACTGTGTTTGTCTTAGGGCTGGCACCGTCCAGTTAGTTGGTTGATTAGTTGGTGGATGCGCTTTTGTCTGACCAAAGTGTAATTGGTCGGACAATTGAAGAGAGAGAGGGAAAGAGAGAGTGCGCAGCAGCTGATGATCAAATTAGTGACAGATACTTGGAAACACACCAACACAGACATGAAGAAGGTGTGCAGTTGTTTAAGATGTTGCAGTCACGCTGTGTCCCTATGCTCTGCCTTCCCCACAGCATATATCCCCTAGCTATCTACTTTTTCACCTTCCACTTAATGTGTTTAAGTTTCTTTGTCATCTTATTTATTTTGGAAATTTCATAGTTGATTGAAATAAGTAGGTCCGGTTAACTGTTATTGTTAAAAGTAAGACAAAAAATATCTTATTTTTTAAATAATACTGACAATATTTTGCTATTATCGTAAATAATATGAATAGAGGGAGGTGCATGCTTGGCTCTGAGTCAGTTGTTAGTTCAGAACAAAATAATATGTTTGACTAATTTGTAATGGTGCAGATATCTTATTATTTTTCCTTGAAAGTCATTTTGACTACCTGTGAGGGTGCTCTGACTTCACTGTCAATTATTGGGTTAATCTAGCCATAACATAGTTTTATTGTAACTTTTATTTTTCCCTGCAATGACCAATCAATTGATTGGTGAGTCGGTGTAGTTTTCATTGACCAAGTTTTGGTTGACCGCAAAAATATACCATATCTATTATAGCACTAAATGTTCTATCTGGCAACAAACCGTACAGATGTCCAGAAGGCTTTGCTGATACTAAAATGGTTTATTTCTGCCAAATTTAAACCCTAGTGTGATCTCTTGGGGTGTGCTTGTGTGTCCAGAGGTCTTTTGGGAGGCCACTCCATGGCTGTGATGCTGAAGGATGGAGGACAAAGCATGCAGTGGTACCAGGATGAACTCTTGCACATGGCCAAAGATATTGGTCTCCGACTGCTGCCAGCCTTCAACACCAGCAGTGGCCTGCCTTATCCCAGGGTGAGACACATGCACAGGGACAAAGCATCTCCCCTAGCTTAACATCAAAAACAAACCTAGATACACTATAGACCTAAAGGATGAGAATATTAAAATCTGTTTTAGAATCGCCGCTTTTGTATTTCAACTGACACTTAAATATTTTCCAGTTTTTAGATTTAAAGAAAAAATCTTTGTTTTAAATCATGAAAGGCAGACATCATTACACAGAATATAGTTTGAAAGGTAACCAAGTTTCCTCTTAGCCTTTTCTTTTCTATTTTTTGAGTATAAAAAAGTGTGCACACAAGGTCAGCCAAACAATTCACAGATAGACTCGAGTGGAGGAAAAGTACATCAAAATTACAAAAATAATGTTCTGCTTCACAGCTTGCAGCTGTCACATCTTCAAACATAAATATTTTCATGTCTGACTAGTTTTCATGCACCATCTTCTTACGAGCTGTATGTGTCACATGCAGACAGATTGTGTGTTTTTAATTATTTATTTTATGCTTGACAGGTGAACTTGAAATATGGTGTCAGGGGTCCTGAAACGAGAACAGGCACGGAAACAGAAACCTGTACCGCCTGTGCAGGAACCATCATCCTGGAGTTCGCTGCCTTAAGTCGCTTCACTGGTGATCCTGTCTTTGAGGTATCGCATTACTGCAGATAACAAGATCTTTCTATGCCTGCTACTTTACATAGGCTGTTTTCTATAATTTAATGCACTCCTATATTAGCAGATAAAAAACAAACTTGAAGTCTTAATTACTTTCACCACATCCTTTTGTAAGTGATACTTATAACGAAGCCACATGTTTAAGTTAACCAGCAAAAGAATAATTAAGTAATGTGCATGTGTCTCTTCTTTGTTTGTTTAAGAAATCCAGGTTAGTATTTTCTTTACATTTCTGTCTTCCTGTTTTTTTAAGATAAGAGAGCAGATACTGTTGTTTCACAAGGAAGCACCAGAGTTATTCTCCCTCATTTATCTTTTTAACTCTTGAGCTGTTCTCACATATGCATCCCTGATTTTTTATTTTTTTTTAAGATTTATTTTTGGGCTTTTTATGCCTTTATTGTCAGAGGAGTACAGTGGACAGAAAAAGGGACAAGAGAGCTGGAGAGAGACATGCGGGAAAGTGCCACAGGCCGGATTTGAACCTGGGTCAACTGTGTAAATGGGGCACACCTCAAAGCAGTAGGCCCTAAAAATTTTTAGAAAAAAAAAAAAACCCTGCACAATGGGGGGGGGGGGGGGGGGTTGCACATCAGCTCATCTTGACTTCATGCTGAAAATAAATAAGTGGACTGGCAGGAAAAAGTCTAGGTTAAAATTTAGCTGTTTGCTTTGATTCATGCAGCCCACCCGGAAATATTCAGGAAATTTTCAGTTTTGTTCATATGTGAAAGGGTATTAAATCTGCTCATATCATCACATTTGGATGAAAATTTAGGTTCAGGTGAATTACATCACAGGACAGCACAGTTTAAATAGGGATACTTAGGCTCAAACATAAAACCCTCTTTAATGTCAACATGAAAACAGATTTCTACAAAGTAATATCAACTGGAAAAAACATGTAATGTAAAATAAGTGAGTGCATAAATATTCACCCCCTTCAAGTCAGTAATTCTTAGATGCACCTTTGGCTGGGATCGCAGCACTGAGTCTGTGTTGCAGAGTTGCCAGGTTTGTGGCTTTGCACAGAGATCAGGCGTTAACAGCCCTTTTCACGTCCAGCCACAGATTCTTTATTGGATTTTAGTCTGGGCTTTGACTCGGCCACTCCAGAACATTCACCTTGCCTAGCTTTCGCTGTATGCTTCAGGTCATTTTCTTGCTGGAAAATAAATCTTCTCCCAAGCCCTAGTTCTCTTGCAGACTGATTAAGATTGTCCTCCTGGATTTTCTTTTACTTTGCCACAGTCATTTTCATTCATTTTATGGGGTATGTGGTAATGTGCAGTGTATGGTTTCCACCAAACAAAGAATCAAAGAGTGTGTTTTTACCTCAAACAAACTTTTTATTGAGTCCTAGAAGCACCCCTTCCTATGGTTTCTTAAAGAATCTTGCCTGATGGCCAAAAAGCACCATTTTGGTCCCATCAGACCAAAATGCTTTCTTCCACTTGAACATGGAGTCTCAGCAAAATTCAGCCTAGATTTAATGAGTTTCCTTAAACAGTGGCTTTCTCTTTGCCTCTCTCACATAAAGCTTTGACTGGTGAAGAACCCAGGCAACAGTTGTTGTAAGCAGTCTCTCCCATTTCAGCTGCTTAAGCCTGTAATTCCTACAGAGTAGTCATACGTGCCTTGGTGGCCTCTCACTAGTCTTCTTCTTGCCTGATCTAGGCAGATTTTACACATGTGCCATATTCATTCTGTTTCTTGATGATGGATTTAACTGAACTCTGGGGGATGTTCAGTGCCATGGAATTTTTCTGTATCCATCCCCTGACACACTTTTCAATAACCTTTTTTCTGAGTTGCTCCGAGTGTTCTTTTGTCTTCATGGTGTAATGATAGCTAGGAATACTGATAACCAGTGGCCGGACCTTCCAGAAAAAGGTGTCTTCATACTATAAACATTTGAGACACATACACTGCACTCTGGTGATTCCCATTTTACTTATTGTGAGACTATTAGCACCAATTGGCTGGACCTCTTTTGAATTGTTAGTCGAAATCTGTTTTCACTTTGACATTAACCCTCACGGGTCCGTGATCACGCCCGCGTGATCAGATCATGTGACATTTTCGAAGCCCCGTAACTAAAAAACTAAAGCACCTAGAGCGCTGCTGTCAACTTCATTTGGAATTGCAGATCTGAAACTTTCTCCCAGTTTTTGTTTGACGTTGATAGGCCATGTAGAACCGGAGATATCGCCGTTTTAATTTGATAGTACCAAGATATCTATCCGGAGGTAAAGGCGGAGAGGGGGTGGGGGGGTACGCGCTGGACAGGCCTTGCTCTTCCTTCCATATCTTCGTCATTTTTTGTCCTTTTACAAAACGGAAAAAGGCTGTCGATATATATATAGTTTGAAATATTTATATATAGTTGGATCTCATCTAAATTTGACCTGTTATGTTACATTTGCACTATTTGGAACTCTGGGAATAGCTATTGGGGACTGTGGGAATACAAAACACTGGTGTGGTTCTTTGTGTAATTTTGCAAATATTTGTTTTGAAGGGTTACAGCTAAAAAAGATAAAAAAACGCCTGTAAATATACATGTTTTAATGGGAAATATTTGGATATAGGTTTACTGTATTTCAGTTTTACCTTTATATGTTCATATTTGCAACCTGTTTTTACTTTTTCAAGTTTCAAAACAGTTCATTGAGCATGTCTGTGTTTTTATTGTAATAAATAGTATATTTTTTAAATTCGGATTTGATGACTTTTGTGTATTTTTAGGCCCAAAATGGTAATTAAGTAGGTTAAAGTGAAAAAATAATTATCAAATCATATAGAGAAAGTTGTGCTGAAAAAAAAGATACCAAACATGGGTATGTTAAAACATTTTTTGTGGGGTATATTAAGGCAAAATCAAAAGTTCTCAAAAACGGCCAAAATAGGCTCCGACCCTTAAGGTTTAAAGAGGGTTTTTTGTATTTTTTTGTCTAAAAAGCTGAACTACAGTATATTGACCATGATTGATTTATGGTATAAGTAAAAGGGTAAAACATCCAAGGGGGTTAATACTCTTATGGGCACTGTAAATTTTTGTGCATTTTCACTAGAAATGACTGTTTTTACATATATTGCTTTGCTTCTTTAATTTAGTGTCTAAGTAAGCCATTGTTGACAGTATGACAGAATGCACAATACATTAACCCTGAAATGAGGCTATTAAATCTGAAGCCAGGCATCTTGAATTGTATTAGTTATATATTTACAGTATTAGTGGATTAGTTGTGACTATGCAAGGTTAAGATAAGTAAACATTTCCAATTAATGAAATGGAAGGCATTATTCTCTTGAATATTATTGAAAGTCTGCAAGTCTTGCATTAAAAATGGTTAAGAAACTTTGTATACTGTGTATTCTTAAAGCAAACATAGTGAGAGGTAGGAACCCTGTACCCACAGTGTTATCATGAAATATTCAGTATTTGGTAAAATTTGTGGTATTTATTCTCTTGCTACAGTATGAGAGCTTGGCACTGGTTTTCTCCTTGGCAGTAGAATTCTGCTGATCGAGCACGCAGTCATTTATTTTAATCTGTCTCACAGCTGACGGCTGCATATGGATTTTTCTTTTTCTTAATCGATAATGCCACTGTTCTCTTCCTCACAGGCTCATGCCCGGAGAGCCCTGGACTTTCTGTGGGAGAAGAGACAAAGAAACAGCAACCTGGTTGGAACCACCATCAACATCCACTCTGGAGAGTGGGTCCGCAGGGGTAAGGGAAGAAGGAGGAGGAGAGGAACAAGATATGTTGAGGGAAGTGAAATATGAAGAGGGTGGATGAAGTGAGTCCAGTGGGATTTGTGGAAGACTGGTGCAGAAGACGAGGAAATGGGGAAGACAGATTTGATTACAATCTTTCTGTTTGTGTGAGAGAGGATTTGATGGAACAAAATATAGGTAGAAGGCAGAACTCTCTGTTTGATGAAGTGATGCTTGGTTGTCTTTTTTTGCAGATAGCGGAGTTGGAGCGGGGATTGACTCATACTATGAATACCTGCTGAAGGCCTATGTCCTCTTGGGGGATGATCAGTTTCTGCAGCGGTTCAATATTGTGAGGACACACACAAAAACACACTTATGTGATGAGAGTAATTTGATGCCTCACTGTCTGTGAGAGCATTCAGTCACAATGGCATCCTAAATTTAGAGCAGTGCTATACTCATAATTTATTGATGTATTATTAAGCTATTTGTATATTATTTTAAATTTACAGGGAAAAGCATAAAGAAAAACAAACAGATGCCCCACACTACAGCATGTAAAACTTAAGCATGTTTTAATACCTGTTGTTATATGGGCCTTTAAAATATGTAAAAATCAACAACCAATACAAAAGAGAAAGTAAAAAAACAAACCCAACTATAAAAAGAACAGCACAGGAAACTAATACCACATAACTAAACAGGATGCAGTAGTTCAAACATCACTACTGTGTTTTCATGATTCTCAGTATACAAGTTATCATTTAATTGTTTGCACAAGTACTTGTTTTTTTACATCCTGTATTTAAGAGCCTCTTAACCCCCAAGGCCTCTTTTTTTGCCAGTATTTATGTATTTTAGTGGTACTGTTTATCTGATAGGAATTTAGATCTTTACATTTAAGCCCAAAGTGTATGTGTGCATGGTGACTGGCCTCTTCAGGTTGAAACTTAGCTACTGCAACATCATTTTTTCTATTGGCTAATCTGGTGGCAGGTGTTGTGTCAGTATTGTCACCACAGAGCTCAACAGTGACTACCCTCTTTTTCCACGACTGTGACCTTCTGTCGTAGCAGTCAATATTTGCAGGTAACAGCAGGCTCCATAATCAGAGATGTTCCTATGACCCCCAGTAATTCATAATAATCTCTATTTAGACTTAAAAATCATTAAGGGCAAGCCCTCATTTCCAATAACGTTGAGCAGATAAAGAGTGAAATGCATGATAAACAATAAAAGACATATATATCAGAAACATATTCTAAAATATGAATGTACAGTAATAAGTAAAAAAGACAGAAAATCAGTCAGAAAGGTAAAACACGTGAAATCAGTAATAAGATATTACAAATTAATGATCTAAAATGACCCAAGGAAACAAGTTCTTTGATTCTTAAAGTTGGTTCTTTGATTTTTTTTTTTTTAAGTTGAAGATGTAGTTTTTTTTCTCTGAGATGATGAATTAACCACTTTTATGTTAAAATGAGGTTGATAACAGAAGACCTTGTCTTCTAACAGGTGCGTGTGCAGTTGTTTCACCCTGAGAGAGTTTGTAGTATGTCTACAATGGATGTTTATTATATTATGGCAAATAATGATATCAGTGTAAGTAGCATAGGCTGTGTGATGTTGTGGCTGATGAGGATAGTAGGGGGGGTGAGAGGAATTGTCTTATCTCTCCCTCCTCCCAGCCTTGTCCATGACATAATAAAGCCCGTTTCAGACTGGGAGCGTGACATGCCTGTCTCAACCGCAACACGCCTGGATTTTCAGTTTGATTGCATGTTAACAAGTCAGGGCTTTCAGACTGCCTGCATGTGTTGTTGTTGTAGCACATATGCACATAGAATATGTTTACGGTATGTTTCTTGATAACCCTGAGGAAGGCCACAAGCGTAAATGCGCCTGTTTGATAAAGTTGTTCTCTAAAGATCTACTATTAGTGGGACTTTCTGTCTCCACACTGGTTGAATATGTCACAGGAAAGTCAAACACAGTAAGTGCTTTTCTGGTTTGTGCTTTTCAAATTAAAAGCCCGGTTTAGCGTTTCTGTATTGAAAGTCCTTTCACTTGTACAGAATGCTTTTGTTTTGAATAGTTCCCGTCATACTTCCTCTATACACTGAATCAAGTATCTTGTTGGGGGGTTTGTTCAGGTAAAACTTGTGAAGGACAGGGCTTTGAGAGCAGGGAGATGCCACTGACACGCAGCAAACTCGCGCCCTGTGTGAAAGCCGCACTGGCAGGAGCTGGAGCAGACATATGTGGCACACGCAAGCAGCAAAACACACTCCCAGCTCCTGCCAGTGCGGCTTTCACACAGGGCGCGAGTTTGCTGTGTGTGAAAGCCGCACTGGCAGGAGCTGGAGTAGACATGCGTGGCACACGCAAGCAGCAAAACACACTCCCAGTCTGAAATGAGCTTTAAGGCATATTTTACATGTAGGATAGATGCATCTCAGCCAAACTTCTGCAACCTGTTGCACCATCCATATGTAAGTTATGTCTTAAGTAGTCCACATTAAACCATACGTTAAAATTTGTTAAGTTGTAACTGAAGTTGTGACACCGGGTTAGTTCGAATAGTCCTTTTTGCTTAGGAAGGTTCCTAACTGTGAAGAAACCCAGAGGTATTTTAGTGTCGGCCATAATCTGGGCTGTTCAAGTTCTCTAAACAATAAGGAAAGGAGCCTTGTTTCCTTTATTATCTCCTTTTGCATTGGAAAAACTGGACCATCCTTAACCAAAGAAGAGAAGTAAAGAAGACCCAACAATCAGTATGATTGTAATTTTTTATCCAAACATCCAATCAGATCAGTCAATAAGTCGAACTGCAGTTCCTTTACTCTTTTGAAATAGATAAAAGTAGTGTTGTAAAAGTTAATAAATCACAACCATTGAAAGGTAGGATCTTTGATCTTCTAACAATTTTAAAATTGACATATTGCCACATAATAATCACTGTGTTTGTCATAATTACAAAAGTAAGACAAAGAAAATCTGTAGTCTCTCTCACACTCACTTTTTCTTGGCCTGTGACATTTTTCATTGGGGTTAAGGAAAAGTGGATAGGAAAGGACTTATGGAATAATTTGTTGGTCTTTTTGCATGGACCCATTATAATAGAGCCAGCTATAAAGCCAGTATAAAATTTACAGCACTGACATCGAGTGGTGAAATCATCAGTAACACAAGATCATTTAACGGCAGTGAGCAGAAAGGATCTCTGCTCATTGAAATCTGTAGTATAATTGATCGCAGAGATGATACTGCTGAAACAACACAGCCAATAAAATCACCAGCCCCTCACCATCATCCAAGTCATCCCACCTTTGCAAACTACCAACAAGACAACCCTATCTCATGGAGGACTTTAGTTATAACGTAAGCCTATGTTGAACCTAACTTAGTAAAACACCGTAAATGTTAGCAGAGCATAAACTACATCTCAGTTAGGAAGTAATGTTTAAAAATTAGGCAACATTTGAACTTGCATGTAGTAGGTGCAACTCATAGCTGGGGTTTAGTTCCTCTTTAAGTCCTAAAATTGCTTAGTTCTCCTGTTCTGTTTATTTCACAAGCACCATAAGACTATTTTCATGCGTCCAATCATTCTGTTTTGTTTGTCACATTCAGCACTATGCATCTATAATGAAGTACATCAGTCAGCCTCCGCTGCTGCTGGATGTCCACATCCACAAACCTCTCCTCCCCGCTCGAACCTGGATGGATTCTCTACTCGCCTTTTTCCCTGGACTGCAGGTCAGTTTGAGTTGTAGATTGCAAATACAGTTTTTTCCTATGTAGTCTGCTGCAATTTTTAAAACGTTTAAAAAATTTTCACACTTTTATTATCTTAGGTGTTGAAAGGAGACATTCGTCCTGCCATCGAGACTCATGAGATGCTGTATCAAGTTACAAAGAAACACAACTTCCTCCCAGAGGTACTCCTTCTGTCTGCCTGTCTCCAAAGTCTTTACTGTTATCTAGTAATACCCACAGAATGACTATATATACAGTAAACATAAAACGGTTTCATTCACAGTTCAGCTACAGGCTGTTGCTAATAATGTAACATATTGAAATGTTCAAGAAATAAGAGAATGAATTAACAGAAAAATACTGCACAAAACTACCAAATTTCAAACTCAAACTTTCAAACAATATTTGAAACATATGCAAAGAGTAGAGAGCAAGGAAAAATTGGCCAGAGGTTTCCTGATTTTGATGGCAATCTTGTACAAAGATTGTAAAAGTGCTTCAGACAACTAGAAAAGTTCTATACATGCTCAAGTCCATTTACCATTTATCAAATACAAAAAATAAAGCTGGGCCACCTCCAAAGGTTAAGTCCTTTTAAGTGGGAAATACTTGTTCTCATAACTTTGACTGTTCCACAAAACAGTGGCCTTGTGTTGTTTGACCTTGGAGCTCAATTACCCTATTTTCTTATGTTACAACTAGAATTGTTTTTCCGCAGTGAACGCACTTAAGTTTCATGTGATACAGCTGTGTTTTTATCCTTGTCTGACTGTTGTAATAATAAAGCTGGGGATGGTGTGCCGCCCTTTTTGTCCTTCTCCATTTCTCCCCAGGCTTTCACTACTGATTTCAGGGTACACTGGGCCCAACATCCCCTGAGGCCAGAGTTTGCAGAGAGCACCTATTTCCTTTACAAGGTAATTTTTCAAGAGGGCTTGACACTGAACAGATGTTTTCTTTTACTCACACAAAGTAATGTGTATTTTGTCATACACCAGGATGTGATAATGTAAGGTTAGGAGCTTGAAATTGAATATTTTACATTTTGCCACAACCTAAAGGTACACCAAGACTCTTCTACAGTATTTTAGAAGCACTGTCTCCAAATCTGCAGTAATGAAGCAGCCTTCGGCATACTGAGCTCTAATTACAGCGCATAATAATCATATTATAATAACTGCCTTTGGCATTCTGGTGTCTTCTTGAACATAATATGATAAAACACTGTGATCACTTGCCTTTGAATTTCCTTTCTATCTTTGTGTCTGACTGTATTTCACTAAAGCCTCCTCCATGTACTGTTCTCTGTAATGATTATACTGTCCTGTCCTCTCAGGCCACGGGAGACCCGTATTACCTGGAAGCAGGTCGCACCATCCTGGACAACCTCAACCGCTTTGCTCGTGTGCCCTGCGGCTTCGCAGCAATGAAGGATGTACGCACGGGGAGTCATGAAGACAGGTGAGGATGAAAAGACTCAGAATCTGTGCTTTAATAGAGTTCTGAAGAGTAACATATTCTGACACATTTTGCATATTTCCATCAAATTGATATTCTATGTTATGTTATCTAAAGCTTGGTATGAGTGCAGGAAGGTAACATGAATCCAAGGTTAAATAAAGGGATAGATGAAATTAAAGTTAATAATCCTTGGACGTAAATTGCAGCTAAGGCCCCTCCTTGGTATATTTGCAATAGCTGATAATGTGACAAAATATCACCCTGCTAATAAGTCTGGTTAATAAAAAAAAAACACTAGTTAACATGATTTATTTGTTAACCTTTCTTCACTCCTGTCAGAATGGACTCGTTCTTCCTTGCTGAGATGTTTAAATACCTCTTCCTGCTGTTTGCTGATGCCGAAGACTTGCCATTTGATGTGGAGGACTATGTATTCACAACCGAGGCACACCTGCTGCCCCTGTCCCTCTCTACAGCCCCTCACTCTTCATCTATTCCCTTGAACAAAACGGTGATGGTTTAACAATACTTCAATGAGAAAAGTGACAAATACACACAATAATGTACACACTTACACTTCCTTAATAAATCTGATATGTGTTAATTTGATCATCTGTGTTTAATTCTTCAGTCAGAAGAAGAGCTCGATGACACTAACTTTGATTGGACATGCCCGAACACTCGCCTCCTGTTTCCTGACCCCGCCTTCCCTCGTAACCTGAGAGAGCCGATTCGCAGCGTTGTGGACAAGAGCTGTCCCCGTCCCGCTCCCAACCGGTGAAAAAGCATTCAGATATGATCTTCTCCCCCATAATTATTGTACTACTTCTATACTTATAAACTTCTTTTTTTCTCCCCTTGTCAGGGAGCCCGGTATGGGCCGTCCTCCTCTGAGGGCTCAGGACTTCATGGCTAACAACCCTGAACATCTGGAGCTGTTACGAAGGATGGGAGTCAGCCTAATCCACCTGAAAGATGGCAGGGTGCAGCTGGTCCAGCATGCTACACAGGTAAACAGCTAAAAAACACACAGTTTGAGGCTTTAATAAGTTAACTTCTGTATACAGTGCTACTGAACTATTAACTGTTCATGCAAAAAATGTTTGCAACTGTACTATTGTTTATACATATAAGAAGAGCACTGTGATTCTGCTGCCATTTTATCTAGATACATCTTTTAAATTATTGTCCATACTATGTTTCTTAACTTGACCCCATGATATTTTGTGTTCCTGTTGTCTATTTGAACCCCTCTGTCTCCTTTTCCCTCCCTCTGGCACACCCTTGCCCAGGCTATAAGTGCAGTTGCAGCAGAGGACGGTGTACGTTTCATGCAAGAAATGATGGAGCTGTCCAGCCAGCAGCAGAAAGAGCAGCTGCCTCCACGGGCTATTCAGATCGTCTCACATCCATTCTTTGGCAGAGTTGTGCTGACTGCTGGCCCGGCACAGTTTGGCACAGACCTGTCCAAAAGTTCCACAGGGGTGAGTGGTTTTAATGATCCCAGGTTTCAAATCAGCTCTCAACTGTCCTTTTTGATCTCCCAAGAGAGCCACTCACTTCTTTGTGGTATTTTAGAATGATTTCCTATGTGACTGAAGCATTGTATATGCCATACTTTATTGAGTTATGAATTAAGGTGGTTATTCTGGATTTAACCAGATTTTCTGACATGAAGAATGAGCCACATAAATCAAAGATTGAGGTTGTTTTCAGTCATGTGATCCAAATGATGCAGGAATGGCAGATGGAGGGCAGGAAGTGAAGGTTGGCTGGAAGGACTTAATAGAAATTGAGGAATATATGAAAGCTTTAAACTACCATGTATGATGCAGTTATCATCAGAAAATTTCTACATATGTGGTGGGACCACTTTCATAAGCCTCACCTTTTGGTAAAGATGTGCCAGTGATTGGATATGCTTAAATGGCTAGTTAATGGCTGATAGCCATTAGGCAAATAGCCAATTACTTCAAGGACTTTAGGAAGGCCAGTCTGTGTTCAGGGGAGCCCTGGTTCACCCTGGTACCACTGGCTCTCAGTCAGGATGAGAATGATACCCCATGCACCTAAGAGGGGAGACTGCCTGTCAATATTTTTATCCTTTACAGTGTTGTTTCAGTTTAGCCATGGAAAAATATCAATAAATTCTTCTTGTCAAAATGTTTGTTTACAGAATTAACACAGTATTACCTCCTCGTGCCGAAACTAAGAAGTACACTACAGTCAAGTACAAGCTTCATGTTCTAATGTGGGCCATAAGTCAGGAAATTTACAGAATTTGCTGCAGCCAACTAAAAGATACCAAGGACCACATTTGGCCCCTGGGCCACAGTTGAGACACCCCTGTTTTAGTGGGAATGCTGACAAACTATTAACTAAATGAACCATGTGGTTTAAGAGGCCAAAAAAATGGTCAGTTAATGAGCAAGATGGGTCTACTAGCCTGCTTTTTAATGTGAACCAAAGTAGCTAGCTCACATTTGAGTGTCAGCTTTCTTTTGTTTTTATTAACAGCACATTTAAAAAGCCAAACTGGTACCAAATAACGGGCTGTTTGCAAGCCAAAAGAACGGCTCTTAGAACTGAGCTGAGGCAAATGATCCAGATCTGTTAAAAGAGACGGATTTCCCTTCACACTGAGAAAAATTGAATAGCATCAGCTATGGAAACACTGGCAGAACCATGGCAAAGTGTACTGAACTGAAACGGACCATACATGAGCAGTGTGAAACTCTGCTCCTTTAGACTTTAAACAGAGGGTTTTAATACGTACCTGCTGATGTTTTTCTATGAATATTTTAAACTTTTTTAATGCCTGAATGCATCCCTACTGTGGGACTCAAAAGAAGATCAATATATTTTTTGCTATTTGAACAGTTGTCACAGTCATAAACTGAACAGAACTTTGGCATTTTGACAACACTTCTCTATGTGGAAATCACTTCCTGCCCCCCATCCAATGGGACGTGACATCATCTGCAGAGAACCTGCACTGTACATTGTAAACTGAATACTTTTTCAAAGAAGAGGATAATAGTGTAATGAAGAGAATTTTGAGATGATGATGGGGTTCATTTTTTAAGTATAAATGCTAGTGTTTGTGTTGAGCTTGGCCTCAACTTGTTTAAAGCTGACAGCAGTGATCTATGGGTGCTGGCTGTCTTTATGGACTGTCACTAACTACAAAGTACTATATGCCATTAGCCACCATCTAATAAAGTATGATCAGCTTTTATTCAGTGCATCTGTGTAACACTGGTAACCAGCTTTGATATCATACAGATCTGCAACTCAGACAGACTGGTGCTCTCTTACAGTATTGAGGCTTTCTCTCTCTCTATTTCTCTTGTCCATTCACTTGTGAGTGAGTTACTATGGTTACATGGATACTCTGTGTCTGTCTTTCAAATGGCAATCCCTCCCCCCAGCACAAGTATATCAAAATCGAGATTTTGTTGTAACCACCAAAATACCTCTTCATTGCGTGGACTGAACTGCCTGACAGAAGCCTGCATGTGACAGAAAATAATCACATTTCAGTTTTAGATGTAAAGAAACTGGCAATTCAAATTACGTCATGCAAAACCACACATGAACAGAACATATGTTACTTGCATATAGCCCACAAGGCTATAGAAGTTCTGCAGTGCTGAGATATTTCCAGGTGCCATAGTCAGGTTTAAAGTGGTTCAAAGCCAAGATTACAATTTCACTCAGGCTTAGTGTCACTACAGTATCTTTGTGTGTATGCAATTTTCCTGCTCTTTGATGCTGATCACGTCTCTGAATTTCTCTCAGGTACGAGGCTTTGTGACCGTGGCTGAACCCTACAGCGGCTGTTCTGAGATCACAAATGCTGAGTACGTTCGGGGCCACATCGCTCTGCTTCAGAGAGGTCAGTGTATGTTTGCAGAGAAGGCCAGAAACATCCAGAAGGCTGGCGCCATCGGAGGCATAGTCATCGGTGAGTGAATGAAACAAGACGGAAGATGACTACTCAATGAGTAAATAAATGAATTAACTTGAAGACAGCCAGTCAAATCAGCATCTGCTCATGAAATAATGACTGAATCATGAAGCAGCACTCGATAAACTCAATATAAATAATAACATGCATCTATATATGACCCTTCCTAACAGATGTGAAGAACTGTATTGTACAAATACAGTGCAATGCAAGCTTTAAAACATGAATGACATTAGAAAAACAAACAGATTTTTATCAAATTCAGGAAATTCAGTCAATTAAGGATCTGTAAGCTGTAATTCTTTGATATTGTAATTTCTTGCAAGTCTCTATGATTGCTAAAGCACTTCCTCTTTTAGTGACCTCCTTCTTCTCCCTCCTTCCAGACGACAACGAGGGCAGCAGCAGTGACACCGCTCCGCTGTTTCAGATGGCAGGAGATGGCCGCAACACAGAAGACATCACCTTACCTATTCTCTTCCTCTTCCACAAGGAGGGCAACATCCTGTTGGAGGCACTGAAGGAGTACAGGGAGGTGGAGGTGCTGTTGAGCGACAAAGCCAGGGACAGAGGTGTGGTATTTGTTAAAACTCTTGTCTTTGCTCTAATCATTTCTTTTTTTAATGATCTTATCTGTCTCTGCTGTTGGAGCCTCATTATGAGCTCTGCTTCATGAAAAAAACAGAAGAGCAGGGATTGAGGCAGTTTTGTTGATAGTGAGTCATTCCACAGCCACCCACCAGCTGTTTTTATGATGGTACATGTTGGAGGTTTACACCCATATCAATATTTCATCCTCATTCTTTTTCCTCTTTATTCACATTCGCCAAATCCTTCTAATCCCTGTGGTGAATGTAACTGTGGCTTTCCTCTCCTCTTTCTTGGTTTCTTTTTTTTTTCATCTCCCTCTCTACTTTGGATGAGTAGCAGCCATATTCAAAGGTAAACCTCTTCCAGGCAGCCTGATTGAGGGCAGTAAGTATTCTTTTTCTTCTTTCTTTGCATGCCATCCACATTTTTCATCCTTTCGCTTGCACTTATCTGTGTTATTCTTCCTTACAATTGAACTTTAATCTCTGCACCTCCTTACTTTTGCACTGCTGTCTGACCACAGGATTGCTAGCGCAGTCACAGGCTGTCATTTTTCATCTTTTTCATTAGAGCTTTAGACATGACAGCTTTGTATGTATTTTTTGTCTCCAGAGCAAACCAGTAGTTACACATTGCAAGATCTGACAGTTTGACAGATCGTCCTGCCTTTAAGATTTCCACTGAAGCCATGAAACAAAGCTTTGACTGCATTACATTGGCTTTAATAACTAATGCTAAGGAGCGTTAAGGGAAGCTATTTCAATCCAGAAAGCACAGCTGTTGGCCCAAGAATAGATGTGTTTCTGTATAGAAGATGTGTGTAGTCCCAGTGAAGTCATACATTGGCCTCTGAAGAAGCATAATGAAGCCGAACCATGGCAGTGGCCATATTGGAAATGCTGTTTAAGATCAATCTAGGGGCCTTTCCAAAACTGTCAGTACTGGTGCAGACTTGCAGACTCTCACTCTGAACTCAGAGGTTTTGAATGGCACTCAATGTGGTGGACCCTTTGCAAGAATGTGAAAATGGAGTGGAAGTGTGTATGGAGGGTAGAGGGAGCAGTCATGACAAGGCTCTACAAAAGGGCAATGAGTTGGAGGTGGGGCTAGCACAGTGGTTCTCAGTTGGTCTGGCTTTGGTACCAACAACAGGTTCCATATTAGCAAATCATGACCCAAATTTCTGACATATTTGTCTATCAGTTGGAATTATTTGATAAAAGATGTTGCTGTTTAGACCCCAGATGAAAGTGGGACATACAAGGAGGCTGAAGAAAAAATAAATTTAATATAAAGAATAAAATGTCTTGGAAAGTTTAAAAAAAAGATTTCTGAAAGTTTTTGAAAAAAAAAAATCACAAATAAAATCCAAAAATCTTTCCTGGAAAATTACCCCAAATTCCCTAACATTTCCACTGATAATTCCTGAAATATGAATGGAAAAGAATGCTGAAAATTACTAGTTAAAGTCCTGAAAGTCTTTTATTTGTTGTGACGTTTTCTTAGATTTAGAGGACAACTCCCAGAGAAAATTACCAAAAGTTTATGCCGAGCAATTTTTATTTCCTCACTGCCATTTAAAAGTAAACGTCAGTACAAAAGTGCTTAAAAGATTCCTAGACACATTCATGGGCCACATTTGGGTCCCGACCCAGCAGTTGAGAACCATGCCCTAGCAAACAACGACAACACTCTCACCTGTAAGTCAACTCAGCCATGACTCCAATTTGCCAGTTTATGTTCACTCTTAGCTGAATTACAATTAAAACAAAATAATCATTTATGCAATTTATCCTAATGAAGAAATTAGCTGCAAAAATGTAATTTTCAATGTGTTTCAGTCTACTCCTGAAAGTTTTAGGACCAGCTCTTTATGAATGACTCAACTTGATAATTAGTCGCAACAAATGTTGGTGAAGACGTCAGTGAGTGTGTTTACATGGACTTTAGTATCCTGGTAATGAGCCTTATCCTTTTTCGATCATATATGAGATACTGTGTTTACATGCAGTTCTCCAGGTAGCAAAACTAGGTTACTCAAAATGGGAACACTGGCATATCCTGGTTTCTGAAAACGTATACATGCACAGAGACTGAGATACTCACATCCATGTAAAAAAAAGTCACTGATGATGACAATAAGAGATGTCATGTTTTATAAAATTAGGGGAAAACAAAACCAAAGTCTGCTTCTATTCTACAGTACGTGCATGCCTCTAGCATTGCATGGCAGCACTTGTGTGTCCAGTCAGACTTGAAGTGCTTTGTGGCACTTACTGGTACTTTTTCTGTCTGTCCGTTGTGCATCACTTTGGAAAAAGTATCTGCTAAATGAGATTGTAACAATGTAATCTTGGATCTTAGGGGGATTCCTTGGTTTTTGGAGTCAGCCTCAAGTGGCCACTTAAAGAACTGTAGTTTTTGCACTTCAACAATGACTTCATTTTACGATAGCCAGGGTTGCCACTAGTGCCTAACAAATTTGAGAATTCAAGTCTACTGTACACTTAAACATATGAGAAATTGTACTCTCCTATACTTAAATTGTATAACTGTAATGGTAAATTTATGGACCGTTGGTTGTTTTTAAGGCCGAGCACACTGTATTTCCATGCAGATATTTTTCTTAACACCTTCACACTCTGCAGTTTAAAGAAGTGGCTTCATTTTAAGAAATGACACATCTTTTTTAATCACATCCTTGCAAAATTCACACTAACTTTTTTTGCCAGACTTCTTTTCTCAGTCGACTCTCAGATTGGTTGTGCAGCTATGTGAGAAAGTCTTTATCCTGTGGGAAACATGACTCATCATCAGCATCATGCTGTTGTAGTCGACAGCCTCTGAAAACAGGTCTATTTTTTGACTGAGAATGGCTTCTGGAGGGCATGCTGTATAGATTACTGACGGAGGAGGAGGAAAAGAAGTGTGTCTGTTATGTGTGTGTTTTTGTGTGCACACACATTGACATCTATTTGTATTAAACTGTTTCGTCACTCGCCCCTGCTTTCTTTTCAGGTGTGGTTGTGCCGGAAGCAAAGGAGGACCGTGTAACTGAGGCAACTACTCCCACATCTTTCGAACCTATCAGCCAATCCCAAATGAGCACACTGGAGCTGGACGAACTGGCTGTGGAGGAGGTTACTCCATCGCAGGAGGAAGTCAGCGCTGTAGAAGAAGAAACTAGTCCTGCAGAAGAAGTTACATCACCAGAGGAAGAAGTCAGTCCAACGGAGGAAGAGGCTGATGTGGTTCAGCCCATTGAGGAGAGAGACTCTGAGGAAGGAGAGGAGTCCAAGGGCGACACAGACTCAAACAGCCAGTCGGTGGAACAACTTCTTGCTGATTGGCGGGAAGACCTAGAGGCATTCAAGCAGATGGAGAAAGATGAGCTCTGACAGCTGTTTGGTACGATGTGACCTGTGACTACAGGTTCGATCCTGCTCTCAGGCGAGCATGGTGGGAACACGTCTTCTCAACAGCCTCAGTGTGATGAAAGAGGCTCTGTAGGTGTCTTTCACGTGCCAAGAAAGCCCACTTACTGTATCTCTGGACCATAAGGGAGTCCTTTTCAGCCTGGTAGATTACGACTGAGAGACCAGGGTTCTTACCTCACTTTCTCATACAGTTTCTGTTTATCTGTCATGATAAAATGAATGAAATGGACCAGACTGGTTGCAACAGCCTCTCAGTTTCCACACTCATCTCATTTTGTTCTTTCAGTGCATTTCTGTCTCCTTTTACTCAACTCAATGCTGGTCCAAAAACTATGTTCTAACTAATTAATCCATCGACCAATTAATTTTATTTAAATGTGATTATTATTTGTGATGAGACATGTACTGTCATCATGGTCTTCGGCTTGATCATATCATATGTACACAATGATTTGTGCTGAGGAGTGGTTCATATGGGGAATACACTGCAGGATCTTTTAATGGCTTTATGGAGGACACACTCAACACCAAACTCTCTATGTGGAGGTTATATGAAGTCAGTGTAAATATGTATTTGTCAAGATATATTGACTGAACCTATGAAGTGCTGCTTTGCTCAGGATCTGGTCCAAACCCATAGACTACAACCTCTGGACCACAACGGGTGGAGCAGACACACCCTCAGCAGTCCTATGAGATGGAGCACACATCTGCAGGCGGCCACAGGAGGGCGCTGTGTGATCTGTCTGTCATGATAAGCTGCTGACTGATAGGAAGGTGGAGGAATAAGCCAACAAGTTAACATAATGAATTAAAATAAACGTCGATAGGGGAAATGGGAAGACTTGTGTGATCATTTAACTTTATTTTACGCTATTTGAACACTGAATTTTGGCTTTGGATATTAGAAAATATGCTATAGAGGTTAGGGTTGCAGTAATAATTTGGCCTGTTGTGTTTTTCTTTGAAGAAACGATTAAAAAACACTTAATAATTAATGGTATGCCAGGAGCTTTAAACCATAATGGAAAGTAAAATATTTGAGTTAAAGTTGTTTTAAATACTGTTTTTTCAATAGACACTTGGAAAAGCCGTGGGTGGACACCCCCATAAAATCAGCTGAGTCAAAATGCCTTACTGGAAAACTCTCAGCCCTCATCAAGTACAGAATAATTACTGTAAGTAAGTTTTAAGCATGCATGGAAGAAACTTACTCATATCTATGAATTATGAATTAAGCAGCACTGAGTCACAGCAGCATGATTGACATGCTGGCTGCTTTTAGAGAGCATTACTATCAAATATTGGACTGTTATTAACAGTATTGTCATTTAGTCAAGCCTTTTCATAATTGTGTAATATTACGCACTAGTATAAATGTCTAAATAAAGTATAAAAATTTGTCTCTAAATATAGTACATATTATGGCATGAAAATTAAAATATTTTAGAAAAGACGGAGCTAAAATTATTCACAAGTGCAAAACTTTATTCATTGCACTGCATTACTCTTCATTTAAAGTTATAACAGAAATACATATTTATATGTCATGAATTAAACAACACGTGTTTTCTCCTCAAGGAAACATGCTCTTTGCTAAATAAGCTCATTGTATCACTTTCATGCCTGCTATTATTAAAGACAGCAGCTCAGGTCCAACAGAGATTGCTGAGTTGGTGGGGCACTCCTCAGCAAGATGGCTGCATTGCTGCGCGCAATAGTGGCATCCTGGTGAAATGACGCAAGCCACAGTTTACGTTCAGTCCTCGAGGCTCTGAGCTGCTCTCTCCAGTCTCCATAGCGCAGATCCCGCCCGACACAGCCGGAAGAGCGACCGGCTATCCTTCAGTGGACCGAGCGGCACCGGTTCCTCTGAGTAAGTACCAGCGTGAAATACTTGATAATCGTCTCCCAGGGGTGTCCTTTATCCTTCAACGTAAACTGTACTCCTGGCTGTGCTTTCTTTTTCTCTTTACTCCAATCTTTTGTTGTTGTTTCCTGAGAGTACCGTGATTACCCGGCGCTTTCCTTCCTGCACACGGGGGCTTCGCATCTGTCGATGTTTTGTTTTAATTTCTGCTTGTGTTGCTCGCTTCAAAGCTTTCACAGCTTTGATTTAAGCATATTGCGTTGGCTTCAAATGAGACGTGTACATTTTCCTCGCTCGGAGTGTGTCAGTATGCTCGCTCTGCTTGGACAGCGTTGGCTCAGCGCATTTCAAATTTTCCACACATCCTGGTTGGCTCTTGCCACTCTGTCCCGCTGCTCCCTCCCTGCCTGACGCCGCCGGGGAGGCCGTTTGCTGTGGAGGGAGACACTCAGAAGAGGGGAGGACTGGATCTGAGCTTTACGGAGGATACAGGCCGTTAACCTTTGTGGAAATGAAACGGGGACTGTTTGCAGTCCCTCTACCTACGAGTCAGCCTGTAGGGAACAAAGCGCCCAGTGTCTCCAGGCTGGTAGCGCAGCTGGACACAGCTGTTGAGCCGAGCCAGCTCGAAACCCCGGGACTGGACGGAGCTCTGTGGCCAGACCGGGGGGTTCTCCCACAGCAGAGTGTGGTAGGAGAAAACCATTGCCTTCTGTTGACCCTGAGGCTTTTTGGCTCTCATCGAGAAACTACTGAGGACTGGCTGTTCATTATACAGCTGTCTGCCTCTGAGGGAAGACAGGGGCTGCTGGGTAATACCAGGAAAGTCACAGGAGCCAGAGTTACATTTGATATACGGACTCATTTACGGGCAGCTCAACTTACCTTCAGTCCATTTCTAATGTAACCCTCCTTACTTAGAAACTATACATTAGCAAAACGACTCCATAACCGCTTGCTGTACTTGGCTGGCTGCTGCACTTAAATGTGCCATATGGCTATTAGCCACTGTAGATCCCCTCATGTGATCCACAACACCAGACCATTACATCCATTTGGTGGCTGAGCAGCACCCTGGTGTGAAAGTGGGTTGTGTGACAGAGTGTCACCAGCAGCTTACATCAGGGTTATATAGGTTAGCATCAAGCACTGGCAATCCTGTGAGTGGATGCCGCTGCAAGTCCCCCTCCCTGCTTGATTTATGTGTCCGTCTGTCTTCATCTATCTGCCTCCCCTCTCCCACCCTCCCTCACTTGTTTATTAGTATGTGTGCGGTGTGAACCAAAGACTCAGCATCCCTCCTCTTATGGAGCTGATTGACTGTCATCTCAGCTGGTCATTTGGCACCTCTTTGGGTCATCTACCTATGATGTCACCGCTTAAGGAGGTGGAGAGTTTCCATGGTTACCAGGGTGTCTCCTCTGTCTCTATGTGGGTGTAAGAGGGAGTTCCTATGACCATCTCTAACATCCCCTTTGTGTTTGTTCTGCGTGACAATGCTTAGTGCTGTCAGGTGTGATAAGGCAATCTATATATTGCAGTGCAGAAAGCACTAGACAAGCACAACACGATCCCTCTGGCTTGTGAGTGTATGTGTGTCGGATTGACCGAGGAGGTTGTTGGACGATGATTTTGTCAACCTGACTCACAAAACTGTTTGCTGCACAACCCTTAAAAAATCTCTGTCTTGTGTGCCTATATTTGTCTTCCTACATTGCAGTTGACGTGCAGATCAGCACTCATGGGCTGTTTCTTACATTGGTGGTCTTCTGACTGACATATTTTTGAGTCAGCAGGGGTTGACTGTACAGCCTGCATGCCTGCCTTGCACATTTGTGTCTGTCCCATGATAAAGCAGTGTGCCTGTGTCCCTGACTGTGTTTACAGTGCAGTTTGTGTTCATAGTTCAGTTGGGATGGGACATGGAGACAGGGTCCAGCTCTGAGTTAGTCTGCCAGGTTTTTTTTCATGTTCTTTTCTAATCTAGTTTCTCACTTGTGCGCTCACTCTGAAGTGCTTTGTGAATCCCTGCTCTGTGTTTTCCCATCAGACAGAATGCCTCTGTTTCCTTTCGCCACCTTAGATCAAAAAGTCTCTGATAGGATCTCTTCAAGCCTGATCCTTGATAGTGACAATACTACTGTTTGAATGAATGTAGTGATAAACCTTGAGTTATAGTGCCTATAGAAAATATTCACTCCTCTGGATGTTTTGACCTTTTATTGATTTTATAAATCAATCACTGTTAATATAATGTTGCTTTTTTGACAAAGAAACTAACAGATTTCCTCAAAGTAATGTCAATTAGATAGAAATATGCAAGGTAAGATATGGTCAGCAATTACATAAATATTCACCCCCTTTAAAGAGACTGACCTAATTCAACAGAGGTCTAGCCAGTTGGTGCTAGTAGTGAATGGGGATTACCTGAGTGCAGTGAATTGTCTCGTTATTGTACTATAAACACACCTGTGTCCAGAAGGTCCAGTTACTGGTTATCAGTATTCCTGGCTACCATTACACGATGAAGACAAAAGAACACTCGGAGCAACTTAGAGAAAAAGTTATTAAAAAGTATCCCCAAAGTTCAGTTAAATCCATCATCAAGAAATGGAGTGAATGTGGCACATGTGTAAATCAGGCTGTCCTCACAAACTGAGTTACAGCGTAAAGAAGGAGACTAGTGAAAGAAGACACCTATGACTACTCTGAATGAGTTACAACCTCCAGCAGCAGAGATGGGAGGAAATCTTCACACATCAATTTTTGCCCTGGTTCTTTACCAGAGTTTTAATGGAGAGTAACAAAGACAAAGCAACTGTTAATGAAAGTCATTAGATCTGGTCTAGAGTTCACCAAAAGGCATTTTAGAGACTCCATGGTCACGAGGAAGAAAGCTCTTTGGTCTGATGAGACCAAAATGGTGCTTTCTGGCCATCAGCCAGACTATGTTTGGTGGACACCAAACACTGCACAAACACACCATCCCCACTGTGGAGCATGGTGGTGTACATCATAAACTTTTTTGACCTCCCTTTTATTCCAGGCACATCTTCACTACCCACTGGAAATAGTTCCACAACACACTTTTGGGTCCCGGCCCTCCAGTTGAGAACCACTGGTCTAAAACATGTCCCAGAAAAGCCGCAAAAGTTCTTATCCCTGACCTGAAAATAACAAGTTCCCATAACTTGCTTTTTCTGATTATCTAATACCCAAAGTCTCTCAGTATCCTGTAATGTAATGCAGATAAAGACAACATCCTAACCTTTTAGTTCTTTTAGGAATGAGAAAAGCAGTTAGTTTTCACTTTTGGTCTATCAAGTAATTGTTTCTGCTATAATTTACATCTCTTGTTTCATTCAACTTTAGTTCCAAAACTCAAAGATTCAAATTCCTATCCAGGAAAAACAAAAAAAGACCAAATTTCAAAAAGGGCATATCTTAGCAGAATATTTCAGGCATTCTATTTTTGTGGAAAGTAACTGGATAATTTTCCATATAGTATGATTCATCCCTTATTGTTTATGCTTTAGAGTGCTCTTGTCTTGTGGCAAATGAACTAATTAAGGACAATGTATACTTACCAATCCCAGCAGAAACCTCTGTTGTTGAAAAATGAATACTCTGCCAAAATGCAAAGGATCAAAAGTACTTGAAATGTCTGCCTGAAGCATCCCTGTACTACCCTAGAATTGGATGAAATAACTGATTCATTTTTGTACTGTTAAGAGTTATGGGAACATTTGCAGAGTACGGCCAAATGGACTGAATGATGGGTGCATTATAGCTGTATGTTAGGAGGCCTAAGGGCTGCCTCTTACTAGATAAATCAAAAATCAGGTGGTGATAGCTCTTTGAATATGGCAACTGGTAGCACTGTACTATTTCAGCAATAGCGTCCTTCAAAAGACCCAACTTTTGCTGTGACTAACGTTACACAACTTGATCTAACATTTTAAAGATTATTTTAGGTTTCAAGGCCCTTTCTGTTTTTAATATTAGAAATGCTACTGATTACTTAAATTTAAAAATGTGCTATTGAGCTTCCTAATAGTGTATCCTCTTGTGTGAATTGTGTTGGACCACTTTGTTGGTTGGTGGATTGGTCGATATGCTCTCATCTGACTAAGATCCTGCTGGTCGGCCGGTTGAGTGTGTGTGAGAACGAAGCAGTAGGAGTGCGCAGCTGACTGAGTCGATTAGCAGGAAACAGAGTGGAGCAATGCCGCACTGCAGGCAGAGCGGGACGCTAAGTGACCCAGAACATGTAATATCGCTGCTGTAAATAACTTTGAAACAACATGTCTGAAATTGAACACGCAGATAGAGGATGTTAAAATTGAAATGGTGCGGCTGAGTTTCTCTACTCTGCGCTCCACGTATGACCTGTTTAATTCACCAGTTGGCAAAAATGTGGTATTAAGTCACTTTATAATTGTTCCTGTCTGTTACAGAGAACAGAAGAGAGAAAAGATGGTGTCTCCTGTTCATTGAGTCCTGACCAGCAAACTTTTTTCTCTTCCCCTCAGAAATAAATGTTGCATGCTGTCTGAAATATGCTTTTAAATTGCAGGCTACAACAAGCGATCCTGTTAGTAGGTATCTTGATAGATTAATGCAAACAATGATCTGAGGATATTTTGTAGGCTGTATAATTCTGCCACAGATTTTGAGATAAAGAGGGGTTTTTTTGTCTTAACCTGAGCAACCAGTTGATTGGTCGGTGTGTGGGTGTAGTTTTTGTCCACCAAGGGACCAAGTTTTTTGGTTGCTTGGGGATGCATTTGTCAGCCTCATTTAAAGTAAACTTGGAAACAGGACGGTCTTGTATGCTGTAATCTGTCTTTAAATCATAGACTGTAGAAAGAATTGGATAAACCCTTTATGACGTCAGCCATCTGCCTATAATAGGTGGACTCAGCTCTTGAAGCCAATCCACAGCGGCTTCCAAATTGAGTCTCAACTGAACTTTAGATCAACCTAACAGCCAGCCCACTGAGCTCAACTTCCTGTCAGCTAGCTAGCATTCTGGTTGACAGAAATGTAGCTTCTGCCTGTCAAGCTGTTAGTCAATCAAATGAGACGCACCAATCAGTCCGCAGTGAGGTTTTTCCTAAATATAATATAAACCATTGTGGACCCCCGTACAGTGAGAGCACATGAAGACATTAGCTAATGAGACACGTTTGTGTTTTTGAACCATGCTGTAAACCAGTTTATTTCTAGGGTAAAAATGGGCTTTTTAACAGGTGTTCAGACGGATGTTCCTGCAGCCAGCCTCAAGTGGACACTCGCCGTATTGCAATGTTTTGCACTTCTGCATTGGCTTCATTTTTCAGGACCGGAGGTTGCCGCTTGCTTCAAATACACCCTTTGAAGAGTCAGCCCCTGCATTCAGACACAGCTAACGTTTCTTCAGAAGCCAACCACTGAGACTACAGCCATGTTTAATACTTTTTGAAAATAAATTCACAGCTTGTATTTTAAATGTAGGGTTAATTTAGATACCAGGATTTAGTATTATGATGTTTAATTATCAATTGCGTAGATTTGTAATCTCATGGTACATTTGAGTCCTCAAATGAAGATTTAAGCCAAGTTTTTCAGCCAAACTGCTGTTGTTTTGGCAGCCTGAGAAGAACAAAAATCTCATCTGTTAAGTATCATTAGTCTTTTGGACAGCTGATTAAAACCTGTTGAAGAGACTATTGAATTAAACGTTTCCTCGCTGTGGCCTGTGCGTCACCGTGGCGGATGATGGACACAGGAAAAAAACGCTGGTTAGCATCTGAAAGAGCAGCATTGTGGGTGTTGTATCGCACCAGCCACGTTGAGTCATTAAATGCAGACTCACCTGCAGCTCCTCAGTGAGGGAGCTGGAACATTTCAGTGTGTGGCTGATATCTGAACCAGCTCTGCCAATTATCCTTCTGCATGCTCGCCAATTACACACAGATTGATATGTATTTTTCTCATCTGCGTGTGTGCAATTTTTAATGAATATTAATGCTGTTATTCTTCTATTTTGCTGCTAGTGGGCTGGTGTGTTTGCAGTTCAGATGGATTTGGATGAGAAGACATAAACATGCTCAACCTTGTGGATGAGGAGGACTGCTCAATCAGCCATGTGTCTGATAGTGAATGTGATGAACAAGCATTTACTCATACATACTAACATGAGCAATGGTAGTAAAAACATAAAAGCAGAGCACCTTTATAGGTTGACTGGGAGCAATTAGAAGCATTTTTTTTAACTTAAGAGGAAATACAACCAGCTCAGACTGCTTTCAGAACACAGCAACTGTCAGGTCTATAAATACACCTCATAAGTACATCTGACGCATAACGATCTGAAATCAAAGGTTAGGCACACAACTTTGCAATCTAAGTATGAAGAAGAGTCCCTAGCTGGCTTAATGGCCCACCTGATGCTTCTCCTATCCTGTGTTTTACTTTGTTTTGTGACTCCTGCAAATTGCAATTGTGCCAGAGCACTTCCTTTTCCTCCGTTTTCATCCAGCTCTTCACCCACCAATCACCCCCGTCTCTGACCTGCTTTTACCTCACTCACAAACTGCAAGCAGCAGAGCACAGCGGTAGTTTTCAGAGCGAATATAACCCGGCATGACGACTTGCTTTCCTCCAGTTCTACAAAAAGCAAGCCGGTAATGGGCCTCAGAGGAGACATTTTATCCTGTAGCCTAGACTGTATTCGGTGGAACAATCTGATTTTCATAGTTTGGTTCTAAATTCACCGTGTTGTGGCCCAATAACCACATTTTTCAATTAGACTACAGACTGAGCTTCTCATCCATCACTTTCTACAGATCACTCTCAGCTCCACCTTTTATAGTGTAACAGGCCTCTCTCCAAAGTACATGTATGTAACAACTTGTCCAAAAGCTGCTCTTATTCCTGCAGAGGCGCATGCCTCAGCTATGTGCAATATATTCTTCGCTGTCAGTTGCAAAGCCAGGCAACGTTTCTCCCCCGATAGAACAGAGGAGTGCCTGTCCTGTATCTACCTCTGACCCCCCCCAACCACCACCCATCCCTCCCTCTGTAACCACTTGTCACCCTCTGTGCAACAGTAAGAAAAACCAAAGAGAGACACACACAGCTAAAGAGAGTGAGGTAAGCTTTAAGAAACAGCACACGCACTCAGAGGAGAAACCTTAACCGTCCACTGTCGTGCGTGCTGGCGTGGCGTCCCAGGCTTGTCAGGCTGATGGAGTGCTTAAACTGGGACAAGAGGAGAGGTGCAGCATTTGCTGCCTGGCTAGAGTAAATATTATGGCGCGGTGTTGGCCCAGGAGTTGTACTAAAGCTCGGCTCTGTCACAGAGAGAGGCAGAGACACTCTGGACACACTGCAGCGCACAGCAGTGATTCTACGCCAGACTTCAGGTACGACATTTAGACTTTAGCTTTTACTGCCAGAGCAAACATCATCGTATTTGTTTGGTTGGTCGCAGGGGAAGTACATGTGTATATATGCTGTTGCATGAAGGTTGGGGGTTTTTATACAGTCAGATTACACAAATGTGTGTGTTGTTGTAGGCTTTCTGACACTGTTTATACTACAAGAGCTATCACTTGCATATCTCAGAGACTCTTGCAGAACTTTTTAGAATCTTAACTAAGACTGCAGAGAAACTTCTATTTCTTGATCATATGATTTGCTTTCATTGCATCAGTATTGATTTTAGTGTGTTTCACTTTAATTTTCATAAACTCTCTCTAATCAGGATTTTGACAATTTCTTCTCCCGTGCATGAGTAATACCGATAACACACAATACAACCAAGTATAAAGATACAAACATGGACGATGTAAATTGATTTGACAACCATATATATTGCAGTGCTCCTGTTAACCAGCAGAGGGACCTATCTGTATTTACCTTGTGTTGTTTGATGTCAGTAGCCACATAAGAAGAACTTACCAAAAAAAATATTCAGTGTTCATTAGTAACCAGTAGGGGTGTGACGAGATCAAAACGTCACAAGATGTTTCGTCGAGGTGAAAATCATCTCGGAAGATCAATATTGCTCAAACATCAGGAGCAGCAGCTCTCCTGACAGAAAACAATACCCAACTGGAAGTTATAAAAGATCACAAAGATGCCCTGGACACTTTAAAATTGTTGGTTTGACAGCTAATGAAGAAACGGAGCTGATCCATGGACCATGACCCATTCAGATCACGCTCCATCCCCCGCCCCTCCTCTGCGTGTGCTACTTGGGCCGTATGTGATCCGCAAATGCATAATAAGTTCGAAAGTGATTAAATGCTGTTGCTGCTGCTGGAAACCTGTGCAGTCTCTGCGAGTTTGTGTATGTACGCAGACTCTCTTATAGTGCCTCTATATGTGACTTTGTAACTTTTATTCAGTCCCTGCCGCGTCATGTCTCCTTCTCACCATCTGTCAGCCACACATCCATCAGCTGTTCGCTGTGCGTATCATCAATCAGAAGCTTAACATGTGTAGTGCAACAGGCTGTTGTATACTGCAGGAGTAAACTTAGCAAAACAAATTGTTTGAGCACCATAGAGTCCACTGTTAACTCCAAAAAGCAAAGTTCTAGCTCCAGTTAAATGATCCCTGTTTGTTGCCTGACAGCAGACAGAGCAGAGACACACACTTGCTCACCAACGCACACACATTAACACACACGCTCCTCTGTGTGTCGTGTCCAACACTGTCAAAGTTCTCATCAGAAAGAAAGACCACAATATGATAATCAAAGCTATTTCTCTAAATTACTGTAAAAACAAACAAATGTGTTATTGACAGAAATATTTTTGAGTGTAAATACAGATGTCCTTCAAGAGGATGAGAAATAGTTTGATTTTACTGATGCATCTCTTTTTATTTAGGTCTGTTGTAAATAGTTTTTGAAGTACTTTCAAAATAATCTAAATGCTTTAAGTATTATTATTATTATTGAAGCAATGGGTGCATAGTGTAGTAAAATAAAGATTTGGTAGAATATTAAAATTGAAGGTCTGATTTGAAGAGCATTAAAATGTACGGTTTGAGTCAGAGTTAGACAAGATAAACTGTGTAAGCATTGATAGCCTATTCAGTACAAGAGGAGTTAGTTTAATAGACCTGTATGCTTTGCAATTATGACTTTCAGCCGTACAGAGGACATATTTTCCACTCATAAATTTATTTTCAAAATTTGAAAAAGTGTAAAGCCTCTTCTCGTCTTGTCTCGTCTCATCTCGTGAGATAAGCTTCTCGTCACACCCCTAGTAACCAGAGATGTACTAATTACAAAATCAGTTCTGATGCTGATTAGGGCTGAATGGTTTGAGAAAATAATCTAATTGCGATCCCCCCCCCCCCCCCCCCCCAATATTGTGATTGCGATTTAATATGCGATGACTTTAAGGCCCCTCGTCTTATGTAATATTCACAAGCAATAAATTATTCTATATTATAACCCATGCAATACTAGATAAATTAAACTAGGGATGAAAGATTGGACAAAATAAAATCTAATCATGATTTTGGCTCGTGTAACAAATTTGATAGAGATTGCTATACTAAAGGAATGCTAATGTTTTATTGTTATTCTCATTTTAATGAAGAAAATTATATACACGAACAGGAAAAGTAGGATTTTACTAAATTTTTTTGAAAAAAAAGACACCTGTATATTTGCACAATCTGTAGAGCATGAAGTTTCTGCTGCAAAAAAATTGTATCAAAATGGTATTTTGCCACATTTCAGGTTAAAAAAATATTGCACTGTCTGCGATGTGAAAATTGCAGCAGACCATATTGCAATTTAATCTAATTTGTGATTAATTGCCCAGCCCTAATGCTGATACAGATGTTTAAACAACAGTTGAGCCAAAGTTGATACTGACGCTGTTGTTTTTTAAAATACTTCTTTAGGTATAAAACTCCAAAAATGCCAACATTGATCTCATCTTTGATCATTAAAACATGAATGGAGAGGCTTTACACTTTTAGCACCTTCTGTTTTTTTCCTTATGAAATTCACACATCTACTAGTTATAATAAGGTAGTGTAGCTCACAGCCTTACAGGGACTGTTGTTACATAGACTCACACAGCCCATGTCTCTCTGATGCTCTGTCCTCCTCCTTTGGCCTCCTTGTGCAGTGTGTGATATTGGCAGCTGCATGTACTTACAGTAATGACAGTGTAGGTCTCAGCGTTTTAGACTGGTCTGGTATTTTATTGTTTCATCAGTATACAGGATGCAGCAAACTTTTTTGATGAGAAATATATATTAAAAGTGCAGCTTATATACCAGATTTTATGGTGTATATAAAGTATATAAAGTAATTGCAAGTGTTAAAGATTAAGGATTTGTCACATTCCATTTGTCAGTTCTTTATCTTTAAAACTGTCTTCTAAAACTCCTCTTCATTGATTTGCATGCTGAATTTTGCAACAGTGATTGCTTAAAACCAAACGAATATCTTTCTCTTTTATCAATTTTATGGCATCGTATATGATTATAGTCACCAACCCTTTTTGATGGTTTCTGCTGAGTTTCATACAAGCAGCAGGATATGCCAACCTCTGTAGCATCATAAAACGTTTTAATGAAATAAATCATTAACCTCAGAGGCACTTTTTCATATTTTATCTTCTCTTTTAATGATTGAGACTTGAGTTTAGGTGCTGAACTAGCTTAACTTTGCTGCTGCAACAAAGGCACAGGAGCTTCTATGCACTTGAGTCTGCCCAGTGTTATCTCGGACCATGCCGTCTTGCTCAGCACTCAGTTGTGAGGTGTGATAAAGCAGAAGATGACTCTCTGCTCTGTCACAGGTGGGTGTGCTCAGCGTCTCCCTGTGGCTTTGACCGACGCTGATGTCATCACTTCCCCTCCCAGTGATTTTAAATCTCTTTCCTCACCAGAAAGCCGAATCACAGTCAGCGTCTCCTCCTGTGACAGGAACTGACGAACAAATCCACCGGCTACCTGTTGAACACACCCCCCTGAAACTCGGCCTGGCCAGTTTTTCAAGCTCGGTGGTAGCCTGCACGCTCATTTCTCTGCCTCTGGCACAAACCTGTGTTTGAGAAACCTTTTGCACTGAGTGACTGCACACTGCTCTAGTTGTGTGCGTACTCTGTGTGTTTATGCAAGCATGTACACTCGCATCCCCCTGCACAGCCTTGCTGAGTTCCACCTTTGACAAACTGACTTGTAAATAAAGGCTTATTCACTCCACTGAGAGTAGGTCACTTCCCACCTCCAGGTATGCAGGCATGGGCAAGCCAGTGTGTTTGCCAAATCATTTGCAGGTCTTGGTTTACTGCCATGTGTCGAGGATTTCTTCTTAGCCTCTGTGTGCATTCTGGAGATATGTGTTGCCGAGGTTTATACTTTAGATTTGGTGTATTCAAGGTTGCATGTGGAAAAAACATTAAAAGTCTCTGCCAAATCGGCTGTAAGTTTAGCTGGAAATGACGGCAGACCTGCAGGGTGACATCACTCTTATTTATATCTAATTTGCTTTGGTGAGCATGCCCATGATGAATGTTAAGTATTTGGAAAGAGCTGTGTGGATCCTGAAGTAGTCATGTGTGCCAGTCAGTATTAAGAACTCTTATCCCCTTCAGACGATGCAATGTTTATCTGATCTTGTCGGCTCATCTTGTCTTTGCGTACATGTTTATGTGCGTGTGTGACAGCAGGAGTCAGGGATAGTTGGTCGATTTGAGGGTCTTAGCTGACTTCCCCGACTAAGCCTGTCCTATTGACACACTTCCACATCTCCAGGAGCAGAGAGTCACACAGCAGCTGTCCCGTGGGTTAAATCAACACTGTGCAACGCCCCATTGTGGGCTAACATGTGGCACCACTGAGCTGCTCACAGTGCAGAGCTCAGTGCTACTAACCCATGCCAATATAGCATAGGGAAATGTATGCAAAGGAGTGAGAGGATGCAAATGACTCTCAAGCAATAAGCTGAAGTCTCCTTTTTTTTGCTGTGGTTCATGAGATTTTAATTGCAAAACAGCGTCTGCATGGGTCATGAAAAGTTCAGTCAAAAGTAGTTTCCCCCTTTGTTCATTTGGCAAATTGAAAAGTAAAAGGAAGAAGTGTTTTATGAAAAAACAAGCTGAAATCTAATGAGTAATCAAGAAAAAACACAATAATATGCAAATAAGTACATGTCCCACCACCTTCAATGGGTTTTATAGCTTTTTTACATTCAGTCCTAAAAAAAACTTCTGCAAACTTTTAGTTTGGCTATGCAGCTAATTAGATATAATGAAGCAAGTTTAATTATTTGCAAAGTTCACACGTTTTGGATGCATGAACTTCATGCCATCACTTCCTCCCTCCTGCTCATGGTAAATTTTCCTAAATATACCTCCTGCTGCATTGACAAATTGGCTCACCTTCACTCGATGTGAGAAATTTACAAGGAAGCTGGCAGGTGAAAATGTGGGTATAGTTAGGGGCAAATATGTTCATGCAGCTCATGCAAAAAAAGTTCCAGGAAGTTTTCAGACATTTTTGCTCATTTATGATTGTATGAGTGTTATTGCAGGACAGGAGTCACCTCCATATAGAGACATTTAAGAAAAAAATCTCAAGGGCATAAAAATTTGGGAAAATAATCTTATTGTGATTGTTTTCCCCTTATTTTGCAATTGCAATCTAATATGCAATTGTTATCTGTTTTCAACAAACACAAGCAATTAAGGCCACGCGTAAGGGGGGATAAAGGGGAGAGCTTTCTGTGGCCCATGGAGTACTGGAAAATCAGGGTCCATTGTATAGTTAATCTTTGATAACCATATTTTACATTAACCTGAATAACCACTCTGATGATCTTATTTATTAATGATGTAGAACAATGCAGCCATTTTCAAATTGTAAACCTGTTATCTTAAAATGGAATAACCTTTTTTTTACTGTTGTTAACAATGCGGATGGGCATAATTGGCTAAACTATTAGGAAAGTAATGCCAGACTTCATAGCTAAGCCATGATGTGCAGTAACATTAAGATGCCAGAGAATTAAGTAGAAAGATTTCAAGTGACTGTAAGGGGAAAATAATATTTGCAAAATAAGATAGGTATGGGTTAAAAATGGCAAAATCAGCAGAAATAAGAGGTCAAAAGAAGTTAGAGTGGCAAAAATCATTTAAAAGTGGCAAAAAAAAGAAAGGGATAAAGCAGCAAATAGTGTTTAAGAAAGGAAAAAAGAGGCAAAAGTGGGCTGTAATAATTGTGTTGATAAGTATCAGTAAGGGGTTATACATAGTGTAGGATAAAATTGTTTTGTTTTGTTTTGTTTTGTTTTGTTTTGTTTTTGAGACTGGTGCTTAAATAATACTTTTTATACAGCGCCAGTGCCTTGACGGTGCCTGAATCAATACCTTACAGAGAAAAAGGGTGCTCAAAGACAGTGGGAAAAAAAGCCGTCTGTAAATGATTTACAGAAATGTCTTACAAAGATGCCAGTAGAACGTAAGATAAAGAAATCGGTCTAACTTCTGTAAGAGACTCAAGCAAAATTCAAGTCCTGGCAATGCATACAAGAGGAACAATAAAGTAAATGTATCAGTGGGATTATGTCCTCAGTAAGAAAATGCAAGCAGAGCAGAGACATGACCCTAAACAGAAAAACAAAGTGCGCAAAAATCTCTCTAATCACATGGGTGGGGTATTGAAATGAAGTAATGATGTCTTTGTTGTAATTTAGTCCGATAGGTATTGGATATGTTGGTACCAGAATCATGTCGATAGCAGATTTCAACACCCAGTCCTTGTTTCAAGTGGCAGCAATTGGTTAAATTGGCAAAAAGGGGCAAACATGGGCGTTTGAAATGGTGAAAAGGGGTTAAAATGTAGCTAATAGCAGTAAAAAAATGGGTTTAATGTGGAAAAAAATGTGGCAAAATATGTGGAAACAGTGATGAAGAGGGGTTTTTAGAAGTGGCCTGAATAAATAATATGGACATCAGAATCCAATAAAAGATTTACACACTTTTCAGCTCTAAAATGAAGTTACTGCTAGCAAAGGAGGCTAGCACCAATGCTACTGAGCCCACATGCATTGACATTGTTAATAAATCACAACAGAGAAGGTCCCATTTATGGGGTTTCTCAATTCTGTCAGCATGCCACCAAGCAAAGATCATTTTATATTAAAACCAACATGCTAATAGATAGATTAAACATTAACTGTTCTTTCCTTTGGGTCAGGCCTATATGTTATCAATAATGCATGATCTATCAGTATCAATATCAATGCCTTTTTTTAATCTACTTAAATTACAGTAGTGAATTGACTGATTGGTTTAATTTGCATGAGAGAGATCAGCTGAGCACTGATATGATACTAATAATATCTCACATTTTGATAAGTATGCTGGTTTAGAGGTCAGTCAGTCTACTTAACTTTGAAGTGTTCTGAGAACTTCTACAGGTTTAAATAGTAACCTGATAAAATTAGCACGAAAGTCTTCCTTGTTCAGTCAACAGCATGCTCTGTTCAACAGAGTTGAAAAACATATCTTGTTGATCATGTATTTTTAAACTGAAATCTAAAATTTGTGTCTAAACAAACTAGACAAGTATAAGTAAGGTTGGTGTAAACATGTGAAAACAGTGAGATCTATGTGTGACTGAGTTTTTATTTAGACTGTTAGAATGTTTTTAACCACACTTTAGCTTGGTTCAATTTTGGCGTGACTAATATAGCACCCCATGACATCATGGGGCTCTGTGGGAATCACTCCATCCCCTTAGTGCTACAATAAAAAAAAATGTCAGAGCAGTTCATCTAAATACAGGCTGGTGTTAACTGACGTCACTGTGTTCATTGAACATAAACAGCCAGTTTAATACTGTGTTTTTCTTCATTGTGGGATAAATTTGCCAAATCTACTAGCCATGGTAGATTCATTAAAAGTATCGTAACGGATAGATTTAAGCCAGAAAACTGATTTATTTCTGCTCTGGCAGCTGTACTCTGGCTATAGTTCACTGAAAAGTCAGGGGACAGGCTAATTGCTCGAGGACTTGTCTATTTTTCACTCAAACCGGACACAGCAGGAAGAAACATCTTACCTGCTGCAGGTGTTTCATCCATGTTTCACTTGTCTTTAGTCCTGGATGATTAAAAGAAGCAGACTGTGGCTTTGTCTCTCTCGAAGCAGCAACACTTCAATCCCTTTTGTGTGTTAGCGCCATGATGCTTATGTTTCGTAAAGTGTCTGATGATGGACATGTTCTATTCCTGCCAAGTCTTTCACAATAAAAGCATCCAATGCTAATCATCATTGAAGACTTTTTATTTTGAAGAGCAACATCAGGAAATTGAGTGTTTTGAGCCCGTCATACAACAAACCTTATATACCGATTTCTGATCACTTTATAGGAGCTTAAATAAACATGGGTCTGTCATGATCAGCTGCAAACATTTATAGTTGACTGTGAAAGGTAGCAGATTATATTTTTGTCAGTAAACACCTCCCACACCTCTACAGGAAAGATCAACAAAGACTTAAGAGTTACAACTTTGTACACAGAGAGTCCTAAAATCTACACAACTGAAGTTCTTTGCAGGAGCTTCAAAGAATTTTTAATTTTTGAATGAAGAAAGATCCTAAAATCTCTCTAAATCTCTGATGGAATCCTGCATGCCCAAATACTTGACTTTAAAGAAATGTAAGTCAACAGAAGCTGTCAGATTATGAACAGCATTGTGCTAAACACAACATTTTTGACTCACTGACCTGATTCTGTAAATTTCACCAGATGCTAAATGTTGTCTTATTGGAGCTTTGATGTCTGCCCAAATAAAGCACCCCCCCCCCAGTCATTTATTTATAGTTGTATCTAGCTTTGACCTACTAGCTATAGCTTATATCCATAAGCCAAATAATAGCAGCTTTGCTTACAGATCCACACAGCCTAGCATTATCCTTGAACACAACAATAGCTCAGGGACTGCTCGGCCTATTTTTAGCTCGATCCTACTCACAATTTGATGTTTCAATTCACACAAATCAAAGCTCTTCAAACAGATGATGCCCACACACTGGAGACCCCTTTGAAACTCTTGATCTAACAAGACTACTCATATTGCTTGATAGGCTTCTCTTAGTGGTTTCAGAGGGGATTCGCAGCACTTTCCTGATCTAATATTCACTTTAGTTGTTCGCTGAGATCCTATAGTAGAAAGATACTACTGTCTGCTCTATCTTGGTGCTTTCCTCACCTTTTTTAAACTGTAAAGCGCTCTTAGTCTCTTTCTTCCCTGCTTCACTGTGCTGTGATTCTCTGACAGGTAACATGTGGCCCTGCAGCAGTGTTTGCAGGTACAAACCTTGCTCCCCAACCTCAGAGTCCTCACTAAAGCAACTCTTTAGTGAGATTATTCTGTATGAGCTTATTTTTTTAAAACTTCGCCGCTAGTCTCAGTAAGTCGACGTGCCTGAGACTGCATTAAGGCCTTCCAGCTGTGGGTGTGTGGGAGCCATAATTGAGTTGCTTCAGAGCGGCAGTTGTAATAAGAGGTGTCCCAGGCTGCCTGGAATGAGCTGATAAGCTGCTCACTAGACCGGGACACACGCTGCAGGCCACAGGTGACACCACACACAGTTACACACAGTCAAAGCTTGTGTGCTTGAGTGTATCCCTGCCTTGATTCTGTCTCCCCTGGTACAGCCTCCTCTCACCTGCAGCTCTGAGAGAAATTCATAAACCCAGCTCAGGCTCCAGAGATTACTGTCATTTTACCTGGAGAGCTGAAAAAGAGATTGAGATTCCCTCATCCTCTACAGAGGACAAACACCTAACACAGGTGGACTGACTCATTCTTCATCCATATAGTCACAGCATGCTGATTGGTTTTAACACAGTGATACCAATTTTTAAAGTGTCCTGTTTAAAGAACTTTAAAACATAATTTCCAAACTATACTGTAAAACTCAGGAGATTTCCTTGTATTATAACTGGTTTATTCAGTGCAACTGGAGTAACGAGCTAGTGACGTCAGATGAATTGTTGTTTTAACTGAATGTTTTTTAAAGGGAAGCAAACAGCCAGACATTTTTACTGTAACATTTCTTATCTTCCCTGTCACATTCATTTAATGATACTGTCAACTAAAACTATGACTATAAATGTTACTCGACGACCTTTTCTAACGAGGAAGAGGAGACTAACCTCCAATTTTCACATACAGTGGCTGCACTCCGATGCGCTGGTGAAACGCGCTGCAGAGCAAATCGTTTCTTCTCTAGTTAATCGGAGCAGTTCCACTGCGCCACTGTACTTCGCTTCATTGGAGATACGCGGCAGGTCTATTTTCACCCCCTGCCTCTGCCAAACAGATCAACCCACATAGCCAGAGAAACATGCAAAGTATCTGTCAACTTCAAAATACAGCACAGTGCACGGACCGGATCGCCAATCATCCCTATATCAACATAATGTCTCATCCTGAGGCACTAGCTAAAGGTCATCAGGAGGTCAGCAGGTCACAGAGCTTCACTGACATTTGAGTTGGAAAACCACAGAATTTAACATGAAACCACACATCCTTTGCAGAAATTATTAACTTTTTAACTTCATAATGTACTCATCCATGGCAGAAGAAATAAAGTCATGGAATTATGTCCAAATGATCAACCCCATAAAAGCAAGATAATCTACTATTGACATACACCAACTGCATGAACTTGCAGTTTTCCTGAGATCTCTGCCCTCTTGTCTCAAGCTGCTCAGCTCTGCGCTGCACTCTGCAGATATGCTTCCAGTGTTTGAGGTCACTCCCCTTTGGTTCGTGCAAAAGTGTGGCACAGCTGGGGAAAACATATCTATGGTGTATCTAGTTTAAAATAGATTTTTGGTGGCAAGAACACTGACGAAAAGAAGAATAATAATTTTAGTTATTGCCATGGAGATTAAAACTAAAATGTCAGTGCTTCACTTTTAGATGTTAAAATCCATGGTAATTTTCTAGTGAGCATATATAGTTTAGGGCTGTACAATTAATCTCAAGTTAGATTAACTCACAAGGGCTTGAAATAGACTGAGAGGGCCTTTTGCAGATGTTTTCTGCTGACCCTACATTATTAGTTAAGCTCCACCAAGCAGTCTGGTCTAGTTTGGTGCAGTGTGGTTACTGTAAACCCTCATCTTGTTTGCACTTCCACAGCCAACCATGCCCTCATTTCATAAGCAGACTTGTGAGCTGGATGGTGATAGCCACGCCAGCTGCATAATAGCATGAAAACATAGCAGAGTGACACAGTGTAGCCTCCCAATAAATTCAGTGAAGAAGAACACAACATACTGAATGGCAACAATGGAGGACATCCAAGTTGTTTTTTTCCACTCTCTTATAATCCAAGGAATATTTACACATGGTTCATTTTGTGTTTGTGCAATATTACTGCTGTCACACGGGAAGTTGTGATTCTTTTGACCAATCAGTGGACTGCAGTGTGTCTAACCTCACTCTCAGAGCTGTATAGGTATGCTTGGTACCCCAATAGAAGGGGACCAAAAAGCAGGACTGTACAGGTTGGTTACTTTGGTACCTTTCCCAACTTTTGACAGTGGGAATTCAAATAATTGTGTGCCACTCTAACCTGCTTAGGTTAACTTATCTTACAACACTAAAACTACTATAACATAAGGCATTGTCAAAAACATCCAAACAGTTAACTCATACAGCACAGTCTACTCTGTAGCCCCTCCCGTAGTCCAGTACACCTGCTGCTTTGTGTCCTTTCCACAGAAATGGAGGTGGGTCTGCTGCAGCCTAAACACAGAGGTAAACACTGGCCTCATGTCAACTTCAAACACTGTGAGAATCACTGAAGGAGGGAGGAGGAGCAGGCGGTGCTCTTTTGAAGCTCTGCACTTGTCTCTCTATCTGGCCTCTCTCCATCCCACCTATTTTCCATCCTTTCTTGACCCCTGTCCTCTTCCTCCTTCGTCCCTTTCTTTTTATTTCTATCTCTAAAAAAAAAGGCCCCTTTAGCCTCCTCCTTTGGTCTCTTCATCTTAGTCTCCTCCTCTGAGCACGGCACTTTTCATTTTGTTGATGGATAATCATTGGCTGCCTTTTGTGTGTTTGTGCCCATTTTTGTAACTGGCAGCAGTCGGATGGGCTCTGTCAGTGACAGCATATGGCATGTGTGAGTGACATGGAGACTATCTATAGTGTACTGTGCCAGACGGTGCTTGTGATTGACTGACAGCGACATTTAAAGTGTCAAGTCTGATGTTCTTGTGGGTGGGAGGGCTTTGCCTTCCTCTCCCCTGAATAATAATGAAGCTGTATGTTAATTTTATTTCCACTCACATGATGAAAAATGTAGCCCTGTGACTTAATTAAATTGGCTGTAAAGTTATTGCGGAGTCTTAAAATGTTGCAGAATCATCTGGTCATCAGGATATAAAACAATTTCAGCTATTTTATTTCAGTCAGGACCACTTTGTCAAGAAACATGCGTGGTTTGTAGTTTTAAATATTTTGTCTTTATCAGTTGCCGTTTTGCACTTACTGACGTTATTTATATTTGGCAGTGTGACTGTTCTGGGATCCCTCTTCTCTTCCAGAAGCCTATGTGGAAAGTATTGAGCAGGAACAGCCCATGTTCCCGCAATTCCTGTGCATACAAGGAAAGCCCAAGGCAGAGGGAGAGGCAGCAATGAACTCAGAGAAGAGCAGGCATCAGTGACAACAGAATGACATTGACTTGGTCAGATGCACAATAAGGGAGGAGCTGGGGTGGAGGGGTGTAGCAAAAAGTGGCTAACAGAGGAAGAGGCAAAGAGAAGCAGGCTAGAGCAGCTTTAAAAAGGCAGCTTGAGTGTGATTGGCTTATTGTGTGCTTCAGAGTGAGTCAACTGGCTGTCTGCTAATAAGGGCTTGTATTCAATAAGGTGATCTCATTTATGTGGCAGCGCCTGAACTACTGCTATATGCACGGTTTTTACAACCAATAAAAAATGTGTTTTATTCATCTGATCTTTACAGATCTTCCAGCTCTGAAAAGGCATTTTTTGTGTCTTTGAAGGGTCTTTTTAGCCTTGCATAGGCTAACAGATTCACAAATCTATCATACTCAGATAAAACATATGACATTTGTGTAAGTTTTAGGCATATAAGGTTCATTGGAACTTTTGGGGGAAATTGGCTTGAAATGTTCTGTTATTACCCACACTGATGAAATCGGCAGGGGGTTATGTAAAGGGATCCATATCTTTGTTTGTTCGTTTGTATGTGTACAAGTTAACTCAAGGACGGAAAGTCGTATCTTCACCAAACTTTCAGGGAATATTGAGATAGTGACAGGGGAGAATCGATTAGATTTTGATGGTGATCTGTGCACCCGTTCGGTTTTTCTCGGACTTCGAAATTTTGAACACCATAGTAAACAATGGGAGTGTGAGTTCCTCCGAGGCGCTGCTTAGGCGTGGGTCTGCCGCCTCAGATGGCCATTCTAGTTTTCATATGAATTAAGGAAATTTGTGGGATGCTTGAGGGAATTTAGACAATTTTAGGAAAACTTAGGAAATTTGCTTTGAAATGTTAAGTATTTACATGGAAATTTATATGTACATTTTGAGGAATTTAATGGGGAATTTAGCATGAGAATGTCCCTTAAATTATCAAGAATTTTTATTGAAATTTCTGGGAATAGGTTTGGATGATTGGTGGAATTTTCCATCATTTCTGGAATCTTGGGGAATGTATATGAAATCTGGGGGAATTTGATAAGAAATTTTAGGGGGAGTTTGCATGATAATTCCCAGGAATACAGGGAATTTTTGAGGACATTTATATTTGAATGTTTAGGCTCTATGATAGTTTCACTGGAACCTTTTGGGAATATTCAAATACATTTTGGGGTACTTTTAACGTAAAAAAATATACTTAGGAATTTTCAAAGAAATTTTAGGGAGTTGTGTGGATTTTGGAATGGAAAATTTACAGACATCATTTTGGTCAAAACTAATCCCTGTTCAAAGCCAAGGTTGAGCTTTTAAATTTACCAGGCCCGGCTGATCCCAAATACGTAAGTGGGAGAAACTAAATATGCATCCCAACAAAAGCTCGGGTCTCAGGAGGTTAGGACGCTTTACAAAGAGAGCAGCACTGGACATATTATTTACAGAGACCAAATATGAATCCATCATGAGCACTGCACTAAACAACATTTAACAAAGTTCCAGCAGAAAGGAAAAACTTTGGCGACTCATGTTGATCAGCCGTCTGCTGAAGCTCTGCTGGGTGTAAAAAGCACCAGAGGTGGGTGAAACTGAGCACCACGTCTCTTCTTGACATCGACATGTCTAGTGGGGCCACGGTGTCAGGGCAGTTGAGGGATTGTGGCATAAAACATAAATGTGATAAAGATACAGGAAGGGATTTTCCAATAGCAGTTCATGCTTCTTTCAAAAGCAGTCTTTGATGTAACATTCAGCTTTTTCAAGGCAACGATAAACAAGTTGTGTCTGTGTTGGTGGCTCTGTCATGGCAGCTCTAAATCAAGACACATCCTGTTGCAACTATGAGAGATAAAAACTCCTCTGGCTTTGAAAACGGTTGGAAATATTTGAGGTTATGTAAGTTCTTAACTAATAAACTGTATATTTTGGGGTAGTGAGTTTTTAGTGGAGTGGTCAAATTTTAATTTATGCAGACACTTCTTGTAATATCAGATGAACGGTTATGATTGGCCAACAGGCCAGCTTTGCTCGAAATCTGCCCCAGTTGCACTGGGACCAGACTCATCTGCTAGATTAAATTAAACATGAGCTCCTAGATTTGTCTGGATTCCAGGGAAGCATCTTTGTGCTCGCTGAATTTCTGGACAGCAACTTCACAAACACATTTATAGACACAGCAAACAGTCTGAGATTTGACAAACCCACTGAACAATATAAACTGTACACCCTCTGTATGTACACCACCAAACAGCCAACAGGAGGTTTAAGACTCTAAACTTATGGCCATAGTTTCATGTAACTGTTCTGTTTTGGTTCTAAAAAACCAAAACCTTCTTCCCTTTGTTGGTGGAGATAAATGAGAGCTAGAATAAATAAAAAAGATCAATTTTTCTTTATGTAATAAGAAAACAAAGTAGGATGTTAAATTTGAGGATTTTTAGTTTATCTATGACCTGTATTGTAAAAATGAAACTGCTATCATTTGTTTTTCAGACTTAATGGAAAACAGTTCTGCTTGTTTTGACAGCTTACAAATTAATCCTTGTGTTTTGACACTACAGAACAAATAAGATAATGAAATTAGCAGTGAGAAAAATAATAAAGGGATGGAAAGCGAAATATTTTGAACCATCTCTTGCGTGGGTAAACGAAAAAGTTTACTAACTTGCAAGTTTTTTGAGAGCCAAGTTGTGTTGTTTATTTACAAAGCTACTGACTCCCCACATACGGTATATTATGTGTGTTTGTTCGTAGCCCTTGAAGAAACACCTGCACTGTTAAAGTAATAATCTCTAACATTTCAATATAAATGCCCACATTACTTTCCACTGATGTAGAATGACTCACTCTACCTACATTAAAGTCTCAGAGCAGCAGGTGGGAGAAAGAAACTACTGTGAGGAAATTATGTTTAAGATTTTCTGACTGTTAAAATCAGGATGTCAAAAAAAAAATATCAATGGTTTTTTTTTTTAGCACTAAATCTAGCTTTAGACAACCAACTCTGAAACAGTGCAGCACATCTGCCTGTTGGATTAGCTTTTTATAGGTTTTAGGTTTGACTTTTCTTTTAAGAGCTTTTTGCATAACGTTACTTAGTTTGATTTAATGAGTAGAAAGGGCTTCGGGACAGCTTTAAAGCTCCTGTAAGGACTTTTCTTACATGTCAAATTTGGCATTCATTGTGAACAAGTGTTGCCCTTTTCTTCACTGTCCTCTACTTGTTTCATTTGTTTTGTTTGTTTTTTGAAGACTGTTTCTGTGGTGTACTTTGACTCACTGCTTCTGACACCTACCCTGCGGCAGCGATTACATGTGTTGAAAATTACTGAAAAGAAATTACATAACTTGTTCCTTATGGTCTTATTTGCTTTCTGAAAATCACAAAAGGCGTCAGTATTAATTTTAGTCTCATTCATACACTCTTAAAAACTCCTTATGAGAGCTTTGATATAGTGATGTACTGATCCAGTTTCTGGGCTTTGGTTATCTGCTGAGGCTGATACCGATGCAGTTCTGATACCAGTGAAGAAGTAACAGCCTATATTCTAGGGATGTTTCTTGACAAATAATTAAATGCATAGTACAGTTGTGTTAAGCTGACTAGTCTCAAGTCAAGTAAATGCATTCTGTAAACCAACATCACACTGTTGGGATATACTGTGTGTGTAATGATGGTAAATGTTAGCAATGTTTTTGCTGCTGCAGGTTAAAATCCACCTTCCTTTACTGATTATTGTCCCTCAATGTTTTGGCTATTTGCGAGTATACCTTACAAAGCTTGTGGACTGTTTTATCACCATTTTCTCGGTCAAAATAGAGCAAAACTGTGCTGTTCCCATGAGATGCTATTGGTGCTGCAGAGAATGTGTCACAGATATTGGGCCTGTAGTGATAAAAAGTGTTAATAGGCTAACCAAATGGTAATTCTTGTGCTGACTACAAAGGGATCAGACTTTCACTGTTTAGCCTGTTAATCACACATGTCCTTATTGTGACAATGAGGGATTCATTTATATGTTAAGGTCTTATCAGCTTTTTCCAATTTCCTAAAAAGCCTTGAGATTGTTATCACAATCAGCCGCACAGTCTGTATACCACCTTATTTTATCACTCGACCTCTGCTGTTACGGTAAATCCTCATTGAGCTGTACAAGACAATCAGACTGCACACCACTCTCACAGATCATTCATCTGAGATGCCGTCCATCTCAGAACTTACATTTTGTCAAACTTTAAAAAACAAATTGAATTAAACTTCTGTTTAGGGTTAGGGTAAGGGTTAAGGCAGGGGTGTCCAAACTATGGCCTGGGGCCAAATGTGGCCCACGGTCCATTTTTGATTGGCCTGTGGCAGATGCTAAAATAAAATTAAATATGGCCCGCATTAGAAAATAAAGCTTGTACCTGACTGTATTGCACATATTAATTCCAGCCAGGGCTGGGGGATGATGACCACTGTAATCAAAGGAACATTTTTTTTAATCTATGCCCTTGTATAAAGTTTTCAAAATCAAGAAATTAGGGGGCAAAGGGTGGCATAAATGGGTTAAAAGGTGGAAAAAGAATTGAAAACACAGACAAAGAAGGGCAAAAAATTTACAAATACATTTGCTAAAGCTGACCTTGCTTAAACACATTTGCTACATTGGCTTATGTGGTAACTTTAACTATGTAGCTAGTGTAGCTATGTTAGCTTTAGCTAAAACTAACAAAGCTCAAGCGAGCCTTCGTTTGTGCAACTACTTCTAGACCAGGTCTATACATAATTTAATCCCGGGTTTAGACCTCTGATCCTTTCTCTCTATTTTATTCATGAAATGTTTCTTAGTCTGTAATGTTACCGGTGTGTTTATTTCAAGAATATATCTGCCAGACATTGTTTATGAATAAAGTTGAATTTAAACAAAAAATCTAAAACTAGGAACATGTTGTACTGGCAAGTTATGGCACTTCCTTTCTGAGATATACGGCGTCTCAGAACAGTCTGTGAGGGTGGCCTTCAGAAATGTACGGTTTGCAGCCAGACCCCTCTCACTGAAGCTGTGCACACTTTTGTGGTCCAGCAGGTTTTTTATGTTGCTAGCATTAACTCACAAAAAGTCATACGCCTCTATAAAATGAGAAGTATTTTCTTGACTGCAGTTGAAATTAGGTTGATGGTCTGTGAGCCATGGATGTCTTTCTGTCTGTAAAAATGCACTCTGCTGTGATATAAAAGCTTCACACAGCTGCTGTGAGCATTAAAGCTTGACATCCATTTACTGTAGAGATGCACTGATAGAGAAAATATGGGCCTGTACAGTATACCAATGTTTAAAATAACAGTTTAGTTGATTGCCAATACAGATGTTTTTCATCATTTCTGTTGGTGTAGCTCCCACTATGCCTGCATTTTCTCTCGTGTTTGAAGAAAAAAACAGAACAGTGTCCAACAGGTGACCTCTCATATTTGAATCAGGAGTTATTTGTTCCAGATTCCAGCATTAGATTGATTTGACACATCAGATAAACTTTGGCCACTGATATCTGTTCATGCCATTTTATTTGTCAGTGGATGATGTTTGTCGACAGGGCTTGTGTTGACCAATACGGATGTTAAACTGATGCATCAGTGCATCCCTAATCAGTGAATTCCTACATACCTACAAGCAGAGTGCCTGTAGAAGTCATTTATAAACTGAGAATCTGTAGTATGGTACTGTGAAGTTTCTCATGTCTTTGCAACACAGCCACCAAAGGTATACTGGACAACATTGTCTGGTATAATCACAACTGCAAATTAACACCAAACCGTGCAGCACTACTCCACACTGCTTTGCTCTGTTGTTAACTTGCTTCCCTGGCCTACCTGAGAAATGGAGACACTGACGCAGCACATGTGCTTGCTTTCTGTACACAGGATAGTCTAGAACTGAGCTGTATGGATAGTTGATAGTGTGATCAGATCGCTGCATCCCTCCTTTACAATGCATCTTATAAACAGAACAATGTTGTCAGTTTTTATGTTTCTGTTGTTCAGGTGAGAGTGCGATGAGGAGAGCTTTCAGAGTGTGAGGCCATGGGCTGCACCTCGGCCAAACAGGTGTCGGCTGTGCCCAATGATGAGGAGGGACGCGGCAAGGCCTACAGCAACGGAGACCTCTTCAGCGGTCAGTGTGCACACACTCATTACTCACTCACTCACATGTCAATAAAAGCTTCACAGCTCCATTTCACAGAGTTAATTGCTCAGTGCAGACTCATTGCCCCGTCTGCCCTCACAATATATCCACTTCATTATGCTTCATAGTCCTCTAGCAGAGCGTTAAGTTCTCTATTTCACACAATAACTGTCAACACGGCTGTTTTATGGGAGTCATACGTGTTGACAGTTCATTGAAAGAGAGAGGAAGTTACCAGGTAGTGAAAGTGCAGCGTTTTCTCTTAACTGTTGTGAATCCCGATGTTTCCTCCCAAGTGCAAAAGAGAGAACTTGAGAGGAGTAAAAGTCAGGTGAAAGTTTAGAGAGAAAGTTAAAAAGGACGTTTAAAAAATCCAAGATGATGAGAGCAATCAAGCAGGTGTTGTTAATGGGGCTCTCTCCACTGATTTTATGCAGCTTACTCATTAAAGGTCTATCCAGCTTAGAAATAAAGATCTTAAACATTTTCTGTGGCTTTGGAAAAGTTTTACAAAGTTTGAAAAGATGATTTCTCCTCTCAGAATGAGCAAAAGATTTAAAACTTTAATGAAAATCTGTGTAAAGGGCCAAAACTATGTGCTTTGAAAGATATGTGGAATCAGAATCAGAAATACTTTGTGAATCCCTGGGGAGTTATTCGAGTACAGCTGCCCATATAAAAATAACTATGCAGGAAAAAGATTAATGAAGGTCAGAAATGTGGAATATTTCAGTTATATGCACCATACAAATATGCAACATACAAAGAAATAGAAGTAGAATAAGAAATATACACAGTAAGTGATACTCTTAATCTGGTATGCTTGGTTGGATTGTCCAGTTTTAATGTGCAGTTTTAAATAATAAGTGATCAAAGGGCTTGTAACGCTTCCGTATGTTGAGGGTTTGTTGAAATACGCTATTGTGTTGCATTATAATTTTTTTTTTTTTTTTTTTTTTTGGGAGTTGAATCATACCCTGTCAGAATATCTTGCAGCTGTGATTTGTCACTGGTTTTTCTCTTACTCCATGGAACTTAAGAGGGAGAATCACTAACCTTGCAAAGCAGATGGATACGCCCATTTTCCCTGTTTCTTACTGGTGAATCCATCTTGTAAAACTCCTGTCTGAACCGTTTGGGCCCGGTTAGAAAGTGACAGGACCAATCAGCGACGAGGGGCAGTACTTTCAGGCGCTGCGGAGTCGTGATGCCAGGAAGCAGCACCAAGAGGCCGGTGTAATTATGGCGTGGATGCTGCTAAAGCGCCAGTTTTATCAGAACTTCATGACATTTCTTTTTAAAAGAAGAACAAAGAACAGCAGTGAGTTGTTTTCTTTTCAAAAATGACAAAAGTCGTGTACTGGCATGTCTATAGTCGGCATGGTTCGCGTTATGCAGTTCTATATGGAGTTTACTCCTTTTGTAGGGGTGCAGCTCGGTAGAGGCTACGTCACATGTTTCATTGCTCTGATTTGCCTGTAAAGATGTGACGGACAAAACATTCATCCAATCGCCCTCCGAGTTTTTTTTCAAAGCCTCTTCCCTTTCCCAACCACTGTCTATGAGTGGTTTTCCAGATGGATGTGTTAAACACATCCATCTGGCGTGCCAGGTTAGGGAATCTCTTGATTGTCTACCATGTTGATGGGAAGTCTTAGGCCGCTCAGACTACACAAAATCAGCCAGATTTAGGCCTTACTGTAGCCCAAGCTCATTCTCAAACCTTGGGCCTGAATTTGTGCATCCAGAAGGACAATGGTCTTGCAGTGTGACATAATTAACATCCCATCCAAGATGCGCCGCAACCACGATTCAACAAGAATAGCATGTCCGAAATTTCTATTGCATCATAGTAGTTTGACAACCTGACCTGACATCAATGACGTGAATCTTGATGCCCACCAACAGGAGATCATTTGCTCCTTATCTCTGTATCATCATTTACTAGAGTGACATTAAACAAGCCCCACTTTTTTGCTTTTCTGGCGATTTATGTAAACACACAGCGATTGCCTTCACATATGATCACATTTATAGTTCATAATCTATTTGAAGGAGAGCCTGTGCATTTTGTCCCCTTCATGGACTAGTCCATGTTTGTTTTTATGTCATTTGTTGTTTTCTTCCTTTCAGAGCAAAGGACCACTAGAATCACACAGGGCACTTCTGTTGTAGCTGTGATTCACTCTCTTTGACCCGCCTTCCAGATGACCTGTGAACTTGCACACAGTCGGGGAGACAGTAGTGACGTCAGTATACGATGAGCAGTCAGGATCACTCTTGTAATGTGGCCAGACTATTGGCCAAGGCGGGACAGGAGTCTCTGTGTGTTGTATGGCATGGTGCTGTCATGTACAAACAAAAAATCATGTAGTCTGAGCCCACCTTTACCTAAAAAAAAAAAACGAAAAAGGTATATCTGAAAAATTTTCTTCACTATATTTCTTCTTGTGTAGGCCTCAAAAGACTATTCTGAATGCTGCTTGGCTAGTGGAGAAAGTGGGGATGACATGCAACAAATATCTGAATGTCAAAGCTGAGCCAGCGTCCAGTACAGAGGGGACTTTGCCTCTTTAGTTGACTTGATCTCCAGCCTGGGCTTAACCAGTCCCCTATGCTTATCATGGCTGCGCAAAAATGTCAGTATAGAGGGGGCAGTGATCTTTGTTTTCACAATAATATATTCTGTTTTTCTCACATCGATGTATTAAATGGACTGTTCCTTTTTCTTTCCTTAATTTTCCAGTATCACCATGTCTGCACCTAAAAATGATTCGCAGCAAGTGACGTTAGAATGAAATAGTGAATGGGTGTAAAGAAGGCAGTGAAGAAATTAGACAATGCAGGCGTAAAAACAAGGCTTTATTATTTATTGGATAAGAAGGAGACAATTATCAAACATTTTCATAATTGTAAAATAATTCTTCAGGCAGCAGTCACTGATTACTCCTCCTTAACTTCAAGATTTGTCTGACATTCTTTGTTTCACATTTTTTTAAAACCAGAAAACCTGGAAAACTTTGGACTCCTGATCTTATAAAAAGTTAATTTTAAGATTTTCCCGAAGATGATTTCCCTAGTTGAAGATTTCTGTAGTTTTGGCCATTTTAAGCATCCTTGCAGCAGCTCTGCTGGTAATGTAGGCCGTCTGTTAATTGTAGGGCAGGGTTGATGGTTCAATCCCTGTCCTCCTGCTCATAAAGGCAACTATGAGCTGTTTACTGAATCCCTGTGGACATGATGTCATTTTACAGAATCGATTAACTGAAAACTAATCATGATTAATAATCAAACATTATGGGTTGCCGTCTGTTGTGCAGAGAGGGAAAGTGAAAGCCAGAGGAAGAGAGGGAGAGATGATGGATGGCGAGGGGATTAACAGCGATTAAGAATTAGGAGCAACACTCTGGTATGACTACACCCGGGCGGAGGGACGGATGTGGCAGATGACAATCCACAGGAGGTCTCTCTCTCCCCCATCATCCCTCTCTCCCTCTTACTTGTCTCCTTCACTTATCTTCGACCTCTCTCTGACTCAGTGCTCTTTCTCATATCCTCTCACTTTCTCTTTGACACATTCACCTCATCCAACCTCCCTGGGACACCTCGGTCTGCTCTCCCTTTTCCTCAACTCTTTACGAGCGACAGAACGAGGCAGGAGACGGAGGAGTGAGCCAATTTCCTTGAGAGAGGACAGGAAAGTAACATGTTTTGACACTGCCGCCTCTCTCTTTCTCTTTTTATTTCTCTTTCTGCTCTCCCTTCCCTTGCTCAAGGCCTCGTTCTCCCCTTCCTCTCTCTCCCTGTCCCTCTATTTTGGATCTCAGTACCACCCTCCCTTCCCCCCTCTTTCCTCCTCCCTCTCTTCCTGCCTACATCAATGTTTCTCCTCCCCGGCTCTCTTTTCCTCTCCTCTTTGGCATAACATTAGGTCACAACCTTTCGTCCTTTTATCGCCCCTCCTTCTTCTCTCTCTTTTCCTCCCTTTTACTTGCATCCTCTCCCTAACTATTGAAGGGGAATCCAGAGCAGCAAATGCTGGACTAGACGATTCTGCGAATGCGTGTGAGTGGAGGTGGCAGACCAAACTGACCTGGATAGTGTGGATTAGGGATAATAACATCCTTTCCTGACGCCCTCTTTTCTTCATCTTATCTTTATCCTTCTCTTATCTCTCTTTCCTCATCACTTCCAGCTTTCTATCCGCTTTATTTTTACGGTATTTCAATCATTGTCACAAACTGTGTTGTCATTCTTCCCTGCTAAACTCGCCGCCTTTTCCAAGTCAGGTCAAACTGCCTCACTGCATCCGGTGTACTTCTCATGATGGAGGCGGAAAAGATTAGTTGGCTTGCCTACACTCATAAATAACCCCCCAGCGGACTGAGCGTGTATTTGTGTTCATATATACTGCGGAGTGTAGACACTGAGCCCATTTTGAACATATTTTCTGCCAGTCAGTCTGTCCGTTTGAGTGTTTGTGTCCCAGTTACTGCCAGCTCCATCAGACCATGCCCCCCTCACCTCCTCCAACAACCCCTCTCTAGCACAATAACCGGAAAAGTCTGAGCTCCATTACACAAACACTGAAGGACGTCGAAGGAAAATAGCAACACTTTCCACAACATCATGCTATTGATGTCTCCAATCATCACAGTCAGAGCCGATTGGAGTAAAGATAGCGAATGTGTGTGGTTCTGTATGTGGTTGCATATTTACATTATACTCTGTACAGTGGCGTGCAGATTTCACTGTTTGTTTAAGGATTTGTGCTGATTTTGCACTTGAGCAGCTGAGTGATTTGTAGCCTGTCTGACTTCTCTGAAAAGAGAGAGCAGGTATTTTTCATTGATAAAGCCAAGGCACCTGAAAAAAGATCAATGTTATTTTTTACTCCCAGATGAATAATATCAGGATTGCTCGACAATGATTTATAAGCTTCAGATAAAACACCTGGCACTTGAATGAACTGACCTCTCTGTATCAGTCTGAAAAGTCCTTGGAAATACTATCACACACACACACGCTGATGAAAGAAAGCAGCTCCACATCCTTTCATTAACATTCTTTGCATGAGATTTCAAAGTGTCTTTTAAAAAGACACTTCAGTGATGAAGCAAACTCCAAAATGTGCAACATGTGGAGAGAAAAATAGTTCTTTAAACACAGTTGGCCTGAAGGATGCCAATTAGATCCCAGCAGAGGTGTCAAGTAACGAAGTACAAATACTTTGTTACCTTACTTAAGTAAAAATTTTGGTTATCTATACTTTACTGGAGTAATTATTTTTCAGCTGACTTTTTACTTCTACTCCTTACATTTTCATGCAATTATCTGTACTTTCTACTCCTTACATTTTAAAAATAGCCTCGTTACTCCTACTTCATTTCAGCTTGTTTTCATTCCGCTTGTCATCGTTCAAAAAAAACCCACAAAAATCCCCGAAAAACCTATCCAGATAAATTGCACCATCCAGATAGAGTGAATTTGTTTGTGGTTGAATGAGAAGTATAAACATAATACCATTCTGATACCTTATTGGTCTGTACGCGATCCATCGCACCTGCGCACATGACACAAATCACGTCACACTCCAGCAAGGAAACAGCAGACGTATGTAGCCTAGTACGAAGATATCCATGGCAGACTCAAGAGAACTCGAGCGAAATGTCCCAACCAAGCACCAGCGAGGAGGTTGGTAGCCAGAAAGACCAATACATATAGGCAACTAGTCATCATATCCTCTGCTTCATGAAACACATGTTAATGCTCAGTAGTACACATATGGTTCTTGAATGTATTTGCATCGTACTAAAATGCACTCATTTTTCAATGGGCATAAATACAGCTGAAACAGGTGCATCCCAAATTTTTCAACATTAACATTTTAATATAACATTATAGTCATTATGGCCTTTAGAAAAATGTGTTTTGGGGAGGTGGGGTAGGGCTGTATAGGCCCCTGTGGCACGGCCTAAGCTTTTGTCCTTAATGGCATTTCTTCCCCCTTACATTACTTTTACTTTTATACTTTAAGTAGTTTTGAAACCAGTACTTTTACACTTTTACTTGAGTAAAAAGCTTGAGTTGATACTTCAACTCCTACAGAAGTCTTTTTAAACCCTAGTATCTATACTTCTACCTGAGTAATGAATGCGAATACTTTTGACACCTCTGGATCCCAGGGCTGTCAGGGGAAATATTAGAGCAAACTGTGACCAAGCAACTCACAGCTGATGTCTCATCAAGGCTAATCAGATGCTCAAGTGGTTGACTTTAATGTGGTTGCGCAGTTATGATCAGGCAACAGGGAGTTCCTGGGAATGAACATTCATGTTAAACTTAAGTTTGAGGTTTGATAGATCAGGGGCAAATGTTGGAGACTGTGGTGGGGGGACCCTGAACTGTCTAGTGGAATCTGGGGGAATGCTTCTTTAGTTGAAAAATATTGACATTTTGAGGTTAAATGCACCAGTCCTGTGCATTTAAAGGTTACATATTTTACCCTTTTGAAACAAGTTTGTATTGGTCTCAGAGGTCACCAAAACATGCCTGTGAAGTTTTTTGCTAAAAAACACACTCCAGTATAGGATTTTTGTATCTCTAAAAACCCCTCTGTTTTATCCCTGCTCAGAATGAGCTGTTCATGTGTCTGTCTTCTGATCCTCCTCTCAGGCGGACCTTTCTTCCAAGCGGGGAGGGCCAACCAACCTGGGGGCGGTGCTAACTCCCTACATGACATCATGAGGGGAAAATCTGAGAACGGCTTGTTATAACAAACATTTTCTGAAAGGTTGAGAAAGAGAGGAGGGAGGGAATGGATTTTTCTCCAGTTATAACATAACAGCAGTTACAGAATTAAACAAACCACAGACAGACTCTTATTCTGAATGACATAAACTCCTACATCATTCATTCAACTTGCTGCAAAAATTCCTGTAACTTTTGAACATTTCCAAATGAAGTGAGACAACATGTCCTCATTTTCTCAACATCTATAACATGTCTGGAAAATATAAATTATAATTATTTAGTATGATATATACGCTCATTGATGTTATACTTAAGAAGTTTAAATCGTGTATCAGCTGTTGAAATGTGTGATTTTATTTTACACTTAGAAGGATGGCCTAGAACAGGGCCTCAGAGCCCCCAAGAAGAAATTATTCATTTGATGGACCCCCACCCACATAAAGATAAAGACTGAAAAAAACTCAAACAACCACAATTTTAAACATTTATGTCTGATCTTTAAACATTTTTAATATTAATATATTTTTGATATTTTGGTCTGCAAATGTCCTTAAACATCTGCCTGTCCATCTTATTTAGTGTGAACAATACTTTTTCACAGTTGATGCAGGATTGCATAATAGCAGACCTTGCCTTTGATCAGTGCAGGTGCACTGATCAGTGACTGAAACTCCTGTTAAAATTTCCCCTGGTTTTGGTCACTTGAATTTTTGCTCAGTCTTAAGATGACCCCAAGGTTTACACAGCCTTATGCTGTCATTAGCTTGTACATCTTTGCAAATTAAACACTGTGAGTTGAGCATCATTGGGACCAATGCAGGAAAATCCTAACTTGAATAGTTGACTCTATAGCATAGTTCCTATAGTAACTATAAGTCTATCAATTTTTCTCCGTGCACAGCAGAAGTTAGCAAACCAAATCACCTTTTTTCTGGTTTATGATTCTGTGCCTCCCCTGAAGTTCTGTGGCGCCCCCCAGGGGAGGCCCGCCTCACACTTTGAAAACTACTGGCCTAGAAAATCAAGACAGTTTTAAATCTGTATGCTTGGTAGGATCTAAAAAGACGAAAGATATTATTGTAACAAAAATTATTCTAAGTTGCCTTTAATTTTTGGTCCATCTATGTAGCCCTTGGCCCTAAGCCCTAGCCCTCGATTAAAAAAAAGAATTGGGATACCCTTTCACCTGACGTGAACATGCATAGCCAAGGGGAAGGGCTAAGATAAGGACTAAGGGGTAGCAATGGGATTGGCCCTTAGGCTCTGCAGTAAACCAGAATTCAAAAGGGTTGTTGTGTGATTTTGTTTATAATCAGAATAAGAATAACAAATGTTATTCATGAGTGCCTATCAGCACACTAAAAGTCATCTTATAACTACAACAAAAATAGAAAAAATATGGGGCACAGGATATAGGGGATATAGCCTTGTGGTCTAAGGCACTACCCATGTACACCAGCGTCCTGGGCTCGAATCCGTCACTCCCCACTCTCTCCCTGTTTCCGACTCTATCCACTGTCTTCTACCATGGAATAGAGGCATGAAAAGCCCAAAAATAAATCTTTAAAAAAGATAGAAAAAATACCAGGAAACAACATACAATAAAAGGCAACATTATACAGTGCAATAAAAGGCTGAAGTGATTTTCACTTAAAAACAGAGAAGTATCACAGGCACAGTAAATAAATGTATCCCTAAAAGAGGGATTTTTAGGTTAGTTTTAAAGTTAGAAGATGTTTCAAAGCTGAAGTGAACAAACCATGTTTTTTTTTTTTTACTTGGCCAGTAAACGTTTTTCTATTTGATGGAGGCCTGAGTATGTGGACATGCTTTGACAACATTTTGATGCGGTCAGCTGAAGTTCAAGCTGGTTATCAGCTACCCTTAGAGTAAAAAGTGCCAATTTAGTGGTGAAAAGCTTTTTTGCAGTCATGTATTTGCTTATCACAGTAATCAACTATGTAATCACAATTAATGTACTGGTCTCATATTTTCCGAGCTTATTTCCAAGACAGAAGAAGAATTTGTCTGTGGGAAGAAAAACACACTGCTGCATTAAAGGTCATAAGTTTGATCCTTGGGTTGTCAGGCTAAACATGACCGAGGGTTAATGAGCAGTAAGTAGTTCATTGTGGTGACCTGGGCAGCTTCCATGTGTAGTTTTGCAGCAGGGCATTCCTCAGAGGTACCATTATTGTTAAGCAAAGTATCCAAAAAAAAAAAAAAAAGTATGACATTGGATATTAGATCTACTACCCAGCATGCACAAGGATTTGTCAAAACAGACACCACAATTATGAGTTCTTATAAGTTTAGGCAAACAAGCATCCCTTAGTGTCAATAGAATGACATAAGCGTACTAGTACGTTTGTACAATACAGTGCAGAACAGTACAATAAATATGCACACTTAATGGTTGTACACACAAAACTCCCCCTCATGTCAAGAAATGGAGCGTGCTATTTAAACTCCTTTGAAGGACATTTATTTCTGTGTACTTTCCGTTTGAGAAAAAAATATCCATTCATCATAATGAATGGATAAACATGCTGACAACTCTCAGCATATTTTCAGTAGTTTGGTTGATGTCTGATGTTTGATGACCTAGAAGAAACTTCTGCACCTCCATCTGATAACCTGTTAAACTTATTCACACATACTATCTAAGCCTGAATAGCAGCTGCATGCTCTATTCAAAAACATTTCAATTCAGTCATTATACTTAACATTATTTGCAACGTGGGCTTCTGTTATTGTAATTTTAAATTTAATTTTTTGTGAATTATTGTCCCTCCCCTTGCTACCAGTGTTTACATAGATCTGCATCTATTATATAAATACTTTAATAGCTACTCTGTAAATGCAGCGCTCAAGTCTGAGACAAGTACCTAAAGGGGACAGTAAATCATTTTGTACTGTGTTGTATTGTATCTAATCATATTGTATCATATAATAACCTATTATATTGTATTATATATTGTATTGTACTGTCACATTGTGTCGTATAATGTGTCAAATAGCATCATATTATGACCTATCGTATCGTACTATATCCTGTGGTATCTAATCTCATCATATCATTAGGGGTGCACCGATCGGAATCGGCGCTGATTTCCTTAATTTGGGGGATCTGTGATCGGCCAATACTTAGATAAGATCGGTGGATGAGACCGGTTTCATATGTACCTCTACCTACTAAAATGTGAAAAATGAAAGACTAAAGGAACTGATTTAATTTAGTAGTTTGGAAAGCAATGCTCTAAACTTTTCATTTATATTTGAGAGAACTACCTCATGTGAGTTAAAAAAACAAGTTTGTATTGTTTCATGGGTAATGTTCAGTGTTTTTCAATAAAGTAAGATTGGAACATTGAAGGTGTATGCTGTCAGTTATAAAAAAAATTAATATCGTTATTGCCCGAATCGGCAGGTCAGGTTTATTAAAGATCGGTGATCGGCCAGAAAATTGCAATCGGTGCACCCCTACATATCATCATATTAAGTCATACTGTATCGTATCATATTGTATCATATTGTATCACTAAAATATAGTATTTTATGATTGTTTTGTCAAAAGTATCATAGATTAGTCTGATATCACAATTTGTTTCATGTTCTATCTAAAAATATAAATGTATCATATATTTGCATCACATTATATTACAAATCAGGGCACCACGTCATAACAAATGTTATCTCAGTTTACTTTACAAAAGAGCAGGTCTCAACTGCACTCTTTCTTTTAACAATCCAACATTAGTTCACCGTGAGCTCAGAGCTAAGCAATATTTAGCAAAATTCCAGTGGCAAGGGGAAATTTTCCCATTTTTAAAGACAGAAACTTCAAGCAGAGCCAGAGTCATATTGATCAGCCATCTGCTGAAGCTGCGCTTAGGTTGTTGGGGAACAGACGGAGACACAGAAAGAGAGAGATGGAGGGAGAAAAACAAACAAAGCAACAAAAACAACAACGAATATGATAAATTTATAGCAGTTATAAAAGTATGTATGGCATTAGCAGGAGCAATAATAGACTGATTATTATGATACCGACATAAGCATCAATGAAATAATTAGATCATTAAAGCAGTAGTGAAGATTTTTATTTGAAATATTGTTTTCAGGCTTTTTGAGTTTATTAGAGGGATAGGAAAGTTGATAGAGCAAGACACAGGGTTGAGAGCGGAGAAAGACATGCAGGGAAGGATTCGTAGGCTGGGCCTGAACCCAGCCCTGAGGCCCCTTTTGTATGGTGTCTTTGTAGGATAATTATATTGTATTATATCGTATGGTATCATTTTGTGTTGTTTGATATTGTATCGTATTGTACTGAACTGTATCGTGTCTTATCTCATCATATTGTACCATATCATATGATATCATAGTTCCCACATCGCATATCGCATATCATATCGCATAGTTTCTTATCCTACCGTGTCACTGAGCGCCAAGGAATTTCTCTGTAAATTTCTTTAGATATATGGACCAATATCATCCTGAAATAGCAGGGACAAAACTGTCTCATCATACAATCACAGTAATCTTTTTTACAGCAGCATTAAATGAATGCTGGTGCATGGCAGACAAAGGCTGAAGTTGATTTATGCTGTTTTATTGTGTAATATTTCTTATTCAGTTTGGGCCTAGGGAAGGAATGTGATGGATTACATATTTTTAGATCAGCCTGTTATTGTCTGAGGTCTTCAGTGTGTTATTTAGGGGCTCCCTGAGGTCACAAGGATTGTAGAGTCCTCTAATTTTTATTTCCTTTTAGCACTGGAGTAACACGGAATGTTTCAAAATGTCTCTTGTGGTTTCTGATTTGTCTTTTTCCCAACACCAAAAGCAATAACTAACAGTATATTATGCACAGTTTTATATAAATTTTCTTCTGGGCTGATTGCAGTTTATTTGTGTCACAGAGATGAGGCTAGCGTTCAGGTGTAAATGTCACGGCCGGGCTGGATTTGATGGCCTTGAGCCAGGCTGGCCAGGAGGGAGGACACTCGGCAGGGAGGACGGAGTGACATAGCTACAGGACAGACAGGCTGGCTGCAGCACACGCACAGATAAAAATACACAATCACACACACCCAAAGATGGCTATTGAAATAAGTCACACCCATACGAATGGCATACACTTGCAAAAAAACAAAAACACGCTGATTCATAGACTCAGCGTTATCCAAAATAGAAACATACTCCTGCACATGCATAGACTGTTGGTACCTTAAGGTTAGCGCAGAGCTCCGGTCTCTAATCAGAGATGAAAAAGATGTCCACATCACAAAATCACAGCTTCTTAAAATAGTTCCTGCCTCTAATCTTCTGCCCTCTCTCTCGTTCTCTCCCTAAAATCCCGGCCCAGTGATGGCATGACGAAACACCCTTGTCGTCTCTTTTGACAATGACTGCGACACTCATGCTACTCACACAGCATGACCAGTTTTTCCTCCTGTTTAAAGGGAGGAAAGCCTCTGATGTGATGAGTGTTGATTGGTATAAACTGGGTCACTTTGATCTATGTATACTTGTCACATTAAGCGTGCTTACTTTCCTTTAACATTCAGCTTTTTTTCTTCCTGAATCAGGATGACGCCCATCCATAGTATAAGAAAACATTTTTGCTGCTTGAACACGTCCATGTAGATTTCTTTACACAGCCCACAGCAGCAGCTAATTTTACACCCTAATCATCTGTATCCACCTAAGATGCAGGTTATATAGCTTTAAATTTATGTGGATTGGCCCTGTAATATGCGTGATGTTAATTCTGTTTCCTGCAGCAGTATCTGTATGTGCTTCATGTTTACAGAGCAGGTTTCGGTTCGGAGGGCCTGTGCAGTGTTATTAAACCATTTGTGTGTGCTGGCGTGTTCAGACAGGAGCTGCTTTGCTCCGACAGGTTTACATTCCTGACACAAACAAAACAGAAGAAAAAGTAGTCTGCATTTGTTTCTCATCTTTCCTTCAAATGAGCCAACTTTCCCTCCCTCTTTTTCACTTTGAAATGACTTCACATCAGCAGAGCAATGCAGGCCATGTTTGGTTTTACGCTGAGTTTTTGCACATGTGAGGCGCATACATGGGAAGGCGAACATGCAGAGAAACACACGAATGATCCAGGTGGATTGTGAGAAAGAGAGTAGAGGGAGGGGGAAGCTTTCAGTTGGGTACAAAGTGGCACAGACAGACTCATGGATAAACAAACAGACTGCTGATAGAGTGAGGGCAAAATACAAAGAGTGCAGCAGATAAGGCGGAGAGGTGGGAGTTTGTGTGTGTATCAGTGTCACGGCTATTTTATCAGGTAAATGTCCTACAGCAGGTAGTCAGCAGGAACCTGGTGTGCTGTTATTGTTCTGCTCAAGGTTAGGTGGGGTTTGTTCTTACATAAAGGTGCTGTATGCAGAGTTTTTAGACAGTGGATCAGTTACAGTAGTGTCGGATTAATTGTGATATTGTTGATTACTTTGAGGCAAAAAAACCTTTGGGGATTGTCCAATTCAGGTTTTTTGCTCTATTTCTGGCTTGACTGAAAGCAAATATGGGTCAAAAACAAGTCTAATGTCTATCTGCTGTTATTTATGCTTTACACAAGTAGTTTCTAAATGTTGTGCCTTGAGACAAGTCTAGGTGTGCCATGGTAATTTGTCTAGCTATACCTTATTATTACTACAACTATACAACAACTAAAAGATACTGTAACATCGTGTCTTAAAGAGCTCTTTCTGCATACTGTTAAAACAAATATGAGGGCACAACATAGAATGGTTAAGTAATAAGTTTCACATCTTATTTTTTTAAAGTTGAGGGGCAAAACTTAATACCTCCTGTGGCCTTTTAGTTTACGTGACATGATCATAACTAAAAATGTCAAGTTGGCAGGGAATTTTTCATCAATACTAAGCTAAATAGTAAAGCCAACTATTTAAGTAAAGCCCCAGAAAATGTTGGTGCAACTTAAATTTTGATGCTCACTTATTAGACTATATATCTTACACAGTTAAAGAAGCTCCATATAATGTGTTTTATCAACTAGTTTACTGATCTAAAGTGCACCAGCAAGTTCTTCATAATTTTTTCACTCAGCACTAATCAAATACATTTTTTTTATTGTGCATGGATATGAAAATGGTGTGCATTGAGATTTTGGCTTGGTCTTAGGAGGGAACGTCATCCAAAAAAACATTTGAAAACCACTGCTTTACACAATACCTGTTGTCCCAGTCCCTCCAGAATCTAAAATAACTCCATGAATAAAAAGTCACCACTAAACTAACACCAATTATACTGAGGGTAGCTGATAGTTAGACTGAGCTTTGTCTGAATTCATCAGAATTGTGTGAAATTTGGTGGAATTTTCATGGATATTTCAGGGAATTTATTTGGATGTTTCCATAATTTTCTTTGAATTTGGGAACATCTATTTGTATTCTTTTTTTAATTTACTTTGTATTTTGGGGGGAATTTGTTTTAATTTTTTTCAGGAATTAACATGGAATTTTTGGGGGACATTTTTTATTGGAATGTTTATACATTTTTTTTAATTTCAGGGAATTTGTTTGAATTTTTGGAAAGGAAACTTTCCAAGAACTTCCTGTTCAAAGTCAAGGCCGATGTTTTAACTTATCATGTCCTGTTTATCCCAAATAAGTGGGAGAAACTAAAAATGCTTTCCAAACAAGCTCAGGTCTCAGGAGGTTCGTTGGTCCATGATTGTAAAAATGGCATTTATTTTTTTATTTGACCAGGGGGAAGACCCATTGAGTTTGAGATCTCTTTCACAACCTTGCCAGATCAGCAGGACATGTCGTAACAAATAATACATATTCATGAGACAGATTACAAACTAGAAAAGCACTCAGAGAGCGCAGACCTCAGCCATTAGCCCTAACTCCCAATAGTGAAGAATCCTTTAAAAAATTCCCGGATCCGTCCCCATGTGCCCCCCACCACGGCATTTGCCGATTACTCCCTCCCCAGTGGGGTGGAAACACAGTGAAGCAAAGCGCTGGCTTTGCTATGGGTGACTGTCATGGCGAAAGCATTGCCTGCTGGTGCCAACAGATGCACTGACAGTCTCACCCATGGTCTCACTGGATGAGTGGAAGTCATGGCAGAGGGTGAATATTCCTCTATTCCTCCCAGCATTGTGAGTATTCTCGCTACAATTCGCTGTCTTTCTCTCTGTTACGCTTCGACTGGTCTCCTCGACTGGGCGTGCGTATTTCAAACTCTATAAACTCTGCAACAGCGAGTGTGTGCTGCTGTCTCCATAAACGAGAGAATTAAAAACAAGCACGGTTTAATTGAGCGGCATTTCATCGGCAAAAACAACAGGGGGATAAAACAAAGAATAAAGTGGATTAACTGGAGAGACTGGGAGGTTAGAGAGCTGATCACACTCTGTATAGGAGAGGAGAGAGCAGACACATCTCTGCTTACAGCAGCATCTGAAAAGTTCCATGGTGTGTTCAAGTGAGCTCGGTACTCTGAAGTTTCCGACCTCCGACGTAAATATGTGCACTGTGACACTGCTTAAAATTGGACCTCCAACTCAGAAACATGGTGGAAAAAAGTCTTTTGGATCTAATCGATCAAAATAAATGTTCATGTTATTTTCCCCGTATTTCATTTAGAAAATACAAAGTTTTGAACTGAGAAATCCAGAGTTTCGAGTTTCATTGAAAGCAGCAGCTCGGGCAGTGGCTGCCATCTGATTACGGGACGCTGGGTGTGTGTGTGTAAGCTCGGGCATGCACGGCTCTGTTACACCTTTGTGTGAATTGCTTGTTGTGGAACAGAGACGGGCATGCCTTTTTGCCTTTATTGCGAAATCTCTGTGTAAAAATCCCTTATAATAGAGACCTATTTTCACTCTAAGTTTTGAGACCAAATTGGCCATGAGTGCTTTGGACAAAAGCTCAAGACCAGTAAGAAAACGCAGATGTTAGAGACTAGCTCAGTGGGTCTACCTTGCGAATATAAGACTGAAGGGACGTTCCCTAGTTAATCACTTGAACTGGAGAATACCATGAGTTTGGTTTTGTCTGCATTTAAAACCGGTTTAAGTTTCTGCAGACAAGATTGAATAGCACTAAAAACAGGCTGTAAAAACTCAAAAGCCTGCCTTATCAAGGATGACTAACAAATAATGTTGTCATCTGCATAAAAATGTTGTGAGTAACTTTTCATACAGATTGTTAAACTAAATAGAAAATAAAATAGGATCTAAGACCAAACCTTGGGGCACATCTTCAGAGAACTGCAGAAAATAAGATGTACCTGACGTCTTATTGATAAAGTTACAGCTGTAATAATATTAACCCTTAGGGATTGTTGGCATATTAGTCACACTTAACCTGTTATGTGCAAAAAATGCCCTTTTCATATGGTAGCTATAAAAACTATTGTACAGTGATATTTTGTTGTACTTCCACTGAGCCGTGTTTTTCACTTTAATATTGATATCAAATATCCATCAATTTTTAAAGATTTTTTCAGTTACCAGCTTTTTGTCATGATGCCACCATGTTTTTCGATGAAAAAAAAAACAGAAAAATGTATTACTTTCAATATACTACATGCAGAGGTCAGTTTTTGTGTTATTACAGCCTGTAATATTTTAATGATTATCAGTGACACTGATTTTTATGCATTATTATTTTTTCCATGTTTAGCATGCTTTTTTCCATATGCCAAATATGGTCAAAATGACGGCCTCTGGTGGTAGTGTAAAATAGTACAGTACCATACTATTAATAGTAAAAATGATCAATTTGAAGGCATAGTCCAGATTGACACCCAGATTTAATAAAATGCATGTATAATGCTTTAATGGAAGTGAGATCAAAATTGTAATTTGAATGGGTTTCAGTGGAGCATTTTTTGCACTTAACAGCAAGAGTGTAACTTTTACTTACGTGATTTAAGGCTTACTGTAGGAGCTGAGCTGGAAATAGCAAGATCAAATAAAAATACACAATCTTGCCAAAATTTATGCCATATACAAGAACACAACCAAAATCATCTAAAAAATGATGAATGAAAAGCACGTAAAATCTGCACAATATCCCCTAAGAGTTAATGAACTGCCAATTGTTTAATGTTTTTGACTTTTCACTAAGTCACTGTAGCTCTGACACAGAGCTTTGAATCTCTGTGCTGAGAAAACAGGCAGTTTGAAGAGTTTACACATCTAATTCGCATTTAACATTTCGCCCCTTTACTTGCCTTTTATTAACTTAAGTGTCACTTTTTCACATGAAAACTTTCAGCAGGGTTCTCAAGTGAGTCCCTTGTCTTGGCAATTAAGACCTTGAACTTTTAGCCTTTATCAAACTTCACACTGATTTTACAGCTTTAGGTGTTAAAAATACAGTACCTTTTAATGCATCCATGGATTTTTCAGCCTTTCTTATGTTTAAATCCTTCAAAAGATCTTGGACTGTTGGCAAATTGTTGGTTATAACACTCACATTTTAAGTAACTTACTGTTTTTCTAAATAAGATACAAACAGTGAATTTTACAGGGCAGGATGTATAACCAACACTCAGTAAAAGATGCTGAATTCAACCCATCAGATCTTATTTACATGTGTAACAGATATTAAGCATGTACAGTGAAGGTGTGGCTTTTTTGCCATGCAGTTTAGCTGAAGTGCTACCTTTCCTTGCCTCTGAGTTTGTCTTAAACAGTCTTAACTGTCTAAGCTTTCCATGTAGCCTAGAAGCTGTTTAACTGATCTTTAATCCCCTCAAGCTTCCTCCTTCTTATCCGTGCTATTTTTTTCTCCCTCCTGTCTCTTTTCTGACTTCAAATGCTCGTGTATTCACTCTAACTGTCTCTCTGTTTAGGCTTTCTCTTTACTCACTCAGCCGTGTAAAATTCAGAGATAACTTGTGTCCTTCTGCTTGTATCTTGACTGTCATGTCCACTTTCTAAAACACTGCATCAGGTTGGAGTAATTACATTACCTTGGGCTTAATATGACTTAAATGAATACTTTAGTCATCGTGCCTGTTTGACAGTGAAGCTGATTTGATGTGGTACAGCCATTTATGACCTTTAGATCATGTTGAGGCGAATGAATGAAGAGCATCTGGTCAGTGTTTGTTCTGTGCGAGATGTCCGATAAATAGATGTTGTCATTTCTTTCTTTCCTGTCTCTCTCCCTCCTTTAATCATACCTATCTCTCTCCACAGATGAGTACAAGATGAAGGGAGTGGAGGAGGTGAAGTACATGAGAGGGGATGAAAACCGGGTGAATGCACGCAACCAGGAGAACCTGGTGAGAGACGCACACGCAAAAACGGACACACATACACACCAAATCGAGCTCCACTGACAGTCTGTCATCCACACAGAGCCTCAGACCTTTTCCTGACAGTTTATCAGCTGAAGCGAACAGGCTCGTGTTTGTGTCCACAGGCAGCTCCAACAGCCTCGGCAGCTCCCACATACGCACTTATTGTCTCTTCCACACGAGTAAAAACACACAGAAAGTTGCCTCACACGCAGGTGGAGACAACATGCTGGCGTGTTTGGAATGTGGGGGATGATCGCTTGGTTGGTTTGACGCCATCCTGCAAAACCTGTGGTTTTTAACAGAGGAAAATAAAGTCTGAGTACATGTGATTGTGCACCAAGCTGACCAAAAAACTTCTTGCAGTTTAAACCTCCATTTTATAAAGTTTTGGCATACTTACTCCTCTTTTTGCTTTTTCATTTAAATTAAACACATTACAAATACTTGTGTGGTAATCACTGGTCAGCTTTTTAGCATATAAAGACAAAACAAAGAGTAGAACATGTTTTTTTTTTTAAATATAAAAAAAAGAAGGAAAAAAGAGACATAATCACACAGATAACAAAGACGGATAACCGGTTGCTCAACATGACTGAAGTGTAAGAATTGTAAAACATAGGTGCTCTTGAAGAACAGGGGGAAATAATGTCCTCTATAAAAGAGGAAACCAGGCACTCCAGAGATGAAGAACGTAAGAAATGAGGAAGGAAATACTAAAAACGCCTTTATTATAATGGCCAAATCATTTAAGGGACTTCTTCAACATTTTGGCAAATTTGCCCATTCCCATAATCCCTATAGTCTTAGTAGTAGGTTTGTTACCTTTAGTTGTCCGTACAAGCTATTTTTAGATCGGCGCTGCTGAGTTTGGAACTTCTGTGCCAACTCAATGGAGTCTTACGGTAGTCTGGCTTTTCCTCATCAAACTCATCAAATACACAATCCAACAACTCCAAAACGCTCGTGAACAAGTTGTGACCTGTACATTCACCACGCTATGAAATAATAATGTATAATTATGTAACATTACGACACATGAAGCAAATACTCTGAACTACTTTCCAAGTAAACCACTGGGCGGAGTGACACAGTGCTCGCCTGTGGCAGTGCTGTAGTTACTTGGCAGTTCTGGCTTTGCATTTAGCTTTAAAACACCTCCATCCAGTAACGTTCCATGATTATTTCATAGCGTGGTGAATGTGCAGGTCACAACTTGTCCACGAGAGCATTTTAGAGTTGTTGGATTGTGTATTTGATGAGTTTGATGAGGGAAAGCCAAAATTACCATCTGTCTCTATAGCGTTAGCTGTGTAGCTGGTATATCAGTCCCCCCAGATCTAGAAACAGCTTGCACCGACAACTAAAGGAAATGAACCTATTACTAAGACTATAGGAATTATGGCAATGGGCGAATTTGACAAAATGTTGAAGTATCCCTTTAAAAGGCCAGCATGTTTTGGCCAAATGGGTCTTCATCGGGGCTAACAGACCTAACATGTTGGCTTTTTAAATGATTTGGCCATTAAGGTAAAGTTTTTTAAAAGTATTTTCTTCCACGTTTTTTTTGTTTGTTTGTTTGTTTGTTGTTGTTTTTCATCTTTGGGGTGCCTGGTTTCCTCCTTTTATAAACAAATAGGTGATGACATTTTACATCAAAAAGGTCTGAAGAAGGGCATTGTGGGAAATATATAATTTCCACTTCTCCTAGAATCACTTGAATTTGGTTTAAGCCTCAAGAGAAGATCATCTATTCAGACTTCATAGACTTTATCATAATATCCTATAGATGGGTTTGCTGGCTCATATCCTCCTTTTTAATCAATCAAACAGCTAAAAACACACAGATGTGTAAAGTGAGCCTGTATGCTTTTTCTGAATTACAATCACACTGGCTGGCATACGAGAAAGTGGTTAAACAATGACCAGTGTAACTATAAATCCTCACATGAAAATCTAATTGTGTCACATTGTCACCAATTTTTATTACCGCAGCTTAAAAACTGGCCTTATCACAACAAGCTAAAACATGAGTGCACAGGTGGAAAGTTCATTTTTTTTCTGTGATCTACTTCAAAAAGTTTAACTTCCATTAATCTGAGATTCATCTTATACAAAGTGAAACATTTCAAGACTTTTTTCGTTGTTATCTTGATGATTACAGTTTACAGCTAAAAAAGATGAAAATAAAAATTCCACTAGCTCAGAATATTACAATGTTACAAAAAGTCCAATTTGCAAAGGAGCCTTCAGTCTCTCACTCTCTCACTCAGTCTTTGCAACCATGAGGAAGACTGCTGACTTTACAAAAGTCCACAAGACAATCATTGTCACGCTTCACATGGAGGGACCACAAAATGCCACTGCTAAAAGGGCAGGCTGTTCTCAGGGGCCGTATCAAAGCATACTCATAGAAAGTTGACTGTAAGGGAAAAGTGTAGTAAGAAAAGGCGCACAAGCAACAGGGATGAGCTTACAGACGTGTCTTGGAAAAGGGCTACAAGTGTTGTGTTCCTAGTGTTGAGCCACTCCTGAACTACAGATGTCATAAGCATCTCGCCTGGGCTATGGAGAAAAAGAACTGGACTGTTACTCAGTGGTCCAAGGTCCTGTTGTCAGATGAAACTAAAATGTGAATTTCATCTTGAGATCAAGGTCCCATAATCCAGAGGAAGAGGCACAGAATCCAAAGTGCTTGAAGTCTGGCATTTTTAGTTTCCATAGTCAGTGATGGTTTGAGGTGCCATGTCATCTGCTGCTGCTGCTCTACTGCTGCTGCTGGTCCAATGTGTTTTAGCTTGACTGGCCAGCCAACTAGCCTGACCTGAACCCCATAGAGAATCTCTGGAGAAATGTCAAGAGGAAGATGAGAGACACCAGACTCAACAATACAGACGAGCTGAAGGCTCCTATCAGAGCAACATGGGCTTCATAACACCCCAGCAGTGCCACAGACTGATTGGCTCCATGCCACATAACATTGATGCAGTAAAAAATGGAGCCTCAACCAACTACTGAGTGCATAAATGAGCACAATTTTCCAGAAGGTCAACATTTCTGTATGATGAATCCTTTTTTGGATTGGTGTTTTGTGATGTTCTAATATTTGAGATAATGGAGTTTTGATCTTTGTGAGCAGTAAACCTTAATCATCAAGATTTAAACAAAAAAGGCTTCAAATTGTACACCTTGTAATGATGAATCCATAATATATAGAAGTTTCATTTCTTTAGTTAAATCAAGGGGGGAAAGCCTTTTCATGATATTCTTTTTTTAGATGCACCTTTAATTGTTTCAAGTATCAAAAACTGCAGGAAAACCCCTGCACACTCTGAAAATCAGCAAGAATATTGGCCTTTCATATTAAGGTACAACACAGACACAAAAAGCCTTTGAAACCTAGTATTGGGAATTTGTTTTTAATGGTTACCAACATCACAAGCAATTAGATTATACAATATTGGCAATATTACAGTACTGAATCGTACAACAGCAACACAGGGGGGACAACTGGTAATTTCTTGTTCTCGATTATTAAAATTGCAGGCAAACTTCTGTACACTTTCAAAACACACAAAAACACTGAGAACATTTCAGTACCAATGTTCTGCCAGCACTTGTGTAATTAAGACTTTGTACAGGAGAACAATTTTTAATGCATTAATTCATTTCCTAAGCACCTGTCTGATGAAATAGATATAATTTTTTTCTAGTTTTTCTGATTCCTGTACTTTTGATCATAGAGACATAAGAGATTATATCATATTACTTAGTTTGAAAAAATTGCAAGTACTGTAGTGTTTTCCTTATATATTAGTTGAATTCAGCAAACAAACAGGATGCCCTGGTATTTTGCAGAAGTCTTAACACCCGTTTCTGTCCCAGAAAAACATGTGACTAAAATATTCACATGGCTGTTGTTACAAAGTTTGAGGTTTGTCATGCTGCTTAGTCGAATGAGTTACTGGAAGACCCATCACACATTTTTACTCAGGCAGGAAAGAGGCCAGCAGAGCCACTACAAGTGGTCAGACCTGTATGTGTTTCCTAACACCTGTCATCATTACGGCTGTCGCTTCCTCCCAAAAAAGGTTTCAAAATCACCACCACACAAACACAGCGAGCAGCCAAAGATGCAGCTTGCAATCTGTGCAGTTAACTCCTGCTGTATTTCTGTATTATATCACTGACGCATGTACACAAAGCTTTAACAAACATGGAACATTATATAGCCAAACATCACTGACCTGATGGGACAGTTTTATTAGACCTTCATAAATAATATCTGTGTCTTATGTCTGGTGTGCTCACAGTGCCAGCTGGGCGAGAATATGATTTAATAATGTAGACATGACGTTTGCATTCAGAGCAGGGGCTGTTTGCTGATAGGACATGTTTGTTTTTTTCCTGTTTTATCAGCTAATAATGAAAACTAATGGTGTGTTTGTGTCTTCAGGAGAAGAGTAATGTGCAGTACAAAGGAAAACAGCAGAAAGAGGTCGCTGCTGCCAACATCAAGTCGAAGTAAGTGGCAGAAGAAAACTGCATGCTGTAAATGTCCTGTATATCTTCTCAAGCCAAAGTCAAATGGCCTAAGGCAAGGGAGAGGAAAGAGTGAGAGACAGTTAACAGGGATCTTGCAATGTTGTAAGAGGGGATCAAGGGAATGGCAGTAAACAAGCTAAAGATGATAGGAGATATGATATATGCATATGGTGTAGAAAGATTTGGAGTGCATGACAGAAGCAGGGTTGAGAGGGTGCAGCCAGCTAAATCTAGAAGACAGAAAGAGATAGATAAGTTAGTCAAGGAGAAGAGAAAGTTAAGGAGACAGTGGAGGAAGACTACAGAAGAGAAGAGAGAGGGAAATAATGTTTTACAGGAGGAGCTAAGAAATAGACTAGTAACACCTAGAAGGGCAGAACAACCAAGGAGGAAACGGAAGCAGCAGGAGCGGACTAGGACCGCATTTTATAGGGATCCTTTTAAGTTTACTAAAGTGTTGTTCATTCAGGAAAAGGGAGGGCAGGTTAGAGCATCAAAACAAGAGGTAGAGGAGTACTTAAAAGAACGCATTCAGCTCCAGGACAGAAAAGGGAGTTGGGCCTCCCACCCGACATCCCACCACTAGGGGAGATAGAGTTTAGTATGGATGTTAAACCACCAAGGTGGAAGGAAGTGCAGGATGTAGTAAGGTGTGCAAAGGCCTCTTCAGCCCCAGGGCCAAACAGAGTCCCCTACAGGGTTTATAAAAACAAGCCTGTTGTCCTTAGGTTTCTGTGGCAGTTATTAAGGTTAGTCTGGGAGAAACAGTCTATCCCAAAAGCCTGGTGTAGAGCAGTGGGGATCCTGATTCCTAAGGAGAAGGAATCCTCTGATCCAAGTGGGTGGTAGGAGGGGAGAGATGGCAGGATGGGATGTGCTTCCCACCAATCACGGCTTACATGGATGACATGACACTGGTGACCACAACAGTGCCATGCACGAGAAGGCTACTGGAGATGTTAAATAAGAATCTCAGTGGGCTAGCATGAAGATCAAGTCTACTACTTCCAGGAGCATCTCAGTATCCAGAGGGAAGATTGTTGACAGGAAGTTTTTTGTAGATGAGGAAGAAATACCATCGATCAGGGAGAAGCCAGTAAAGAGCTAAGGGAGATGGTGTAATGAAAACCTTAATGACAGTGAACAGGTGGAGCAGTTTAGAGAAGATGTAGTGGAGGGATTAGGGAGGATTGCTAAATCAGGGCTCCCAGGGAGGTTGAAGCTATGGTGTTTGCAGTTTGGGCTATTTCCTAGACTGATGTGGCCCATGTCAGTTAATGAGATACCAGTATCAAAGGTAGAGTAGCTGTAATGTTTGTACTATAATTGTTGCACTGTAATCATGAGTGGTGTTAAGGAAGGTAGCATCAGCATTGTCACTACCTGTAGCTTGCATGTAGCCTGGGTCTGTTGAAGGTGGCATGCTGTTGAGGCTGTGTGAGCCATGTAGTATGATAGGTAAGATGATGTGTCCGTGTTGGCATGGTGGGTGGTGACAGCCGGCATGGAGACCACTGTTCAGCCCTCTGAAGGTGTTATGGGACTAACTGGACAAAAAAATGATGAAGGAGGGTTCCCACTTGACAACCCTGGTGAAGTGCAGGTTTCTTACTACCCATCGGTCTGCACGGTTGACTTGTGAAGGCAAATAGTAATGGATTAGGGATTTATTCTCTGAGCGCTGATCCTCTTTATAGGGCACAAGTATCTTGTGTTTTATTCAGTATTCAGAATCTACCATTAATATATTTCTGCTCTTATATCTTCAGCTTTAAATGTTAAAAATTTATTGAACAGTCTCCCATCACACCAATGAAACCTCGCGTCCCTCTTATTGGAATGTACTTACTGCTGTGAAAAACAAAAACAGGGATATTGAGGGAAACGGTTTTCAAGACATGCTTTATTTGCTGCAGCCGTCACTTACTGCAGACCTTTTTTGTGCTCTCTGTAGTGGCACAGCTCTTTGTAAAAAAGAATTCCCAGACATCATAAACAAAGAATTTATTTATTTTTTAAATATATGGCATTAAATCAAATTTCTACTATGCTCAAATTACTGGACTCATATATACAATAGTGACAATTTTGGACTGAAATGTCTACATTGATTAAAAAAAAAAAAAAAAAGAAAACGACTGTTCTTTTTTTGTGAACAACTCTTTTATTGAACCACTGCGAATGAATCATCTAGTAACATCCATACAACTTTTATAAACATATAAAAAATGTGTTGACCAAAATGTTCCTCGATAGAAATGTCACTTAAAAAAACTAAAGAAAGGAGTGCATCATGGACTTAATAAAATCTTTTTTAAGGTGCTCTTTGGAAATGGAATACATGAAGTTGATAATTACACAACGAAAAAAACTCCAGGACACTCTCCTCAAACAACATGGTCATATATAGACCTTAAAAACACACTTGGATGCATTTCAGCAACAAGCCTTTATCAGGAAGTCAAACTAACAGAAACCAGAAAGCTTAAAGTTTTTTTGAGTGGTACTTGGACAATAGTAACATGCCACTTTGGCATACAAGTAATGGCCTTCAGAGCGTGTCTGCATGTACAACCTCCAGCAGATGGGCTTATACAGGTCACTGGAGCTACAAATACTCACCTACAGATACTTACATTTTTAAAATAAAACAAAGTATTTCATGGTAAAATGACATTTGACCATTTTACCTTGGTTATACTACCTGACATGGAAAGTGTACGCATCCATCTAAGCTAAACTTTAATTAATGCAATTTTTTAATATGTTATACCTGTTTTACCTAATTAGAAGTAAAGTGAATATTTTTAGAGCTTTGAATAACATTATTTATTTCTTATATTTACACTTTCTGCAGTTTCAACTCCTGAAATATTGGTTGTGCCACCTGACATTTTTACAGTTTGAGATGCCGAAATATGAAATTAATCATATCATTCAAATAAACTGAAAATGTATTCAAAGTAGGTTTCGTATCCCCCCTCTGTGTTATATGTCCTGAAATGTCTTGTTTTGTTTTCTCTGTTGTTTTTCCATACAGTGGTTTGGTTTTGTATGTTTAACTTCCATGTGTAATTATTGAAGGAAATTTGAAAAACTAAAAGAGCCCAGAATTTAAAATGAGAAGTAAGAAACAGAACTGGGTTGAGCTGAGCAGTCTTTACGTGTCATCTTCTTTTACTGATTTAATTGAGTGCTGCCTGGCAATGCAATTAACAAACTGTGTTAATTACCTTGATCAAAAACATTTAAGAGATAGTTCCTTAAAATTAAAAACATGCATGCACAGTTTTCATAGCAGGTGTTACTTCCAAGGTAGCTCCAAGCAAAAAAAAAAAAAGCACACTTTGTCATCATTTGATGTAGGTGATCCCCTGATAAAAGTCATGTCTAGAATGTAACTTAAAGGCGTGTGAAGTAACTCGTATATCATGCCTTGTAATGCTGCCTTACGCTGTTTGTGTGTGACTGAGTTTTGTGTGTTTTGTTTGCTGGTAGTGGAAGAGTAATTAGCCTTGCTATGAAAGTCTTGTTAATACTTTAGATAGTCCCTCCACAGACCTACAACTATGGATTTCTTTCACTGCAGAGATTATTTTGTGTGTGTTGATGTGCATGTACGCATGTGTGTGTGTACTGGTGTGCTGTGTAGGGGGTGTAATGGAAAATTTTCATGATGTATTTGTTGCCTCCCTTCTTCTTCTCATCTCCAACCTCCAACTTCCTCTCCCCCTCCTTCTCTCTCTCTCTCTCTCTCTCTCTCTCTCTCAGTATTCACACGTCAGAGAGCCAGCAGGAGTTTTTCAGGATGCTGGATGAGAAGATTGAGAAGGTGAGGGTTTATGTTATTGCACACTTACAAATGCTGGCTTACAGGGGAACATGAGGGTTCTCGGCGCATTTAATGAAACAGCTGGGTCTTAGCAATTAAAGAGACAGGCTGCATGAAAACATCCATCAGTTTAGATTGTCAGCTCCATATGTGTGAGTGGGAGGAAGAGGCCCTGGCTGCAGTGATGAGCTCTCACTCCTCTTACTCTGCCTCTTGTGCTACAACAGTTGTTTCTGACTATGGATGAAGTTGTACAGTGAAATGACTGAGTCATAGCTGGATTCAGCTATTTTGTAACTCTGCCTTTGAACAAGTGATTTTTAGCAGTGCTTGGATAGGTGTTAAGTTTTATTGCTTGAATACAGTTATTACACCGTGCAGAAATACACAGTCATAGCTAAAACAGCTTATCATGAGAAAGGCATTCTTAAACTGCTTATTATTTAAAGTATTTCATACTAATGAAACAGTAGAAAATTAACACTTAGTGGTTGGGGTCAGGGGGGAGGAATTGCTGTATTAAGACAAAATATCAGTAAGGCAATACATCATTGTCCTGACTTGTGATACAATTATCACATAACTGGTGCAACTTTTATAGCTTTTATATATTTGAAGTTTTAAACAGATAGGTCCTTGTCAATTTGACTCTCTAAATGACCACTTCATGACTCTTTGCAGTGGCCCTTGTGCCATGAATGAGAGTAACATGAGTAGAAGTTCATTGGCCAAAGAAGACAACAATGGGATAATGTTGGGCAGTGATGAAAAGAAGTTAAAGGACTTTGTGTGATAAGAGGTGAAACTGAGACCATATCTCATATAAGAGTGTCTATTAATATGTCAGTTATCACATAATAGCTGTAACACGATTCTACTGTATCATGGGCCTTTTATCATATCATGATTTAATGTAAATTCCTCTGCAATTCCTACCCCTACTCAGTACTTGGTTGCAATAACATTTGCGGTATGTTTCATCTTCTTTTGGCTCATTGTTTTGGTTTCACATCCCTCCACTTGTCTGCAGTGGATCATTCTTATTGTTAGAATCATCACTGTGTTTAGTAACAACAGGCAGCTTTTAAAAATGCTCTACCTGCTAAGCACCAAAAAGCAGACATTTAGCTGATTTAAACACTGAGAAGCAAGCACCAGCAGCTGAAATAACCTTCAGGAGTTAGTTGAGGCCAAAAATAAAAAGAAAAAAGAGTGAATTTTGGACTTACATCAGTACAAGTCAGAAATAAAGGCCAGCATTATTTTTGTATCCATCCTGGCACTTAAGCTTTTCAGTAACCTTTTCTCTGAGCTGCTTTGAGTGTTTTTTTTTTTTTTTTTTTTTTTTTTTTTTTTTTGTCTTCATGGTGTAATGGTAGCCAGGAATACTGATTAACCAGTGACTGGACCTTCCAGACACAGGTGTCTTTATACTACAATCACTTGAGACACATTCACTGCCCTCAGGTGATCCTTATTTTACTAATTGTGAGAATACTAGCATCAGTTAGCTGGACCTCTGTTGAATTAGATCTATCACTTTAAAGAAGATTAATATTTATGGAGTTACTTATTTCACCTTACATATTTTTGTTTAATTCACAGTACTTTGGGGAAATCTGTTTTCACTTTGACATTAAAGAGTTTTTTAATCAACGACAACAAATTATATTGACCATGATTGATATATAAAACCAATAAAAGGGGAAAACATCTAAAGGGATGAATAATTTTATAGGCACTGTATCTCTGGCCTAAAATGAGCATCTGGCAGTTAAGTCCCTGAGGTCGTCCTACGCTTTTGTATCTACTGTCAAACACTCTTGTTGTGTGTTCTGGTGCACCTTGTCTTAGAGAAGACTGATGAGTTATACAAGCTGTAAGGAGGCTCTGAAGAGGGAGGGAAAGGCAGTTAAGTTAACTCCTCATGATGATGGAAGAAACAAAACAACATAACTGCCCACCTGTCAGCACTTTGCTGCTTCATCCTGAGTTCTTTTTTTTTTCTAAAGCCAAACCTGCAAATCGATGAGGGTTTTGTGAGTGGTGTAACAGGTGTGAGGGGGCTGGCAGCATGCTGACAGTCAGCAGTCAATTCAGGCACGTTATTACTGAGTAGCAGGGGAAGAAACATAAATCTGCACCACTAAATTCTGCTTCTTTTTCTGCAGGGGCGAGACTACTGTTCAGAGGAGGAGGAAGATGGGACATAGCACAGAGGCCCCCGAGATTTTACCCCCACAGAGAGCCTCACAGTGTGTGTGACAGAGTGTGAGAGTGAATGAAGCGAGAATGAGCTATATCAGTGTTTAACCAATGGGGCGCTGATGTGACGGGACACTTTATCTGTTGGTATGAGCATGTGTGTGTTTATGAACGTTTGGCAAAGATAGTATTTTAATAGAAAGTGAAAGAGCGAGAGAAAGAATGGGATAAAGGACATTTTCTTCAGTCTCCAGCCCTCCTTTTTTAAGCGTCTCAGCCCTTCAGGCCCCCCGAGCGGACAGATGGAGGTGTTGGAGCAATGATGGGATAGACAGATGAGGGAGAGATGGAGGAGGATGTGGCACACATCGCCATGAATGTGGAAAAAAAGGACTAGCAACAGTCAAAAACTGAGTTATATCCTCGAGCAGGACAACGTCCCTCCATCTGTCCACTCGTGTCTGTTCTATTCAACCCTGAAATTTTTTCATTGGACAAAGGAAGGCCCAAATAAGGAGGCCCAAGAAGAACAAAAGTCTTTGTGTGATGTGTGGTGAAGGCAGAGGAGTTACCAACAGCACCAGGATCCACTCTGAACTTTTTGGCCTGCCTACCTACAGCCATGGAGGAAGAAAATGTGTGCGTGTGGAGAAGAAATTTGTGATATTTTAATAAGAGAGTAAAGAGAAAGCTGGCCATGTAGAAACTCTAAAACTCCTCCTGCCTTCTGAAGTCAAGGACTTTTTTTTAACTGTTCTACGTTCACACTCGTTCAGTTGTTTGCCTCCTTTTTTCTGGCGTTCTTTTCTTCAGTTTGTTTTTACTCTTGGCTTCCTTCTTAATATATCATCATCATTGATGTCGTTATCTTCCCATCACCGCAGCAGGCAGACTGAGGCTGCGTGCACTCAGAGCATCTGTGTTTCAGCCCCATGCATCCTCCTTCGATCCTCACTGACACACACATGTATTTTTATTGTACATATGGCAACACACTCTTTAAAACATTACTCTAACACACATTTTATCCTTTTCATTTCACCAGCAGACGGTCATGTGCATCAATCAGAAGTGTTCTGTACAGCTCTCTTTCTGCTTTGGCTCAGTGTTCACACACATGCAGAGAACAGGGCTGATCTGAAGAGGAGGATGTGTGGTTGCAGTGTCAACACAGACCTGATCACATTTTTTGTTTGTCGTCATCTTTACTGGATACTTCCTGTTGTATTATTTTGAATACTTTTTTTCTATTAAAAATTAAAACAAACAACCTCTTATTGTTTGTGTCAGGGTGTGTGTATTGAGTGTGTGTGTGTTGCAATAAGCTGAGTAATGAAGCGCCGTCATGCTGGCAGTGTAATAAGGAGTCGGTCTATTTTCCTGTGGTCATGCTGCTTAAAGCCATGCAGTCAGAGCAGATTGATTCAGAGCAGAGAGAGTTCATTATGCTACCTGCTGGCAAGATATCAGTACTGCAGTCTGGAGAACAATATATTGATAAAGATCCATTTCAGCCACAACTAAGAATCCAGAATCGACATAGTGTTCACTTATAAAGGCAGGATTAGGAGGATGGTGCATTTACTAGATAGTTCTAGTTTTACATAGAAAGAAAAGTGTCAGCTGTCAAAAACTGACTTTCGTTCTGCACCAAGGTTATCATAGTTAAATAAAATGAACAAAATAACTAAAACGCAATTTAAAAATCATTAAGTTAGCTGAAACTGAAATCAAAATGAGGCTCTGAAAATAACCAAGGTTATTATAGTTAATGAAAATTGACAAAATTACTAAAACGTAATGTAAAAATCATTTAGTAAGCTGGAACTGAAATCAAAATGAGGCTCTGAAAACTGTAGCTGTATAATGTGCTTACCAAACTTGGTATATTAAAATAAGATCAGAGGAAAAAATCTCCTTTGTTTTGGTATATGACCAGTGCTGGACTTGGAAGAAAATCTGGCCCTGTAATTTTTTTTTTTTTTTTTTTTTGTGCAAATCTTCCCTTTACCCCTGGTTGAACACAGCATACTTGTATACACTATTCCTTCACCCCCTCTATTAATTCTATAATCAAATTATTTACCCAGACTTAAAGCTAGGAATGCCACAGACAAATAGATTGATTTAAGTTACAAGTACATATAAAGTCATCATTAGTTTACAACAAACAAATGAAGCTGAAACTATAACAGTCCAAAGTGCATCATCCCACCAGGAAATTGCCCTATATACCAGATTACCTCTCCATTCCTGTATTTGACATGAGCATACTGACTGACTCTTTTATTATTTGTCTCTGGGTTGTTTATTTATATTTGGAATGGGCTTGTTCATTGCAGAAGTTAAACATGAATTCTTAAAAAGTCATCTTTTTATCTCATGATTTAATCTTTTTATCTCATAATGTCTACTTTTTATCTCATAATAATGATTAAGGACTTTTTTCAAGCGTTGCCTTTCTTTCACATTTTTCTTTTCTATTTGGTGGAAATGGGCTTCCATAAAGGGATCTATTTTAGCTATCATATTTTTTTATGTCTTCTATTTGCGGCGGGGCATGACAAATATGTAATGTCAGTTTTTCATTTACTCAAAAAAAAGATGGACTTGAGCATAAACTTGGTCCGCAAACATTTTGGTCAAAAATTTTATTAGCATATTAGCTGTTTACTTTTACCAGTTGTGTTTACACTTCAAAATTTGAAGTAGTGTGCATTTGTGATGGTTATCTTGATGAACAAACGCTGTAGTGTCATGAACTTTTCTACTTTTTTTTTAGCTTTTCTTCAGCAATAACCAAAACAAGTGGAAAAAGGCCATGTTGTGCCTTTTGTTGATGGGACCTGAGTGACGCTAACTTCCGGTTTGTTCTACTACCTGCGTCATCCCTGCACCTCTTTGTTACAAGGTAGGTATTGTACCCGCGTTTGAAAACAGGTACATTGTTGTTACTGTCACTATTTCTGATTTAGTTTTCCCGACTGTCTTCTTCACCTGTGCTTCTTCTATTTCATCTTACATATTTACTATTAGCACAGGGTCAGCCCTTGTAGCAACAGTGTATGCTAACTAAAACAACTATCTATTTGAACTACAGGGGATGGCTCAAACTACCTAAAAGTTATGTTAAAGACTGTTACTTCTGAGCTGACCATTGTACAGAAGTAAACCTAGAAAGTTAAGCCCACAACATGAAGATTTTTCTTTATCTCACTGTTTTTGTTTTATTTGGCCAGCACTTAATTTGTCTGTGTCAATAACTAGGCCTAGAGGTAAAAAAAAATGCTCAAAACTTGTGTGGGTTGTTGTTAGTAATAGTTCGTTGTATGGCTCTCCTTGTAAGAGTTCATTTACAGGAAAATCAATAACAGGCATCAACAAAAGTTAAAAATAGACCCAATTCCCGTCCTGAGTTCAATATTTAATTTCTAGCATGCAAACCATAGATACAAACTCACTGAAAGACATCACAATAAATAAAGACGTAATCATTTGTTTGGATAATGAGAAAAAGAAAAGAAAAACCAGCTGAGCAGTTTCATTGCCCAATGACTGCATGGTGATGTGTTTGTAGTCCATATAAAACCTCTACCGGCCCAATCGATTTCTGCTGCAGGCTCATCGTAATGTGCGCCCTGTGGGACTGGATGCCATGGATGTTCTCAGTGAGTGTCAATGGTTAAGCTGATTACCTCATTATGAAAGGTACACTCAGGAGCCTGGCTGTTTCTCTATGCTGTTTTGCTTTTACACATAACACAAACTCACTTTTTTTTTTTTTACCTCGCATGACTCACTAGCAGGGGCACATCAGGTTACAATCTGCAGCCGCTGTGCAACGCAGCAGTATGAAAGGGTCCCCGTGGGCCAGTGCTCACAGCGAGGCTCTCCCACACAGAAAAATAAATGTGCGCTGAAGGCAGGCAGACAGAGAGAGGGGGAGGTAGGCGAGGTACAAGCAAGAAAATTAAGACGATGGAAGTGGGAGAGTGAGAATATGAGAGGGAGGGAGAAGGCTAGGAAGAGACGGATGTTGCCCGTTAACCTCAGACAGGAATATGGGCAAGAAAATGTTCTTTCCACCCTGACGCAAGAACCAATAAAGATCCCCCTCCTCCCTGCTTTCTGTGTGTGTATTTAAGCACTTCAGTGTGTATGAGAGAGAGAAATAGAGCCAAAAGTGTCAGAGTCTTTATTAGGGTACATCATGTTCTTGGCTGCTGGCATGATTTAAGTCCTTAAATAAATCTGAGCCACAATCACAGTCATAGTGAATACTTGTCCAACTGATGAAAAATCTTTTTGTTTTTCAAAAATATGAATTCAAGTGATGTTTTTGCAGACATCATTGGTTCATACAGGCCTTTAACTCAGCATTGGTTTGGGAGTTTTAACAGATTTTGGATTTCCTATATACAGGTGCACCTAAGAGGATTAGAATATTCTGGAAACGTTTTTTTCACTACTGGTAGACAGCTGTGCTAGACAAACACCTGCAGATAGCAGGGTGCCCTTGATCACTTTGGCACAGAGTCCACTTTTCAGATGTAAGTATATTTTACTTTTCATTTGTAAGTAAATGTCCCAGAATATGGAGGAAAGGTTGAGAGGTACAGAATCCAAGCTCCTTGAAGTCCAATGTCAGTTATGACTGGGATGATTTTGGGGTGCCAGGTCTTCTGCTGGTGTTGGTCCACTGTGTTTCATTGAATCTAGAGGCAATACAGTCATCTGCTAGGAGATCTTAAAGCACCCCAGGGTTTGGTCTGCCAACAAGCCTTATGTAGATACGGATCTTCTTTTCCAGCAGGATTTGGCACCTACCTGCAGAGCCAGAACTAATTGTTTCACTGACCATGGTATAACTGTGCTTGACTGAACAGCCAACTCATCAGGCCTGATAGATCATATACTAATATGGTGGTGATGTCAAGAGGAAGGTGAGAGACACTAGAGCCAACAATGCAGATGCTATCAAAGCAGCTTGGGCTTTTAAATCAACCCAGCAGTGCCTCAGCCTGACTGCCTCCATGCCACAACTCAGTGATGCAGTAATTTGTGCAAAATGAGCCCCATTTCCTCCGGCATCAGGACCCACCAGTCTGAGTTTCCAAACAATTTTAAACAATGCATGTTTCGTTAATAGAGTATGTTGCAGTTTGGAGCATGATTGGACCAAACCACCTAATATAAAAAAGAAAAGGGACAATCCAAACCTTTAAAATAAAAGGTATCAATGCATGTCCAATTAGAACTTCAGGACTTTTGCCATTTTTTTTCCAGACACCTAGTTGCAACCCACTGAAAACTGCTCCGTGACCCACTTTTGGGTCCCGACCCACCAATTGAGAACCACTGGTCTAGGGCAGTGGTTCCTAACTTTTATACCTTTAGGCCCAATCTAAAGAAAAAACAAAAAACTAAGCCCTCTCCAAGATCCACATGGAAATAATCAAATTCAGTTGTTCTCACTGATAAAATCCCAACAGGCCTGCACACACTTGCTCATGCCAATAGATCTGTGTATAAACAATCCATTATGTGTCCATTCCTGATTTTAAAAATATATCGCTGTACTATTGGTCAGCCTTTACGAAAGAAAGTCTTTTTTTTTTAAACATTTTAACCAATAAAAGGCATAAAAAATGCTTACATGACCATTAAATGTTAAATTAAGTACAAACTTGATTTCAGCATATCTGCCCAAAAACAGGAAATGGCTAAGATGTTACTCACTGGCTTATCTTATCCCACTCACTTCTACAACTCAACTACACATTATATTGAACGCATTGTTTACTGCAATCTGTGATGCCCCCCAGCTAACTTGAAGGCACTTTAGCCTCCAAACGGGGCTAAAGGGCATCTTCTTTAAGCTAGGTCAGCTGTAGGCACCACCCTGTGATTCCCCTACCAGCCAAATGTGGTTGGGTTAAATTTATCTTATTCATATAGTGCATTAAGATAACAGCACATCAAATGCATTGAATACATACATCAAAACAAGTTAAAGAAAAAGATCTATAACTTGTTTTTTGTTGGTGGTTGCAGAAAAAAAAGGAAAATCATTATGTAAAGCTGCTTTTTGTTAATTGGGAAACATTTGTTTCATAATTGTGATTTCCCACAATGGGGGTTTAATCTAATTACTTGCTATGCTGTTACCTCAAAAGGACAAGTCAATTTCTATATTATCTGAAGGAAGTGAGATAATCAGTCTGTTATTCCGAATTAGAAAAATGTATTTTTCTTTACTCCTTAATTGCATGCATGTATGACATTTTGACAACTGCAACAGATAAAAGAATATTTCAGAACAAACAGTACCCATTATTGAAGTTGTCAGACAGTACTTTAGTCACTGCTCTGCTAGTTCTCTCAGTTAGTCCTGACACTCATCGTGAAAGTTCCCATTTGAAGTAATCAAATGATCCAAATGGTCAATATAAAAGAATAATTTCAGGCACAGTCATTCTTAGCTTCTATATTTGTCTATGAATGTGCAGTGAGAAAGAAACTGCACAAACGTGGGAGCAATAAATGTTCCTGGCTGGTTGGTGGAACCACTGAATCAACACAATTGTGCTCATCTAATAATTAAATACTCACTTGTAATTAGCTGGCAGTTGCAGGAATCCAAAATGTTGCGTCTTTTATTTAGCCAGGTTTACATAACGAAGGGGAAAATCTGTCTGCCTGTGTGCGTACACTCGAACATTGCCCACATAGAGAGAATGAGTCAAATGAGAGAGGCAAAGGGATGGATCTGTGCCTGGATGCCCAGCAGGCCTCTGCTCGGTGTCTTAACTCTCTCCAGCAGCTTCTAGCTGCCTAATTCCCACTTAGGAGTAAACTACCTCTAGCAGCTCTGAGCACATTCATTTAGAAATGTGGCAGCGGCAGCCTCTTTACCATCCTGCCTACACTCAAGGCGGAGAATATAATTTCCCCATACATCCACAGCATGTATTCTTCAGTGCCTTAAATCAGCCCTGCAGCTTCTCCCTCTCTCTCCTCAGCATCCATTTGTATGTAAAGCCCCTCCACACAGATCCATGCTGTGGATTACCTTGGCAAGGAAGCAGCTCACATGAGGCCAATGCTTTAGGTAGTATGGATACATTTGCATTCATGCCACACATCCACAAGAAGTGACCTAGTTAAATCTGAGGATGCTAATTGTTCAGTTTGAATGTATCTTGGTTCAGATGTGAAAAATCAGGCAAATGTGCCATTTAAGGAACAAAAATCCGACAGCCCTGATACATTAGACACCCTTTGTGAATTATCTGCATCACTGAAGTGGTCAGCAGTGTAGGAAGGATTATAATGAATTCTTACAGAGCTGGATTGCTCTTTGGTTTTGCACTTTTATTGTCTTTTCCTGCAGAATGCCAAACTCACAATAGCTGAGCAAGCATTGAAGAGCACTAGGAGACCCAGGCAGGAAATGTTTAGCCACATGCACTGGAAAGATTCAACAATCGTAATCATCTGACAACAGTGAGAGATTTTCTTCACCCTGTCTGGCCATAGGACAAAACAATGTGTGTGAATAAACGGGTTTGTGATTGAGGAGAAGGGAGACATCTCTTGAAATAAAACAAGAGCACCATCTGCTGGTGGGGCTGAAACACAAACATATTGTACAAGGCCCCTCAGGGAACTTTCTGCATGATCAAGAATCATCTATTAGAGCCATACATCATCCTGAGAGCCGTTGAAGAAGTACTGAGCCCTAAACCACCAACCCATCCACTCACTAACATACACATTCATACACAAATGTCTTCTAGTAAGAAAAGTTTATTTATATAGCACTTTTCACAGACAGCAGTCACAAAGTGCTTTACACAGATAAAAAATACAGGGAATAAAAGTGATGATTTTGAGATCACTACATGACCAAAAAGTCATGGCAACAATAGAACAACATAGTAAGAACAGTTCACATTGCATTAATGAAAAATCAAATAACCAAAAGCCTGTCTAAACAGACGAGTCTTTAACTGACTTTTAAAGTCATTAACAGAGCTTGCCGTGTGCAAAGACAGGGGCAGCTCATTCCGTATTTTAGGGCCAATGGCTTCAAAAGCTCTATCACCCCGAGTCTTTAGATGGGTGCGTGGGACAGAGAGAATTTCTTGTGTGTTTGATCTAAGGGGGCGGGATGTCTGGTAGGGGTGGATGACTTCTGATAGATAATCTGGGGCTTGACCATGCTGGGATCTGTGAGTGAGTGTGAGGATCTTGAACTTGATTCTGAATGTAATGGGGAGCCAGTGAAGGGATTTAAGTACAGGAGTGATGTGGGAGAATTTGTGTGACCTTGTTAGTACTCTGGCTGCAGCGTTTTGGACTGACTGGAGGCAATTTAGTGTGGTTGTATTGAGGGGAGTGAAGAGTGAATTACAATAATCAATCTGTGATGAAATGAAAGCGTGATTGAGCATTTCTAGTTGAGCAGGGGAGACAAGTGTTATGTGTTGTTAATGTTTGTGGTTTTCATTGGTTTGTGCTTCTCTTTCTGACAGGAATGAGTACTGTGTTTGATTTCAATTTCTTATCTATTGATGTTTCAGTGGAGATGGTTAAATGTGTGCGGCTTGACTCCTAGATAGAAATTCCCCCAAGATGACCAGCAAAGCAAATCCACATCCAGATTCATATTAGTATAAAATCACATCCTGTCATATTATTCTGTATTGTCTTGACTCATATCATATCTGCATCAATATCCAGATCTGTATTATCTGCCTTTTTAGGGCCCTATGAAATCTGTTCAATTTTTTCCAAATTCCGTTTTTTCCGTTTTAATTTCTTGGAATTACTTTTTTAACCTTTACACTGATTCTACCATAAAAAGAGTGTCTTGTTTATGTAAATGAATAAAATGTTCACTAATTAAATAGAAATAACCTTAAATTTATTGAAAAGGGGCCACAGTTGTCCCAGGAGTCATTGTTTGGATAACCCTGATATAAAATAATTATAACCAGTGTAACAGTCAGATATTTCCAACATGTTAAGACACATCCACGTGTATAATCACATCCTAACTGATGGTTATAATGTAAATGAAGAAATCCTTCTACTTCTAGTAACTTAATAAGAAGGTCACATTAAAGTTAAATGGTTAAAAGTAAACCTGTTTGCCTAAATTTTTCTCTACTCTCACAGTCTGTAACAGTGCATGCAGTTTGATTCTGCGTTGTTCTCCTCCTGACTGTAACAGTTCTCTCATTATCTCCCTTCATCCTCGCTGTCTGTCTGTCTGCCTCATATCAGACGGTACGTTAATGCAGACATGTGTTGGCTCCTTAAGCAACCAAAGGGAACCACTATGGGAGGATACTCAATTGTAACACTATTTAGACTACGGAACTTTATAAAATCTCGAGTCTATCCGACTGGAGTTTGAAGCCCTCAAGGGGTGAGCAGGTCTTCAAGTTGTGACTTCATCTGTGTGCCTCACGCACAAACACACTTCTCTCTCTCTGTGACTCTCTGATGTGGTGAGGTAAAATAACTCGTAGCACAGATGGGTTTTCTAGAAAGTGCAACGCTATGTTGCACGGTACAGCCCCATGTTGAGCTATCTGATGCTTGCCGGTGTTTAGTTCAGCTGCTCTGACATGCTTTGTATTGTTTAGGAGGGGGCGGGGAGAGTGTTTGTGAAGTGAGGCACAAGTTGTGCCCCTCTTTAGTGATTCCCCTGGAACATATTCCCCAGATATACGTTTCTCTTTCTAAAGAAAAGCAGCATTTCAGTCAAATTCATTAAATTCCACGATCTCCGCGTTAAGTGGTAAGTTCTGTTTTTATTGGCCAATTCCACAATTTCGTCCACGATTCCATTAACGTGGAAATCATAGGGCCCTACCTTCTGGTCTTTTCTTGTTGTTTTCTTGTTGAATTGATCTGATCTGGTTTGCCTAGTTAATTATGGTCTGATCGAGTTTGGTTTGGTTTAGACTGATCTGGTCTGGTCTAGTCAGTCTAAACTGATCTGATCATATCTGATCCTATCTGATTGGCCTGATAGGTTCTGATCTGATCTAGTCATACTTGTCTAAACTGATCTGGTCTGATCTAGTCTGGTCTGGCCTAGTCTTGTTGATCTGATCTTATTGACCTGGTTTTGTCTGGACTGTCTGGTCTGATCATATCTGATCTGGATGGCCTGTCCTGGTGTGGTTTGGTTGGCCTGGTCTGTTCCGATCTGATTCTATCTGGTTGGACTGGTCTGTTCTGGTCTGATCAAGTCTGATCTGGTTGATCTGGTCTATGTTGATCTGATGTGATCCAGTCCGTGTGATTTGGTCAAAACTGATCTGCTCTGATCTAGTCTGATCTGCTCTGTCTGGTGTGGTTGATCTGGGCTGCCTGATCTGATCTGGAGGATTAGGTTCAGTCTGGTTGACCTGGTCTGTTCTGATCTATCTGATCTGGTTGGTATGATTTAGTCTTGACTGATTTCATCTGATCTAATAATAACAACTTTTATTTATATAGCACTTTAAAAAAAAAAGGGTTTACAAAGTGCTTTGACATGCAGAAAAACAAAGCAGCAAATGTAGTCTGGCCTGGTCTGGTTGGTCTGCACTGTCTGATCCGATGTGGTTTGCCTGATTTTGTCTGGCCTAGTCTGGTCTGCTCTTATCTGACCTGGTTGGCCTGGTCTGGTTCTCTCTGGTCAGTCAACAGTAGTCTAATCTGGTCTGACCTGGTCACTTTGTTTTGGTTTTGTGTTGTTCATTTTGGTGTATGTCTGGTCTGATCTAGTCTTATTCAATCTGGTCTGGGCTGATCTAATAAGGTTAGCGTAGCCTGGTCATGTCTGATTTGATTTGGTCAGTTTGGTTTGGTTTGGTCTAGTCTGATAAGTCTGCTCTGGTTGGTTCTGACCTGGTTGGTCTAGTATTGTCTGGTCTTCTTGGTCTTATCTAGTAATATTTTTTATCATATTTATACCATGTCCTATCTGTATCCGTATCTAAACCTATATCTGTATTGTATTCTATCATATCATTTGGTATTGTCCTGCCTCATGTTGTATCTGCATCCATATCCCAATCTGTATCGTGTCATACTGTATAGGCTGGTATTGTATCAATTTATATCTTATCTGATTACATATCCATATCCATTTTTTATCATATTGTATCTTGTCATCTGGTTTTGTCTTGCATCCTGTATCTATATCTGCCTCACCTTGTCTTATCTTGTCTTGTATCATATACATAATACATTGTATCTGTATCCATTAATGTTGTATCTTATCCATACATATATTTATTCATATTCATATCCCTATACATCTCTGCATTGAATCAAACTGAATTGAATTGTATCTATGAATATATGTATATGTGTCAGTATCAGTATCTGTACCTGTATCAGAAAATATTTAATTATTTAAATTACTGGTATATGAGTGCAGCTCAGGTCTCAACTAAAACCCTTGTTTTAAGTGGGCTTTGTGATATTCATCAAACTGCTTTGAGCTGTGTCCATATCTCATCTTTGAAACTTGTAGCATATTTTTTTAGTTTTCCTTAAATCATGCATTATTGTATGTTAGAAACAGACTTGACAGTAGCCTGATGTCTGCAAAAATTGTTGAGAAGTGCCACAATTATTGAGCTCTCTACATTTACCTTGCTATTTGAAAAAGAAATTGCATACATTTCCTTGAGTTTTCCAATTTTTTTTTGTCTAATTCTGATCCAAATTACGGAGGATTTACCCTGCTATTTACATCTTGAACCCATACACTCTCTACCACAATTTAACAGAGCAAAAAGTTGGCTGTGTTTAAGCATACATTTATCCCAAACATTACTAAAAATGATGCAGTTCTGCTCCATAGTGCAGTTTCAGAAAGACAAATGGCTGCATGTCAACCAAAATTACAAAGCAGATGTAATGTTATGACAGAAGAAGGAGAGCACAAGCAATTTAAAGGATGAGAATGTTTCATGGACTGCCCAGTGTTCAAACCTGATGCTGGGCCAAGAGGGTGAGGCTTGTGCAGAGTGAACTGACTAACACTGGATTGTTTCTTTATCATTTCTTTCAGATTAGAAAGCTCTAAGCCTGCTTGCATTTATTGCACTGCAAATTTAGGGTCATCAAACCTTTGTAAAGCAAAGAGTTTTGTGATGTCCCAAAGAATGAAGACGTCTGTGTTTGTAGGAGGGTTGTGGATTTCGGGGCGGCTTTCCTTGTGTATTTTTACACATATTGACTGCTTTAATGAAAACACTAGAGGGAGCTGAAGGGTTGCTGAATCAGACTGAAATCATTGCTTTCTGTACCTTATGAACAGTGACAGAGTAGTGGTTCCTAACCTTTATTCCTCTGAGCCCCCCATACTCATATCTAATAGGACATATGGACCCCCAAACCCAAACAAATAAAGAGTAATATATTTGCTTTCAAAAATACACATCAATTTGATTTTTTAAGCCAAACAAAATCGCCCCTAACACAATTTTCCATAGCAAAACATACACACCCTTAAACCCCTTTTGAAATCTCTGGCGCACCCGGACCCAAGGTTGGGAACCAGTGACATAGAGCATCCAAAGCCACTGAAAATGGCTAAGTCTGCTCTTTAAGTCTCTGAGGAGGGTAAACACTGTCAGCCAGCAGAACCTGACTAACATAAACACAGCCCAGTTGGAACAGTGACAGGAGAGAACTGGCTTTGACAATGTATCTGTTATGACTGTAGTAGAGAAAATTCCACAGGGTTACTATAATCAGTCAAGAACATGCACTATAATGTTGTTACCTGATGCAGTGCGTGACTGCGACCTTTGGAAGATGGCTTATATAATTTAGTAAATGTGTCTTCAGATCCTAGCTCTACCACATAAATACAGAGGATCTATACTGTTTTGGTTGCATAATTATGTAGTGGTGTTAAACAGGAGTTGGGCATGTTTTCTTTGGACATGCTCTGGTTAGTTAATTTTCAATGATTTTTACTGATATTGCTCTGGTCCTCAGAACACCCCATTGGCTCCCTGAGCAATACAAAATCACCCTCAAAAGTCCATAAAGCTCTCAGTGGTTCAGCCCCTGAATATACACTGTGTCTGACCTGCTCACCCAACTTGACCCCCTCAGGTTGTCAGGTGAAGGTCTTTTAGCCATACCTAGAAGCAGATTGAAGCCTGCTGATTGGGCCTTCAGTTACCGTGGTCCTTCTCCCTAAAACCGAAAGCATTTTTCTGTGTCATTTAGTTCAGATAGATACTGCTGATGCTCATTCATTCATTCACACAATCCCCTTCATTTTTGTTCTGAAAAAGCCTGAGAGATAGAATAAAACATTGTATTACACACGCCCTCAACGCTTTGTGTTGCTGCAGTGCTTTCCAGAGCACTCCTCTTTTATTTTTGTTTCAAAGAAACGCTGTCAGTGCATGTGAAAAAAATAAAATTGCAATAAAAGACATTAAAAGGCTCATTAGTCTTCCTGAGAGCTGACGTCAGTGAGCTGACTTCATAATCTCCAGCTATTCAGCATCCAAAAGACAGTCAAAACTGAGGAAGTGGAGAGGAAAGAAACATTCAGAAACCCAGCAGGAAGCAGACATGGATCAACTAACAGTCTGCAGATGGGCATCATGGGTAATGATAGAAAACTTTCAAAACATTTACTACCAGGTTATAATTGTGAGTATTTCTATTAACAACAATATTTTTAGAATAAGATGTAGTTTTATTGATAGTTGAGAACAGCCGTTGCTCCTCTTCTTATTATTTTTAATAATTACTACTGATGTAGTTGTTGTGTTAACACTGTTATAATTAGTATGCATCCTGACAGCAGCAATCAGCAAGGGTGTAGGAGGGGTAAAAGAGGGAGGTAGCCCTCCACCCACCCCGTTCCCCCTCTCTTACCTTCCCTCCCCCTCCCATAGAGACTCACTCCCTCTCTTTCCCTCACTTGCTAACAAGCTCACTCGCCACTCTCGCCCCGTTTCAGGTCTGCTGCAGGTCCAGGTCGGCAGGAATCACGGCGGAAACTTGAAGCGAAGATGTGGGCGCTCGGGGCCGTGGGAGTCGGGCTGCTGTGGGCGCTGCTGGCCGCTCTGGTGCCCGGCAGCGCGTCGGAGCTCGTAACGCTAGTGCAGGAGCAGGCTAAGCCCGAGTCCGTCCTGCTGAAGCCAAAGGTTATGATCGCCATTGTGGCTCGGAACGCTGCGCACAGCTTGCCTCACTACCTGGGCTGCATAGAGAGGCTGGAGTACCCGAAGGAGCGCATAGCGATCTGGTAAGTGATGGGAAAAGGTGATGTTTGCGTGCTCTCACAATTAGCAAAATCGCGCAAAGATATCCAAAGATACAGAAAGGACATTCTCTGTGCGTAAAGTGGACACTATTGTGCACTGGCGCGCGTTGTAGGCTAAAGAAAAGCGGCATGAGTTTGAGTCAATTATAATAACATTGTCGGTGTCAGCATGCAGACCTGTTGCTGCCTTTTTACGAGGCACTTACCTCGCGTGTCTCCCGGCGTCTAAATTGCACGCTTTGCAAGAAGATGAAAGGGCTTCTGTGTATGTTGGGTTAGGCTTAACCCTTAATCACGGCTCCCTCCGTCTGATTCAGCACAAACCTGCGGAAACGGAGCTTTAAAACAGCAGGACAGGCAGGCATGAAAGGGTCTCAAAGTCAGGTAGGGTCCTGCAGTGTGTTTGGGTCCCATACTGAGATAATATGAAGCCATCAAAAGAGAGAGAGAGAGCCTGCAGGTGGAGGGATGAAAGGAGACATTGAGTTGGTCTGACAGCAGGGCTGGGGGGTGTGTGAGTTCTGGGAAGTCATGCGTAACGTGTGTGTGCGTTTTTGTGTGCAGTTTTGATAGAATCACACAGAAGCTGAGAGATTTCTGACTATGCAGGTTGGTTATCACAGTTCAGATATGATGAATGTGAAATGGAGGGAACAGCAGTCACAGATCTTTTACTTTTCTCTTAAAGACACCCTTTGTTGTCCATCCATGCTGGCATTCTTCTAATGTTTGTTTCTCACCCCTCCCTTTGCTGAGTGTCTTGTTTTTGTTTGCAAAGCAGCAGCCTCCAATTCAGAGACCCTCACCAGAACACTAACAAATGCATAGTGGAGAAACTCAATCTGAGGAGAGGGAAAAACCTATGAAGCAAACCCCCTTGGTGGCTGAGCTAACAAGGCTTTGTGAGTGGTCTAACTTACAAAAGATGGGCCCAGTCAGTTATGAGTAGCATCCCCCTGCCCCTGCTGGCAGGTCAGACAGGGAAAAACAGTCTGTATTAGAAGCAGGTACAGTAAAATGTCACACCAAATGACCTTAAAATGTAAAGACACTCATAGCTTTGGGCTTTAACGCAGGATTGCTTTATTCGGGAAATTCATTTTCTGTTATTTGCCACTGATATGCTTCTAGTTTTGCAGCTACCATAGTTGTTTTTTGTTGTCCTTGAAGCCACTGGCTTAAATACATTAAAAATAGGTATAGTTAATATATACTGTATGTTAGCCCATCTTAAATGCTCATACATTAACCGCAGGGGTATAACACTTGTCTCTCTTCCGCTCCATCTGATCACCTGTAGAGATGCACAGGTGACAGACTGGACTTCCATACAAACTGTCCATGATCAATAAACAAGTGATCAGTTTCTACAGGTGATCAGACAGAGCGGAAGAGAGATGAGCGTTTTACCCTTCCTGTTAATGTATGAGCATTTAAGACAATAACACAGTCTTGACAGTCTCTACAAAATGCCTTATATCATGAACATGTGAAACTATAATTTAGAGCTGAACGATTTGGGAAAATAATCTAATTGTGATTTTTTTTTTTTTTTTTTTTTTACCCAACATTGCAATTGCAATTTGAAATGCAATCATTCCTGAAGTTCCTCATCTTATGTATTTTCCAACAAACACAAGCAATAAATCATTCTGTATTATAACCAACACAATATTAGATTAAACTAGGGCTGAACTATATATATATATATATATATATATATATATATATATATATATATATATATATATATATATATATATATATTCTTAAATACTTAAATTGTAAATGCCCTTTTCTGGCTCAAGTGTTTAGCTAAATGGCACACTTTGCACATCATAACTCATGCAGCTCTGTGTGTCTTTGTTTCCCCTCTGTCGTCAGCATTACTACCCATTATGTAAACCACAACGACCAAATAAAAGCCAAATTACAATGCAGCTTTCATCAAAAGCATTTATCCACATTAAAGCATTTACGATGTGTTATAGACCACTCAATCATTGTAAAATGCCAGAAAATAATGTAACAAAAACAAATCAAAACAAAAAAAAATCTCTACAGAGAAGGAGCAAGGCGGATACTAAGATACTACATACATGTTATCCTAGTCCTACCGCAGCAAATTACTTTAGCTTTTGTTATAGCGCTATGTGTTCATTTTAGAAAACAGAGAAGGTTGGAGGAAGCCTAGAGAGGGCAATGACGTAAGATGAGGGTCTCCATCTGGACTCAAGCCAAGGACTCTGTGGTTATCTGATACACATCTTAACCCTTAAAGCAGCTGGCTTGTTTCGTCTGCAGCCCGTCTGGATAGATCATGGAGACACTGATGAAAAGAACTTGAGGAAGCAATCAGGAAGACACATTATATCAACGTCATCTGGCCATGATGCCTCAGTGTTTGTGTGGGGACAAAATGTTCTTCACAGAAGTTTCTCTCTTTACAGCCATAGGTTGGGTGGAGAGAAGAATCATTTTCTTCTCTTTCCCTCTTCTCATGTCAGTCATGCAGTGCAAGGGAGATAGAGTAAAGAAAGGTAAATAAGACATGATCAAATACAATAGCAAGGGTGTTTCTTTATAGTGTTTGGCAGCAGGGATGGATGCCTCAGCTCCCCTTTCGTCTCAACCCACAGGATCATGGAAAATTGCCTATGTTATTGTATAGTATCTTTGTGGATGTGAATATATATGTCACAGTGGACCAAAAATTGTTCAGTAATTAACAATGCTTCTTTGCAAATATCTTTTTTCCAGTTGGAGAAGTTAAGCTTCTGATAAAGCTGCATTTCCACTGCAATAACTTTTCCAAAGAAAAAAGGGACTTTTGATAGTACTCATTCTATATCCATTCTGACAAATCAGGGTCTAAACAGGGTCACTGGGACTTTACTGGGGTAGTATTCCTGAAAGTAAAGGTATGTTGGAGATTGTTCTTCTATGGCTGTCTGTTTCTGAGTGGTTGAGTAGGTGTAACCTGTGTAAGCCTCTAGTAAAAAAAGGTGTTGCTTTCACAGGTACACTAATTTGGATGGTCTTCTGTTGAGTATAGATGAATTGATGCTTATACTGTAGATCAATGACTAAAATAACACTGAGGTACCTTTTAGAATCATCGGGAAAAAAGTTACTGGGACAAAAAGTGCATTGGTAGAAGTGCAGCTTTTGGTTCCTCTTTGGTCTTGTGCATGAGCAGTACACAATATCTTGCCTACAAAAGCTAAGGACATCAAATGTAAGCAGATATGGTATGACATATTTAAACAGTGATCCAGAACAATAATTACACCTAATTTGTTAGCACACAGCCACCTGTGATGATCCAACAGTCTTTTATCACTTCATTACATTTTATAGCATTCTTGGAAACTGACAAAATGGAAAATCAGTGATGAAGCAGGCGTGATTGAACTGAAATAAAGAGAAATGTATTTAGTTGTCTTAAACAGCTTAACAACCCACTCAGATGACAAAGAATTCCCTCAATCTTGACAGGCTTTGGCCTGGGATGCTGGGAGTACCAAAGATTCCTGTTTGAGCCTGTTCCCAGGGTGATGTGCTTCTAATGTCCGGGTCATGTCCCCCTCCACCCTGCTACTTTATCCCTGACTCATGCTGACAGTTGGGATGGTCAGTGAAATCTTCCTTTAGAAGTTTCTCTCTCTGCAAGTGGGCGCAAGTCTGACAGAGAAGTGGCAGAGAGGTGGAAAGGGCTCTCACACTGCTGTTAAAGAATGAAAGAATGCAGAGTATTATCAAAAGAGGGGGCTGGTTGGTTGGAGAGCGGTGGGCAGCAATGTTGGGACATTGCCCAGAGGGCATTTAGCTGGTTGGTTAATCCACATTCCCACAGTAGCTTGACCACATGTAATCCTCCAGCCTAACAGGAAAACAGTGAATTTTAAGGCTTTGCCAGATAATTCATTGTGTTAGTAAAGAGGGTACACTTCTTGCCACTATAAGCTATAAAAACCAGTTTCCAAACCCATACCAGCCATACTCACTGTAACTGGTCACATTAGATGCGTTAAATTAGGAAAATGTGTGTTAGCCGAAGCAACAGCAGAGATCAGACTAAAGGTGTGTCAGCTCCCTTTTAAAGTCTTTAGATGACAAGGGATATTTACACCTTAGCCCGTGTGTGAAAGCCTCTGAGGGTGCTGTCAAACTGGGGTCAACATGAAGGCTAAGTGCTTAGTAATGCCTACCCTGAAGCAACACTGTCCTGAGGTTGAACCTGACCTGGTCAGCTCGGGTTGATTTGTTGTTCCTGTGTCCAGGTGTTCTGCTCTGACCAAAAATGTGCAATGAGGTGGCCTGGAAAGTTGGAGTCACCTCTTACTACACTTGTGCAATGTGATTGTTTCGCCAGTCTGGTGCTTAAAGCTAAGCTAAGCTAGCTGCTATGGCTCTACCCTTAAAACAGTTCAACTCATTGTGGAGCAACAACATCCCAGAAACTGATGTATAAATACAGCACATATGTTGGAAAAAATTGCTTTACACTTTAGAAAATACTGAGAACTATGTTGATCTGAATTAATATATATATTCTCCTAAAATCCTGCATGTACGTTTAGGTACAATACATTTTGGATTTCTATAACATTGGAATCATTTCTGCTCTTAGAATTTCTGAGATAATTGTCAAAAATGTCCATTTGAGGTTTAAGTAATTTGTTTTAAATATTGGGAGAATTTGATTTGAAACTGTCTGGAGTTTTATTTAAATTTTGGTAAATTTGTTTGTTTAAGGGTAGGAGTCAACCAATATTGTTTTTTTCAGGGCTGATACTGAAACTGATAATTAGTAGTCCATGAGACTGATAACTGATTTATGGAACCGATATGCATTTATTTAGATGTACAAAATGTATTTAATGTGTCAAGAGTTAAAGAAAAAAAAACTGAAGTAAAATAACTATCCACAATTCAGCCCTAGCTCTATCAGCAAGATAAATGTCACAGAGAAATTCAGTAGCAAGAGGAAAAAGGGATAATGTCATACGCTGACTGTCAGTGGCTCCCAGGTTAAGTATTGATTGGCTAGTACTCATGTGACATCTAGTCTATCAGATCGTGTTGTATAAAGGACATGTGCAGAGATTGTGGGGAGTAAGCATAAAGCCAAAGTGAAAGACACTTTGCAGTGGAACCAAAGTAGTGCACCTTTGGATTTATAAACTTTGTTGATTATCTTAAAAATAAAATGGCAGCACTGAAAATCCCCCTGTTAATGAGATGGTCAGGTCATTTGTCCACCCCTAATTTAGGGAATTTGCCATGAAATTTTCTGGTCCTCTCATGGAAATTTTGGGGGATATTTTTGTATATTTTGGAGCTTTTCATTGGAAGTTTGGGGGAAAATCTGTTCTGATTTTGGCATTTTCATGGGGAGGTTTTACATTTTTATGAATTTGATAGGGAATTTGAGGGGGTGCCCCTTGAAATTTTCAAGAATTTTTATAGAAATTTTGAAAGTATTGGGAATTTACTAGAAGATTTTCATGAATTTACATGGAATTTTAAGGATTTTTTATTGGAGTACTTAGGCTTTATGATGAAGTTTCACTGAAACATTTGTGGAATATTTGAAAAATAACCTTTTATGTGAAACTTAAAAAGTATGTCTAAGAATTTTCACATAAATTTTAGGTACTGTTTTTTTAATTTAGAGAATTTGTGTGGATTTTGTAAAGGAGAATTCCTAATAAATCCTGAACTTTTATTGACCTTAACAAGTCCTTCTGGTCCATCATCAAAATAGCATGAAATCCCATCCATCCCTCTCTCAATGACTGACGTAATTTCTTACTGACACCCAACAGCTGACCAGCTGGCAAAAACTCCAGATCCAGTGCTGTAATTTCTACAGGAACAGGACCTTCAGGCGATTTGGGGACATCATTTTTGGTAATTAGATAAAAAAAAAATCAGGTTGAGGATTTGTTGGATTGAGCCAAATGCGGAGGCTCTATTATGCACTGTGATTCCTTGGTGTAATCCCAATCCCTAGTGTTGCAAAGTTATAAAAGGATTGGGCGTTCTCCTGCTTGATCCCAATTTACAAATATAAATACTACAGTCTTTATTTCTGCAAGCTAAGTAGCTAGAAGTGCATCTTCCCTGAGTGCCAGAATTAGATGGATTTGAAACTTAGTATTTGTGAGCTGAGAGGAGCTCGTCTTTCTCCTGAGCTGGCATGGATTTGACACATTCAGGAAACACGCCCAAAGCTTGCTCAGGCAGAGATAACTGCTTAATTTTTCAATATTTTGGAACTTAAAATACATTTTTGTTTTATGCTTTATACAGACTATGAAGAAAAGACACAAGCGTGGTATTGAGCTTAGCACCCTTCAAGAAAAAAGTTGTTTAGAAACTTGACAAGCAAAGCTGAAAAATCGGACATCTAAGGAACAAGATAACTGATGAGTTATTTTTCTCCAATTAGCAGCTTCAAAGAAAATCAAAGTAAGTAAATCATAAGTAAGTGAAACACCTCAGGCACCACTGCAGACAATGTGTATTATTCTGTTCCTGACGCAGCTTGTTGCTAACTGCCTGCTGCCTCGCGGCTATATTCAGGTGCTAAAGCACTTCCACAGGTGCTGAGATGGGGGTCAACATGATGATTTGTGGACTAGTCAGAGAAAAAACATTGAACCTTGAGGATGTTAGAGCACTGACATCATCCAACTTTCTCTCAGGAGTTCCTTTCATATTTATATAATATTGAGTTTCTTATTTACTTAATCACACTTACTACATAACAGTTATTGGACTTATACCTGGACATCCCATAGAGTTATGGATGGATTTTTTGGTCCAATCTTTTACATGCTACTTTAATAAACCATTTAAATCTTATATTTTACAACCACTGTAAATCCTTTTGCACCCTGAGGTTCGATGTGACTATATAAGTAAAGAATTTTCCACAGCTGTTGGAATAAGCACGGTATAGGCTGAGTATCTCAGTGACAGATGTAGTATGTAAACTACAACTCCTGTCAGACATGCAGAGAAGTGTTATGCAATTGTTTCCTTTATCTGCTTCACCATGCCATTCAGAGGTTGATGAGTGATTAATAAGTACACCATACTATATGCAGCTCTAGGCATGTGACAGAAGGCATTATACCATGTGACATACTACAGATTTTATCTTCTCAGTTCTGGCAATTTAGACAGGTTCACTGAGTAACTAAGCAGTAAATGCACCATGACAAATTAAACTTGAAGTTTGAGTAAAAGTTTTTATGAATGACTGAGTCCCGTTTGTTGCTTTGCAGCGGCCTGCCCTCGCCGTTAGCACCAGGTTATAGTCGTTAAAACATAGCTTCACCATGATATGTCTGAGCTGTATCAGCATACTTTAACATTTGTTTTGTGGCTTAACTAATTGGACGTTCTCATGGTGAACTGAAGTGTCTCTTTCTTGAGATTAAGGTAACAATTAACCCTAAAAAGGGGAAATGTTTAACCTCTCATCCTAGTCTCAAACCCACTTTGACTTTACAAATGTCAATCATTATAGTAAGAGATGTTAATCACTAATTATTCAACAGCAAAAAATGTGTTTTTTTCATCCTCAAGTCATCATAAGGTTCTTCAAACAACTCCAAATCCTTCAATAATGCCAGATCTTCTCTGTTCAGCAGACACTGATTTAACTAGAAGCCTGTAACTACAATTTCAATTTATCACAGACCTCTTATTTTCAGCAAAGGCAGCTGATTTCTTTTTGTAGTTTCATTGTTCCCACAAGTCTTTCGGGATTTATAAAGCAGCCCTGTTGGCAGAAATTGGCTCATTGACAAATAATGTGGCATAAACTGATATAAGTAGCTGATGTGTATCTGTTGTGTCATTTAATGTTGGCAATCTTGTATACCCAACTGCTGCTATAACAGCTTCCACTCTTATTGAAAGCCTTTCTACAAGATATTACATCTACAAGTACTTCTGTGGGACTTTGTGCCCATTCATTCTCTAGAGCGTTTATTTGGTCAGAAACTGATGTTAGACCAGAAGCCCTGGCTCGCAGTCTCCATTCCAGTTCCAGTTGTATTTGACCGAAAATACAGTATGTTCCTGCGTGCATATCTCTGCATGCCACAGGTGCCTCTGCAAGTCTCTTAAACACCCCTGATGCTTTGTTCTAGTTCCACTTAATGAGCATATCTGCTGTTTCTCTACATTTACTCTAAATGACAGATGTTGGAAAAACTGATCATGGAAAATATAAAACATGCTTTAAGGTTTATCTGTATTGTGATGTTGCACCAGGGGTTTTTACATGCCAGGTGTGTAACCTCAGGCTTCATTCCTCTGCATGAGCACATGTTGTTCTTTGTTTTGTATCATGAGAAGTGCATTTTCTTCAAAGTATGGAATGAATTATCACAAGGCTATTGTGTGTTATCTGGTGCTGACAATGTGGGCTATTGTGAGTGATTAGCAGCATATGTGTAAGCTGTATGTCATCATCATTATTAGATAACGGTTAAAGCACTGTGATAAAGTGAGCATATTTGATTATCACTTTCTGGTGCAAGTGTGATGACTATGAAAATGCAAAAAAGAGTGGCTTTGTCACATATGTGTTTATTAGTTGATAAGTGTGTTTGTGCTGTTCTTATCCTGCTCAGCCCCCGTTTTCCCTTCCCTTGGCTCATAAGGCAGGACTTTATGTGCAGATTAGGAGGCCACTATCATCCCTGACTTCCAGATCACTATCACATGAAGATTTGAATTTTGCTGTCACAACTAAAACAGGCTTTCATCATCTGCTCAGGTAATAACATGATGTTAAAAAACACTGCCTAATACTTTGCAGATATGCTCTTTGTAATCATGAGAACCAGAGAAGATCTATTATATTTCCTCTTGACAAGAACACAGTGTGTTGAAAAAACATCACACATTTTACACAACATTTAAGATCAGAACCACAAACTTGTTCAAAAACATTGCTTGTTTAAGTTAAGACTCAGGGGGTTTTAGATAAAAGAGGCAGACTACATCTGGCAGTGCTTCATGGCTTCCCTGCTGGGGCAGAGAGAGCCATAAGTGAAGAAGCTGCATCTGAAGTATGTTCCCTCCATAGGAGGATATCTGATGTCTGACACACTTTGCTTGCGTTTCTCTGGAGCATAATATTTTAAAATGAAAAGTGTGAGAGTGCCCAAATATGATTTGTACTTTAAAAAGATTTAATTAAACAACTAAAAAGGATGATGGCTCTTTCAATGTTCCTTACAAAACCCCATGAAAGATCAAGAGCAGCAATGTGTTAAGCCTGGTTTACATGCCTGTGTGGCCTTTTCATCATGAGATAATAAGATGTTATAAATGTTTATCAATCCCACATTGGGGGGAAATTTGGTTATTTAAGCAGCTCACACAGGAGGGTAGGAGTAATTAGCAATATATAAAAAGTAAAGTAAAGAAAAAGTGTGACTACAATACTTATACAGAAGACAAAAATCGCAATAATAGTATTTACATATTAACAAATGTACACCTTTTCTTATAGAAGGACCAAGACCAGAATCTAAGAAAGCAATGACTACTACATACTTTAATTGGAGTGCCTGTGTAGCAATATCATTCTTCACCAATTCACAAGTCAGCGTTGCGGTTTTATGCTAGTTAGAGCATCAGTTTCTGTGTCCACCACATTTTCTGATGTTTTGTGGACGGACTGAACCAAGCATATCATGATGAAGTTGAAGCTGATAAATACTAAGAAGCAGTTGATTATACTTTGAGAATGAATGTTTGGCTGCTGGAGCAGTTTACACAGAGGATGGGGGAGTTTTTGGTAAATGCAGGAGCTATGAGGCTACCCAGGGGACAGATGGTGCTGCTTACAATCTGCATTGTTTTCACACAGATACATTTCTGAGTAGGTGCACATCAGGCTTCATATGTGAACTTCTGCATAGACTACAGGAACCGATGGCACGTAGATTTGAAACAGAAGTATGAGTAAGGTAGTATTTAGTAAGTACTCATGAAGTGTTGAATTAGCAAATACATCACAATCACGTGTAGGGTTAGTTTCAAAAAGTCTCAGCATTTTCTTTTTCTAATCTCTCTCCTTGATAAGAAGATATGGTACATATGAACACAGAGAATAACAAAAAAGATGGACCCACCATTTGTCCAATTTACCCATCCGGAATGATTGGGATATAACAAACTTGGGATATAACAAACTTCCTTTGTCCCCAGTAGAGAAATGTAAAGACATTACAAGTATACTGCTATCATTTTTAAGTTCAAATCATATCAGGCCACTCAACATTGCCCAGGCTTGTAAAACTAGTGAAAGTGTGCTTGTATGATCATCATATCTCTCAGTTCAGTGGCAGATAGATCCATAAGGGACAGAAGGAGACCCAGCTGGTGCTGCACCTGCTTACTGCTGTGGGATGTGGTGATCTGGGAAAGAAAGCACGATACTGACCTCACATAAAATGGCCTGGAAATTTTTCATCAAACAGGAATTTGTAGTTTTGGTTACTTAAAGATAAGTAAATAGTTTTTCTATTGTGGACTATTTGTGGATGAATACATTTTTAATATAGGAGGTTTTTTTGCAGCAGGAAAGAGGACTTTGTAATTTTAACAAGCAAATCACTCAATAAATAACAATAGCAATTAGGAAGCATGCCACTTGTTGACTGACTTATGCCTTTTTTTACTGTTCTGGCATCAAGCTGAAGACTTTGACACATTGTTTTAAAATGTTCAGTGTAACTGTAGATGTGATGAGTCACCTTTTTATTATACTGCTTGAATACCTGCAGGGTATATGTTGAAATACTGACATTTCACACTTAATGATGATGTGTTATTTGCTGAAAACACTTCATTGTCTACTGTCAACTTTCCAAACACAGTGACTTCAGAGGCCGATCTCTGCCAGCCTGACTATATTTACCTGCCAGTAAATCTCTAGTCAGTGTCTTCAGCAGGAAAGCAATCATGGGAAAAATTTCACAGTAGGCCCAACATATCGGTCCAATCAAAGGACTGTAAACAAAAGGAATTGATTTTCCAATCCCTGAGCCTCATTGAGCTCTCCCTCTCTGCTGTATAAAGGGCTGTAGCTTGACTTGGCTCTGGACTGTGAATTCCTGCTAAGATACCCCATGTGTTCAAGTCCATTTTCAGCAGTGCTGTCACGGCGCAGCAGTGGTGGAGTTTGTGAACAGAAAGACAAAAGTGCTTTGGTAAGAACACTCATCAGGAGAGGGGAAGGCTTGTGTATGGAGGAGTTTAGGTGAGGCTAAAGAGCATAGAGCAGTGTTTTCATGAAGAGTTGACTAGTCATGTTGTCATAATGAAAATATTATTTCGGCAACATCTACCTGTTTGCACATCTGTCTCGTTGTGTTGTGTATTTTCCTGTTTTCCCTCCACTTCCCCTCTACTTCCTTAGTTTTCTTCTTCCTCCCTCTTTCTGACATATTTCTCTTTTTCCATCACTTCCTCCATGTGTTTCTTTCTTTTATTGCAAGCCAGTGTGTTTCAAATGAGTTGTTTTGTAACCAGAACTGATATTATTTGAATATTTACAAAATTGAAATGATTTCTTCTGTCCCTGCAAGAGCTTAAAATGTACTAGTAAAACAGCCATTATTGACAAAAGGTTTGAACGAACAATAACCTCATAATATTCCAAGAAAATGGTAAAGGCCACTGATGCCTATAAAGAATGCTTTGTTTACTAAATCTTGTTGGACAGGATTACAGTGTTATATTAGATACTTACAGTAGAATATCATCAGCATATCAACATACCTTTTTAAATGTCTTTGTGCCTATACAGCTTTTTCCACATTTACATGAGACAGAACAAATTGAATGTATACTGTTTTCTTATTTACTTTATCAGTGCCATAAGAAATGTAATTTCACACTCTGTTATTATGAGAAATGTTACACAAACACACATTGTCCTAGAATCACAAACAGAACCAAAAGGCACGCATCATGGGAAGAAGTCACTCAAGGGGCTGCACATGGACAAGAAGCATGAATGGTGAGGGGCAGCTGCCTTATTCAAGGGAGCTTCAGCAGTGCTCAGGTTTTAAACCGAGTCTAAAAGGTTGGCTGTAATATTCTGGGGATAAAAAGGGTTGTCACTGAGAATAAAGAGCTTGATAAAATGCTGGAGGAAGCAATGACACAGCATATACTGTAGCTAATGTCAACTGGATAATGTGGCAGCAAATTATAGGTATGCTAATGCTGCAAAGCTAATGTACAGAGACAATTATCCAGCTTTCAAGAGCTGGCTCAACAATACTCAACAATACTGCTACTACTGCTAACATAACAGAAGAATGGTTGCAAAAACTTGCCAATTTTCAAGAGGGGTTTGCCTGCAGACCATATGTTTCTTCACAGCCACTCTCACAGACCATTCATCTAAAACATTCAATATCTCAGAAATAAAATGCAGTAATTTGCCAGTGCATCTTATTTCCAGTTTTAGACCCTTTTCAATTTCAACTTCATTTATAAACAAAGTCTGACAGTTACATTCATGAAATAATCAGACTAAGAATGATTTCATAAAGAAAATACAGAAAAGGGTCAGAGCTCTAATCCGGGATTAAATGCTGTGAAGGCCTGTTTTACAAGTAGTTACCAGAGCAGTGTCTTGCTTTAGCTATGTTAGCTTTAACTAAAGCTAACATAGCTACACTAGCAACGTAATTACATTTACTACATGAGCCAATGTTGCTAAGTTAGCTTTAGCAAAATGAACTTCAGCAAACATACCTTTCCTAAAGCTAACATAGATACGTAGATAACGTACTTTTATGGCTTACATAGCTGCTATGTGAGCATTGCTTTTTTGCTTAGCTACATTAGATATATAGCTATGTAGGTCCATTATTGATTGCTAAGTTAGCTCAAGCAACATAAGCTTTAACAAGCTTAGCTAAATGTAATTTGGCTACACAGATAACGTAGATTATTACCTTGCTTAGCTGCTTTGTGAGCTTACCTTTAGCTCTGTTAGCTATGTCGTTCTGTTAGCTACGTAGCTCTGTTATCAATGCAGCTAACGTAACTATAAAAGCTACGTTGACTCTGTTAGAATGTTTTCATGGAGGACAGGCATTTCTCCTGCAAGCAGACTGTTTTCTTGTCTTAAATAAACATGTTGTAATTAGGTTGTGCAGTTCAGGTTTTTTTACTTTTAACTTTTGGTATCCTAACTCCTACCTTAACCCTTACCCTAACCCTAAATGGAAGTTTAATCCGATAAATCCGTCAGACTGTCTTGCAATTATCCACAGTCTTTCCGACAATCCAATTATGGTTATGCAACAAAAAATCCTTTAAAGCATTCACTTAATAGGCCCTCATTTTAATTGGGGTTGATTTTAAGCACCATCTTTACTAAGTCCTTCAAGCATTTTGCAAGCTTTTTCCTACAATTGTTGTAGCCTAAAATGCATTACCTCATATACAGATGGGTCCCAAAGGTAGGCTAAAAAACGAAGTGCCTAGCAATCAGTAACCAGTACCAGAATTACCAATAGTTTAAACTACATTTTAATATTTTTAATCCATTCAGTCAATCCTGTTTAAAGTAAAGTTGAAGTTGAACGTTGGAGAGAGTGAATGTTTGCACATCTATAACATAACTGGCTTCTCATCCTGTCTCTTTCCGACAGTCAGCACTTACTTTCTTTAATATCTGAGCATGATTTATATCTTTTCCAAGGTTTGGATATGAATACTAAATATTACACTGCATTGCAATTTCACTGGCCTTAGCTACTTTTGTTGATCCTGAGAGTCGTGAGGAATTTCAGTCAAATGGTCCAACCCCTCCCTCCACCCTTTCTCCACTCTCCTCATCCCTTTCCCTCCATCCCTCTACCCATCTCTCCCCTCCCTACGCTCTGCTTTGCCCCGCTAGGCAATCAAGAGGCTCTCAGCCACGTCAGCCTATACTGCAAAGTCAACACACATACACACACTTAAGCATGGTTATTATGTTTTAAAGGTTACTATGCTAGAGTCTGAAAGAGACATTCTTTCTTCTTAATTATATGCAGCAGTGGGTCATTATTGGCAGGGATATTAGATAGTTTATTTGACCAACAGTCAGCTGACACTGGCCGGCTGGAGCCGTTCAGAGGTGTGTTTACCTTAAAGGACCAGACTTAAGACAAGCCTCTGTGTTTAAGGGCCAGATGTCAGCCATCGACACCTTTCCTGTTATCTGACACGCTCCTGCAGGTGATAACATGAAAGAGAGGGAGAGAGCTGGAGAGAGTGGTGAAGTGTGCTGATTATCTCAAAGGTGATGGAGATGCAGGTGTGGCCAAAGTAACAGGATAGTTTACTGTATGGTTGCTGCACTTCTAGTTGAACAAAGCAAACATTGTTCACTGTAATATCTTAAGTGATAACTTTAGTCACATCCAAGTGTCACCCATTTTTGTGGGTTTTTGCTCAGTTTTGCCACTTCTCACCTATTACAGCCACTTTCTAGTCACTTTTATCCCATTTGTGCTGCATTTCACCCACTTTTCCACTCTTTACCAATTTTTGCAGCTTTTTGCTTATTTTTGCCTCTTCTTTATAACACTTTTACCAACTTTGTTGCCTTTTTGCCCATTTCCACCATATCTTGCCCAGTTTGCCAATTCTTTTTTCACTTTTTACCAATTTTTCTTGCTTTTTGCTAAATTTTGCTACTTATCACCCAATTCAGCCACTTTTTTTGCCAATTTCTGTGGCAGTAATGTGTCAATTCTCTGGTAATTGGGTGGAATTTATCCAGTAATTCTTTTTATAAATCAGATGAAAATTTCTGTATAAGTTGCTTGTTATTTTCCAGGTAATTTATTTTGGTTTAGGTGAGTTCTTCCTGAATAATTTTCAAGTAATTTGCAGGGTTACAATTTGGGGGTTAGGGTTGGGATAAAATACCACCTAATTACCAGAGAATTGTCAGAATATTACAAGGAATAACCTGACAACACATTTTTACTTGGGAAATACGTCATTAATATTACCATATTTCTCATTTATTATTTGTTAAAATGGAAATACATCATACAAGTGGAAATACATCCATATATTCAATTCTACCCCAATTTACTTTGAGAATGCTTTAATTATGTTGTTTTCAGCAGTTCTTGACTTATTTATCTCAATATCTTGGGATAAAAAAAGCTGTTTTTCTAATGATGATGCATTAATTTTTAAAAATCACTTAAAATCAACAACAGCTGACATAGTATCATGGGAAACTGAGTAAGATAAAATGTTTTCATGAATTTCCTCTTGGGCTTTTGTAGATATATGCTTTTTTAATCATGTTTGTAGTGACCTGTCACTTATTTTGCTCCACATGAGATCCAAACTGCAACGTTTCTTCGCTAAATTTGTTGAGACTAAAAATGTGTGAAAATCTGGTACATGACTTCTCCTTTGGGAGTTTTTGGTGTGAGAATAGGGGACAGACCAGCTACAAACCACTGGAATGTAAAATAACAATAGCCTATTAACACAAAGCTTATATATATTTCTGTCATGTTAGCCAAATAAATAAATCAAACAAACTGAATCAAAAAGGACAATACATAATGTATGCTTGATTTTATGGAATTTCACGCAAGCCAGTACAACAGATGACAAATGAAGGAATCATTAAGAATTTGATCTATGCATTTTCACTTTTTCAGAGTGTGTAGTATCTGGACTGTTTGAGATTTGAAGCTTAGAGACTGAAAAAAATGTGAGGTTGATTTATGCCTGAAGAGAAGGACAGAAGGGTCCAGTGTGCTGACATAAGGCAGGAAATAAAAGGACGTCTAAGAAGCGATAGAGAGAGGGAGTGGTGGGGTGTAGGTAAAGCCTGGTGGGAGCATGTGTTGTCCAGATGCTGACCATAAAGATAGAAAGGGGAAGAAGCTCCACCCTGACCCTGCAGACAGCAGAATAATGAGGCGGCATCTTACAGTAAACTTCAAAACAGGAGAGAGGAGAAAAGAAAGAGGCCCTGAAGGAGCGGATATGAGCCTTGGAGCCCAGATTAATGCATCAACCTCTCATGTGCATTGGATTGTATTGACATCTAGGAAATGTCTCAGTCTTTGTGTAAATGTTGACTGTTCTGTAGTCAGGTGGACTGAATGTTCATAATCCTACAGTTTCAGAGACATATAAGGAAGGCTCAGTGGGAGTATTTGGCAGGGCTGTGAAGGCTTTTTGACTCGATGCTGTGGTCACAGTACAGTACGATTCAGCTGTGATTGCTGATCTTGCCTGGAGGCTCAGGAAATTGAGAAATGAAAGACTTTTGCATGTAAAGTCAGACAAATGGTCTAACATGCACCGAGAAAAGAGGAGACTCTGTAGCTATGCAGCTTTTTGATGTACCAATGCATTTTATTACTTCATAAATCAAACAGAGCACTGAGATGTAATGTTTGTTAGAAAAATCACACGGCTGCTCAGAATCCCGAGAGTTTAGCAGATGGAGGTGTGGATATACAATGTGCTCATGACAAAAGTGACTCTTAAACTAAAGAAGAAGGAAAATAAAGTGGGACAACGGCAACTTGTTGGTTCCCAAATTCAAGTCCCTACAAACCAAGGATGTTTTATATCATCCTTGATAAATGTGTACATCTATCATCATGATATTTGATACTTCCTGGAAAATTGTGATTTGTTTTACTGTGTACATTTATAATATATTCATCCTGAAATCTTCATAGCAGAGATAAGGTGTGGCTTTACCTTATCAGCTAAATCTTCTTCACAAGTGTCTTTTTATCCATGCCCAAGGCCCCTTTCCTCTACTGCTAAATCCTCATCTTTCAATGATTCACAGCCTGGACTCAGTTCCCTTATATTCTGCCAAGAACCTCTCGTAAAACAGAGAAAAAATGACTTTAGTGAGATTTATATCCATTCTGATTTTATGAGCAAAGTAAGAGCCTAATTAGCAATTTAATGTGATGTTTGTAAAACAAAGTTAATCCAGCCGTATACAAGTTTGAAGGCATTTTAATGAGCCTTGTGAGGAATTCATGGAAATTATTATCAATGTGTATTTTTGTTTAAATGTGCATATTTTAAATGTTAAGTAGTAAAACAAAGGAGAGTCAAATCCTTTACCCCCTCATCCTCTATCCGGCACCCCTCCTTGTGTTATGATCAGTAGATCAAGAGTTTTATGTTGAACCCAAAATGCAGAACCAGAAACAGATAAAGCAGTTAAATGCATTTATTGTGACGATAACAGGAGGTAAGGGGGGGAATCCAGGGTCCAGGGTGTGAGAGGGAATCCATGAGGACATGAGGGCTGAAGGAGAGAGGCTCTGCTGGGGGAGGCTGGTAAGTGAATCCGGGAAGAGAGTGAGGCAGCATGGCAGAGATCAGGCTAAGCACTGGCGGCTCGTGGAGGCACTGGAAGAGACGGAGGGAGAGCAGGATTAGTCACAGGTAACACACATGTAGGAGAAATCTCAAAAATGACTCAAAGTTTGCAACAAAGCACTAGGAGTTGGCCGATATCACATGAGATGCGGGAATAATCTGGGGCTGATGAGAACTCTGAGCAGAGCTTAAGAGCTGGTGGTGGTTGCTGTGATGAGGATCAGTTGTGCAGGTGCCAGGAGAGCAAGTGCAGAGGGAGACGCCCAATCTCTGTGAAGAGGAGAACAGAACTCCACACAGGAAATAGTCAAACGGGAAATTATCAAAGTGAAAGCAAAATGCTGAAATCACCACACCCTGTTCTCTTAAATAGGATTAGCATGGGTAAAGGGGGACACTCTTTGAAAATGTTCCTTTTGCGTCAGTATTAAAGGGATATTTCAGTAGTTTTGAAGGTGCTTTGTATTTGGTGATAGTGCCATTGGCCTCCAGTATTTTCAGTGAGCATTGCCCCTTCAAACAGAACATGCTTGGAGAAGCTAGGCGCCTCCCCAAGCGCCTCCTGTTTGAAGGGGCAAAGCTCACTTAAATCCTGGAGGGTTAGGGTTAGGCTATCATCAAGAACCTTATACAACCCAGCTCCAAAAATACAGAAATATAGCTTTAAGTATAATTCAAAATTCATAGCCCCTCATATGACACTATTCTAAATAGCTCAGTAACTCCAGCACTTTATACAGATGAAAGAACAAGGGAAATTTAACACAGAATTGATGAGTCTTCCTTAAACATATTGACTTAACCCAGACTTTCCAGGCCACTATTGGTAAAGCTTTAGCTAAATGCTAGCAAACAACAAAATCAAAATTTAACTAAATCCTTATTTAGACATTTAGCTAGCTGGCAAATTAGGCTATGTAAAAAGGAACTCTATTCCCCACTTACAATGACTTATATGACTGTCTCAGTCTGCCAAAAAAACACTGTCCAATTTTACCAATAGTAAACTGGGGCAGTGTCAAAATTGCTTTAAAAAGCACAATAATTACCATAATTTTTCTTAAAATGTGTATAATAATTACAAGTTAATCAGGGGTGTGTCACACCTGGAATTGATCTTAACCCCACTGATCCTTTATTCTCTTATTCTCTCATTATTATTATCTTAATGTCAAGTTTCAGTTTTTGAGATGTAAAGATAAATATGCCTAGGTTCAAATGTTCCATTTCACCCATATTCACCCAACCCCAAACATGCACACACTCAAATACAAAAAACTTACATCTAAGGAAGTGTATTTGTCTAATCTCAAGTCAAGATTTTCTTTTTGAACCAAATGTAAGCCAGAATCACCTGACATGTCCATATCAGCATCTTATTTTGAAAAAGTCAACCCAAAATAAAGCCTGAGCTATTTGTAATAAGTAAAAGTGGATTGTCAACAGTGAGAGAAAATGCACTTTTCAAAGCTTTTGACATAAGACATTTCATCTTATTGAAAAAAAAATTGAGGGCTATTTGCTTTCTTGTTTAAGCCTTATTTTGTTGCTTGTTATATACTGAAAGACATTACTTACAATAACTGAAATAAGATATTCTTGACTTAAAGTCAGACAAATATACCTACCAAGATTTATGTATTTTGCAATGTTCTAACAGTGCAGTTGCCAAAATGTTCCTATACTGTACCGTGCATTGTTCCTTACTTTCTGTACAGATGTCCCACTATTTAAAATCCTAGCTTGGAGCTCAGTCTGTCATCGGGAGATGGCATGTAGAAGCACATTTATTTCCCCTGGCGATGTGCTCTTTAGCGGTTTAAAAGCATGTAAACGTGCGCACATCTGCTCATTACCAACCACTCAGGGCTGCCACTGTGTTTCAAGCTCACAATAAAAACAACAGGTAGTTTTCAGGACCTTTATCACTCTCATAGGCATTTATACACATGCATGTGCTTGCATCCAAGTGTGTTTTTTTTCCTTTTACACATATACTCATAACATTTTACACACACTCCAGCAGATACAGTCAAACTTGTAAACCTCCACTTGTGCAACAAATAAATCACCAGACGTTCTGCTGTTAAACCAACATTCCCAAGACACAAAAATAAACTGCCTTATGTTTTGAAACACACCTGCAAGTGTAGGCATGCACAGTCTTGTGCACTATTAAAATGATTGACCACATGGCCTCTTTTAGACTCAGCTCCTCTCCAGCTGCAGGTTCTGTCCGATGAGCTGTTTATCTGTCTAAATGGAGGCGATTCATAACTAAATATAAGGAAACTGCCCCTTGTGACTCATTTCTGTGCTGACCTGTGTGAAATTTAAAATGTTTATAGTTTTTGTCCCTCTTTTGCATGATAACATAAGCATCTGTGTGCATGTCAGTGTGAGAACAGGTGTTTCTGTTTGTGTTGAACGTGGTTAATAATGAGTGCCAACACTGTTATCTTCTACAATGAGAGTGTATTTACTGAAGAGACAGTGCTCAAATATGTATGTTTCTATCTCTGTCCAGCCAGTCTAAAACTGGCTGTTATTTTGGAGAGTGAGGAATATTAAAGCAAGCAGTGGAAAACTCCATCTTACTAAATTTATGTGCGTGTTTGTGCATGCTAATTTGTGTTCAGCATCACATTTTGTTGACCTCCCTTCTACAAAGAGAAAGTGTAAGGCTGCTGATATTTAATTTTCTGAAGGTCAAATGTGTAGAGATGATAGTGAACTGCTCATTTCTACAAGACTTTTATATTACAGTTTTAATTTGACATGTATACACACCCACCCTCATAGTAGTCACAGTGTGTTCTCTGAGTCAGCGGTGGGAGCTGAGGTGGAAATCTCTCACTGAGTGAAAAACCACAGGGATGACAAATAAGCAGCTGCAGCTTTCCTTACTCTTACACTGACATCATTTGCTTACAGGTATGAGTGTGAGTATTTTGGTGCTCTGTCTGTATTTTTTGTGTTAAGTTGTTGACAAAGTGTAGTAATATTCAGATTCAAAGCTAGACATCCTTTTATGGAACTCTGAAAGATTGTTAAAGATATCCTAGGGTACATTTTAATGCCTCTGTCAACTAAAGTTCACATATTGACAAGTACAGTACAGCACTGGTGGACTCAGAGAGGGTGGGGGACTATTAGCCCCCCTTGTGCACTGGTATTCAAAGAAACACCAGAAAAAAGTGTCCTCTTAGATTCCCCTATGTTACATAAAACATGATAAAGTGCCTTTCCAGGGGACAAAACTTACAGTGTGCCCTCAAAGCATGCCCTTCCACAGAGAGGGGTCTGGCTGGAGACTGCAGCTTTCAGATGTACCCTCTGGCAGACATTTGCTGTGAGATACAGCATCTGTCAGAACAGAAATACTCGCTAAAACTTAAAAAATAACATCAATTTTAAACTTTGAATTAGGTGAGGGTGAGGTTTAAGGTAAGGATTAGGATACCAAACATTAAAGTAAAAAACCTGACCTACTAAACTTATAACAAAACATTCAATAAGGCAGAGAAAACAGTCTGCTTGGTGGAAGAAAGTTTGTTCTCCATGAAAACATTCCAACACAGCAAACGTAGACTACAAAAGTTCTGTTAGCTGTCTAAGCTACCTATATAGATGATGGAGCAACATAGCTAAAGTAACTAAAGCATAAGCTCACCAAGTTCATGGATATCTATACTTATAAAGCTACTAATGGTAGCTACTTTAGCTATGTAATCTATGTAGCTTACATAGTTAACATTTAGCTACATTTGCTAGAGCTAACTTAGCTGCATTGGCTTATGTAGTTATGTCAACTATGAAGTTGATGTTGCTCTGTTAGATGCCTAGGCTTGGTTGTTAACAGAGTAAGGTAGCTAATGTAGCTACAGCATAAGCTCACCAAGCTCGTTGATATCTATATGAACAAAGCTGCAAAGCTAATGGTTGCTATGTAAGCTGTGTAACTCATGTAGCAAAAATTTGAGCTATGCTTAAGCTAAAGCTAACTTAGCTACATTGGCTTCTGTAGTAATGTTAATTACGTAGCTAGCATAGCTATGTTGGCTGTAGCTAAAGCTAAGCTAGCTATATTTCATGAATGTAACTGCCAGACTTTATGAATCAAGCTGAATTTAAAAGAATCTAAATCTGGAAACACGTTGTACTGGTAAATTAATTAATAAACTGTAAAATGAATTAAGGCACTTCTGTTCTGACAGAAACGTCTCACAGTAACAGTCTGTGAGAGGGGCTGTCTGAGATCTACGGTCTGCAGCCAGACTGTCTTGCATTCACAAGGCATTGGGTGATAAAGTGTCCTCCATGGTGCCCACCTAATCCACAGAAAGTTAAAAGGTCTCTCTAGGGTGCCCTTCCAGTGGACAAAATGTGGACAAATGGGTGCCCTTCCCTACCCATGCTAAACTCCTCAGCATACCGTGTATTCCGCATTGCCAGTGGCAGCTGTTTTTGTAGTTATTTTCCATCTTGAGGCTGTAGCTCACATCTTCACTTGTGTGTTTTTGTTAAATAAGTGGCCATGTAGTCTCTAATTCCTTGTCTGTTTTATTACAGAGGTGTAATCACATGTTAAAAACATTTAATTTTATTCATGACAACTTTTTGTGCACTAGCACCTCATCGCAGAGAGAAGTCGCCCTCTTTATTATTTTTGCCTCAGCCCCTCAAACATGTGGAGTCCACCACTGCATCACTGATGTCTGTCTGTTCTCTGGCTCCTCAGACTTTGTCCAGTAAGTGAATTAGGAGACTTTGCTGAGGTTTCCCGTAGTAACATCCAGGGATGTGTCATTCATGAGCTGGTTCTAACTTCAGCTCTTTTATGTCAACGATTAGACCTATTCTGAATTTTTTTCTCCTTTTTTTATTTGATAGCGAAAATAAAGGTTGACTCTTTTACCACACCACGCCACGCGGCCACAGGTACACCTATTGTTTAGTGGTGCAAGCTTAATGTTTTACCTATCACATCATGTTCAGTTCTGGGAATTATATGATCAGGTAAAATTATAAGAACACTTCACTTCATATGATAAATCACTGCTAACTCTGCCTGATTTTGTTCAGCCAAAATGCCATAAATGAAGAGCAGTTTGGAGCCAAAAGAGCCAGCTCTTATTACTAAACTGAACTAAATGATAAAGATCTCAAAAAAGAGCTGGAATTATCATTACCTGTAACATCAGACAGAAACGGGACGAATCTGGAGAGCTGATTGTCTTCTCCCACAATATGCTTTTAGAATTTTAAGAGTGTCTCACCCTTTCCGCTGCAAGTTAATGACAGTTTGCAGCTTTGTACGTCATGTTTGGCTCAGCTTTACATCCTTATGCCTGAAAACAGTCCTGACATGCCAACAGGCAGCTGTTTACAAGTGTTTAGCAGATGCTCTACAACAGGAAGTGTACCTCATTTAGAGACTACTACTTTGATGTCATACAAGGATGCTGGATTTGCTTCATCTGAATGGCATCCTTTGTTGCCTGTTTGTTTTTGTTTCAGGGCTGCAACAGACCATAATGTAGACAACACTACTGCCATGCTGAGAGAGTGGCTGAAGAGAGCTCAGCGTGTGTACCACTATGTAGAGTGGAGACCCATGGAGGAGCCGAGGTGAGTCACAGTTTCCACAGGAGTATTTATTAGCATCTATTCTAAGTACTTCAGACTTAATTCTAAACCTAAGTAGCCCTGGCTCACGAATATATTGCATTCATGAATTTACCTATGTTGAAGACACGTAAACTACCTTAATCTTTGTCTGTATCAGGTCCTACACGGATGAGTGGGGTCCGAAGCACTGGTCGCCTTCAAGATTCAACCATCTGATGAAGCTACGACAGGCAGCACTGAAGGCCGCCAGGGAAAGATGGGCCGACTACATACTAGTAAGACATAGTAAACAGGGGTGGAAAGTAACTAATTACATGCACTGAAATTACTGTAATTGAGTAGCTTTTTTGAGTATTTTTTTAAATCAGTAATTTAACCTTACTTAGGTATATATCAGGGGAAGTATGATACTTCTCTACATTTGCAAAGTATCAAATACTAAGTAAAAATTTAGCACTATTAGCCAAAATGAGAAGCTCCAAGCTTTCTGCCAACAAAAGGGAACTGGCTAGTAGTTTGGTTTAGACACATGATGGTCGGTAGGAAGCCTACCCACAGAACTGGCTGAACACCTGAAAAACCCAGAGAATGGGCCCTCCCCAGTTGTGATTTATTGGTTATGTCATTGCACGTGTGTTGGATCAGTAGCATTGGTGCTAGCTTCCTCATCAACAGTTGCTTCATTTTGGAGCTAAAAAGTCGGTCAAAGTGTGATGGAGTTTTGATGTTGGAATTATGTATTCATGCTACATTTAAACCCCTCCTTCATGCATTTTCTGCCCATTTTTGCAGTTTGTTGCCCTTTTTGTCTTTTTTGGCTCTTTTGACCCTTTTTGGCAATTTCTGCCCATCTTTGCCACTGCTTTGTCAATTCAAATTCATTTTCACTGTTTGCCACTCCTTTTTTTCCCACTTTTTGTCATTTTTGCCACTTTTTGTCCATTTTAGCCAATTTTCTCACATTTTCTCATTTTTGGCAATTTTTTGTGGATTTTTTTTTTTCAATTTTATACCCTTTTATACTGTTGCCCAGTTTGGCCACTGTTTGACACTTGAGGCCCTATTTGGGCACTTCTTTTTACCACTTTTCACCCATTTTGGCAACTTTTTGGTCATTTTGCTACTGTAAACCCATTTTTGCAACCTTTTTAACCCATGGGGGAAATAATGGAGAAATGGAGTTAAAAAGGACAAATATTGGTTTGAATAGGCAAGGATGAGTGGAAAGTGGTCAAATTGGTTAAATGTGGTTTGAAAGTGGCAAAAGTCAACAGAAATAGCAGTGAAAAGGGGTTTTAAATGTGGCAAAATTAATTAAAAGTGTAAAAAAATTGGCAGAAAAAGTCATGAAAATGGATTAACAAGTAGCAAAAATGGATTCAAAGAGGCAAGAAGGACTGAAAAGTGGCAAAATTAGCTATATGTGGGTTGAAACTGGCAAAGGTTGATGGAAATATTGGTGAAAAGGGCTTAAAAGTGGCAAAAACAGGTGAAAACAAGTAATTTCAACATCAAAACCCTATAATAGCTTGACACTCTTTCAGCTCCAAAATGAGGTCACTGAGGTCACTCTAATGCTACTGATCCAATACACAATTGATATCGTCAATAAATCACAACTGGAGAGGGCCCATTCTCTTGGTTTTACAGGGGCTAAGACAATTCTGTGGACAGGCCTGGTAAAAGGTATTGACGAAACTCTACACAGTTTTCAGCTGAGATGAAGCATGCAAAAATAGCTACTAAAAAAACTACATGGGAGGTGGGATGTTTATCTGATTATGGTGTCTTTAATTTGTGTTGATATGGTTTGCCATTTCTGAGACTGTTTTGATAATCAGTGTTTAAAGATGGATGATTGTCTTTCCTCTGTAGTTTGTTGACAGTGACAATCTGTTGACCAACCCACAACTCCTCACCTTGATGATGGCTGAAAACCTGACTCTGGTGGCTCCCATGTTAGAGTCTCGCTCGCTTTACTCCAACTTTTGGTGCGGCATGACCCCACAGGTACTGTTTAGGCTTTGATTTGTATATCTGCCTGCTCATTAAGCTGTTTTTTTACTTGAACCTGGTGTTCTTGTTATGCAGGGTTACTATAAGAGAACCCCAGACTACCAGCCCATCAGGGAGTGGAAGCGGCTAGGCTGTTTCCCTGTTCCCATGGTCCACAGCACCTTTTTATTAGACCTGCGTCGTGAATCCAGCAGAGACCTGGCCTTCTACCCTCCTCACCCAGACTACAGCTGGGCGTTTGATGACATCATGGTGTTTGCTTTCTCGGCCCGTCAGGCAGGTCAGTCTGAAAGCTCAGCTAACAACAAACTACCACATTTTTAACAGAGCTGCAAATGACATGGTAACTGAGGAATGTCAGTGATGTGAGGATTCATTTGGAGTCATCCTGGTTTTGATCTGCACGTTAGCACTGCTCCATAACACTGAGGGCATTCTATTGGTTTATGCACATGGTACGGATTAAAACTGATGAATGAAAGCAGAAGAAATAGATCCATGTGTTTGTCCTGACTTTACATCTGTTCGTTTTAAATGCAGAATGCAGAAATATCAGTGTTTGAAGATTTCTTAGTTTGATGTAAATAATCAACCAGAAGGACAAAATAGACCCATTAACTTTCCTTTCATTAACAACAGTAGTGTTTGCCAGCTAAGAAGTAAACACAAGAAACACCCATACATCAACTTACATGCTGTACATTCACAAAGAAACTTGAGGAGATTCAGAGGGATGTTCTTCTCTCATCATTATATATATAGTTTTTTCCTAGAGTATGTTAACAGGGTCTGACATTAACGGTTGCTGGAATGCCTGGGGCAACTTCCAAAAAGCTGACGGGGAAGCAAAACTTGTAAGGACTTGCCCGATCGGCAAGCATGACTCTGAGCTTTTCTATTCATTAATTTTATTATTTTCCTCTCTCGTTTCTGTTACTATGGAGCCCCCGAGTAGCCAGATGCAGTGTGTCGCTGCCTCCATTGGCTGAGCGTGTCTGCTGACATGCAGACAGCTGCACAAACTTTAAGTAGAACCCCTCTATGAAGGTAAACACTGTCATCAGTAAAGATTCATGGTAAGTCTAAATCCATATTTTGTTACTGTCGGATGCACTCGACGGAGGGGTGTGTGTAAGAGAAGAGAGCAGAGGAAGTCCGCCGGTGGTGCGTCTCTTCTGTAAGCTCATTCATTGAGGTGTGCTGTCGTGTTTAATCTGAAGCTTCCCATTTCCTCATTTTAACTTTTTCTCCAGCCACATCCTACCGATGCTCTCTCACACCCAGATCTTTTGACAATTATGCCGATACGCATCGTCAACAAGCATAACACACACAGATCACACGTGGAGATAATGTCATATCTAGTGAAATTTGTCCAAACGTGGGTGTTTTGTTTGATCTTTAATGCACTAATGATCATAAATATTGTCAAAAGAGCAGAAATATAAAACCAAAGCTCCAAAATAAGGAAGGGTGAAACGATGTGTCTGGAGAGCTGCAGGTGTGAGGCAGGGCTGGTTTTAGTCATTTGGAGGCCCAAGGCAAAGACCAATATGAGGCCCCTCCCCCCAACTAAAGAATTAATAATAAGTGGGAAAAAAATTTAGAAAGTTTATCTTTTATTTTAATAAATCCACAGAACTCTAGTAATTGCCCCAATGTGAGCTATTAATACCCAAATAGCCAACCACAATTAATCAGCTCTTTGAAAAGCATCTCAGAGCTCAAACTCAGCACATTCTAAGATCTTGAAAAATCTTTAGGCCAGGTGGAACTTTCATAACGCTGGTGTTGGGCCAAAGATTGGTATCTCCAAAATGATCACTTTTCAGGGAATGAAAAATTTGTAATTTATAACAGTGATATAAATATGATTTATAAAAACAAATTAAAATCATGAAAAATTGAGATACAAGGTTTTAGCCTGATGTCAGTGATAAATAAAATGAATATATGCTCATTATCAGTGAAATATTGGTTCTTCTGACTCTACACAGACATTTGTATCCCGTTTAACCTCATAATTATCCACCAATCCACTGTTTTATTTCATTACAACTACAGATTAACTGATCTGTTATCTACCTTACATTCCTGGTTTGTATTGTAGCTCTTACTAAAGTGTTTTTTAGACAATGTGGCTCTTTGGTAGAATAAGGCTGAGTACCACTGGTCTAACTGTTACAGTTACAGGGTGGAGCTGTGAAATGGCACTTTAAAGGTGTATTATGTAGTATTGGGGAAGACATTTTTAATCAAACTAGAAAAATCTTAACTGATTGATTTTCACATCTCGGCAAAATTTCTTCAGTTTCATGATGAATAAACCAAATAAAAACAGAAGCAACATTTTATACTTGGTACATATGTAGACCCTGCCACCTCTCTAGTGTCAGTGTTTTGCTGACCTGATTTTCCTCTGAGAATAGTTGGTTTCATCAGTTACAAAAAAAAATATTTCTGAGTTTGTATTACTACCTTATTAGTATTGTAAATATGAAATTCCTGAGTTTGAATTTCTTCAGAAAACAACCTGGTGCAGCTTTCACATTGCACTGATCTGTACAAAGTTAAATATAATTTTCAGTGGGCTAACACATCGCTAATAAATACAGTTTTCTTAAGAAAGAAGTGTTGTGTATTGCTTTCCACAGTCGACAGGCACTGGATTTTAGTTCTAAGTATGTTGTGAGTAAAATGTATGCACTTGACAGCCAGAAAAAGTACCTCCTGGACAGGGCAAGTAGGAATTTAGATTGGGCAAGTAGATTTGGGAAGCATTTACCCTGAAGGGCAAGTAGGAAAAAACCTCAACGTTGGACCCTGGTTAAGAGCTCTGAAGTAGAGTTTTTTGTTTTTTGTTTTTTTTTAAAGAAGAGATCTGGCATGGTGTGCCAGTAGTCGAGTGGTTAAGGCGCATGCCATATACGCAGGCGACCCAGGTTCAAATCCGGCCCGTGGCACAATTTCCTGCATGTCTCTCCCCACTCTCTTCCCCGTTTCCATCTCTATCCACTGTCCTATCCAATAAAGGCCAAAAATAAATCTTTTAAAAAAAGAAGAGATCTGGCATAAATTTGCCATTTTTTCTTACAAATTAAGTTTGTTGGTAAATCTTCTTGAGTTAATCCCACTGTGGAAATGCTGCTGCAGTCCTGCTGGGTATGATAATGGCTAAATGAAAGTTTATATGAGTAAGTGCTTGCAAAATGTAAATTATTTAACGACACATCTGATACCATACCAAATTAAAGCACAGATTTCGAAGCTTTGATTTGGTACCTTCACCTCTTGTTTTAGCAGAGCATGATTGTCTTTTGAATATTTTATTGTCTGGAGCTATGACTGTGCTTTGCTCGTGTGTCTCTACCAATGACTCAGTCACCTTTTTTATAGGCATCTTTATAAGTTATTTCTCTGGCTCATTTACAATACTAAGATAGATGCATTCAACCGCTGACTTTTTTCTCTTAATAGTACAGATTCAGGCACCACTTAGGCACTGGCACCTTTTAGGCAACGTGTAAATGTATTTATTTAGCACCAGGATCAGAAAAAGCTCAAATAATACCTAACCCCAGTGGTTGTAAAATGAAGCCAATGCCAATGCGTAAAAAAAAATACAGTACCTTAAGAACTGTCTTGCCTGCAAAAGCTCAGGATATCACACAAAAGCTTCATGTTTAAATTTTGATTTTTGCAGCAGAAATTAGCATGTATGGAGCCTGGTTAAAAAAAAACTATTTTGGTAGGAATAGTTAATGCATTTATGTACACAGCTGAAGCCAGCACATTGGAGCTTTTTGTCAGGAGACTTAAGAGCCATCTCAGCACTGTCACTTCATCGTGTCTCAGTTGATCTAAAGTTAATTTGAGATGTTTTTAATATTCTGACTGCTGTAGGTGGCATATAAAGCTCCCTTCAGTAACGTGACGTGGAGCAGCTGTACCAGGCTGTAGCACTGTTAGCTCAGCTTCCTTGAGCACCTTCTCCTTGAAGGAGCAAAGTAGAGTGAAATCACTTGTAGCTAATATAATTACTATTACTAAATACCTTATACCAGTGGTTCTCACTTGGTCTCGTCAGAGGACCCACTTTATTTCTTTAATGTTGTATCCTGAGCCAAATGTCTGATAATGTAAGCAGACTGATATATTCAATGAAAAATAGGTCAGTTTGGACTTTAGACTGAACAAAACATCACTAGTTTGTCAGCATCATTGCTACAACAGTGCACAATCCCTGCAAGTGTTCAATATTTTGTCTATTTAAACAGACATTTTTCTAAAAGCCAAAGGACTTTTTTGTCCGCATTTAGTCAAAAATGTGAGAAAAGCATATTTTATGTCTGTAATATCCTATTTTAGTTTTTTCCATGCCAAACTGGCTGCATAAAAATTTCTTAAACAGCCAATTTGACATGGCAAAGGAAGTAGCAGTGGCACATTTTTCATGCCTTCCTCTTTTCCTGTAGTACAGATGCACGCACATAGCATTCAATGAATCATATGTCCTTCAAATTAAGGACTCAGAAAAGTTTTTTACCACATTTTTTTGCCCAGGCCACTGGAAACAACTCCATGACCCACTTTTGGGTCCTTACCCACCAGTTAAAAATCCCTGCCTTATACAACCCAACTTCAAAAATGTTTAAATATCACTCTAAGAATTATCTCTCAAATGAAAACTGCACTGTCAAAAGTAAACATTTTCTTTGGAAATCAAAATCCCCAAAATAATAACACAAGTTCATTAGATACAGAAAAAATATAAATCCTATTTCATAAAAAAATGCTAGCAAGTCATGCAGTACGGTTTACTAACAAATAATGGGGTGCACTGAAGCACATGACAAATGATTTAAGATGCAAAAATAACATCCGCACTTTCTGTTCTTAATTTCCTGTACAAACTTTATGCATATCAATAACTTAGTCAGGAAAAATTAGGCTGTTTATTTGTTTGGGGAGAGTTCCTTTTGTGTAGCATTGATTCCACTCTGTGAGTGTATACAAGAAAGAGATTGTCAACCCTTGGGTGGTCTAATGTGCATGTTTATTTGAAATGTTGGGGTAAAGAGGCCATATTTACAGATATGTATATGTTTTTTTGTGTTTATTCCAGGTGTGCAGATGTACGTGTGTAACAGAGAGCACTACGGTTTCCTCCCTGTCCCTCTGAAATCTCAGCAGAGTGTAGAAGATGAGAGTGAGAGTTTCATACACACCATCACAGAGGCTTTGAGTGAGTACACACAGTGCTCTACTCCTTCTCTTTCTGCTTAGTTCTCCTGTTATGTTTGTTTCTTCTCGACCCTCCATGATTGCATCCTGTCAACCCTCACCCCTTCTCCTTTAACCCCCCCAACAGTGCTGCACTGTCTGTGTAGGCTTTAAATAAATCAAATAAACTTCCTCAATCCATTGATATTTCCTTTTTTTCCCATTCTTGTTTTTGCTGTTTTAAACTTTCTTTCTTTCTCTCTGTGTCAACAGTTGAACATGACATTGAGCCCTCTGAGCACCTGTACTTCCCCCCATCACCACAGGACATGATTGGCTTTGATAAAGTGAGTAATAAGGATACTTAGGAAGTGACTTCCTCTGTGTATTTGCTGTTTATAAGCCAATCTCTTCTAATGCCCTGATCATCTTCTTCCTGTATTTCATCTGCTCTCTTTTTTTTCTTCTTATTGTGCATCAAGAGCAGGTAGAAAACTAAATAAAATGTCTCTGTTTTCCTGCTTTAAAGATTTTCCTGATCAACTTGAAGCGTCGGCTGGACAGAAGAACCCGGATGTTGAAATCATTAGCTTCACTGGGTTTACACGCCACACTGATAGATGCAGTGGATGGCAAGTAGGTCACAAATACACAGCTCTGTCTGCAGTCTATGAACTAATCTAAGTCTGATTTAATCGTGGGAAAAACACCACCACCCTTAGTGGTCTCTGACTTTGCTCTGAAAAACTTCAGTAAGAGAAGTTGTGTGTGTCCAATCTGTCGCTACTGCTTCTTCGTTGTAATCCAGACATCCTGTCCAAACTGAGGCTGAGTGTTTGTAGAAATGTTCTTGACTTACTCACATTCCCCCCTCCATGCTTACTTTAATCCACTGTTGAGAATGTCCTAATCCTTCCTCCAGCCATTGTTTGTCTGGAAAAATGTGTTACTTGTTGCAACTTGCTGGGATTTTCATGAAGTTGTTTCCACTGGTGACAGACTCAGAGTCCTGATGACAAACTTTTCCTTACCTCAGGGCTCTGAATACGTCCCAGCTGCAGGCACTGGGAATAGAAATGATGCCTGGCTATAAGGACCCATACTCCGGTCGGGTGCTGACGCGAGGGGAGATCGGTTGCTTCCTCAGCCATCACTCCATATGGATGAAGGTAAGATCAGAGAGGAGTGAAGAAGAATGATGACAAAGAGTGGCTACGCATTATTGATACTGATACCCTTTTTGATACTCCTTGTTGATCTGAGTCCTTATCAATACCATCACTGATCCTTTTCTGGTGTACAGACAGTACAGTACATTTTTAACAAAAGTGGATAACGCTTAGTAAAACTTGAGTTTAGAAGGTCAAGATTCCATCCGTCATATTTATTCTAAAATTGCTGAAAAACATTATTTTCAGGGATGCGCTGACACATCAGTTTAACGGCTGATATCAGTCCTGTTTACAAACATCAGCCATCAGCCAAATGATGTGGCATGAACAGATATCCGTTACTTATGTTACATTTGATTCAGTTCAGTAATAAATAAAACCAGATCATATTCTTTGGCTCCCATGGTTCACATAAAAGGGTCACCTCTCAAAACCAACTCATCTGCAAACGGTACATTGTTACAGACAGCTGGACATCCACAAATGTTTATCTTCTTACCTTATTTTAGATGATGATGGCATATAAGACGGCCTTCCTGCCGTGGTTATTTTAGATGCTATACAAAAGTTTGCACAGTAAAAACGCCCTGATGTTTGGGAATCTGCATGTGGGTCTGCTCTCACTATTTGAGCGTATGCAGAGATAAATATCAGATGTAAAAAGTTTGAAAACAATGGTATCAGTATTCACCCTTATTTTCACACATGATCAGTGCATCTCTACTCATTTTACTGAGTTGACCTTGAATGCATCGTAATATAACTGACTTCAGTTACAACTTGTCACTCATGCACAAAACTCCTGAAAATGTCTTGAAATGTTCAGGATGAGCTACATGTGTGAATGCACAAATGGCCAAATATTTAACCTGGACTTGGCATGGATTTTTCTGCCACCCCCTTTAAAAATAATGCAGTCAAAATGAGTCTAAAGCCAGGGTGAGCACTGTGTAAAGCAGCAGGCATTATTCAGGAAAATTAACTTTGAGCGGGTGGCTGGTTGATGGTGTTTACATCATGTAACCAATGCGATTATCATTCACCTGAAGAAGCTGATCCCTATTCTCCTCTGCTTGCATTTTTTACCACTCACTTGATGATGCTGTGTATCATCTGATCATATGAAATCAGTCATAAAAGTGTAAGATGCTACAGCTTCATATGTCATTTCCGTGTCGTACTTTATATGCAATGATCTGCCCCCTGAGACCCCCCCTCCTCCCCCCTCCAACAGGGATAGTCTCCCACTTTGAGGTGCATATGTGAACAAGGGAATAAGGAAGATTTCAGAGGTAGCCTGTCCTGAAATCTTGTCAAAATTTTCAAGAGTGCATGTGTGAAAACGGTTTAAGTTAGCTAGTTGGTCTGACTAAAAGCCACAGCTGTATTCATTGTACTAACTTTGTGCACTTTTGTCCTGTCAGATGTTGGAGCAGGGCCTCCAGAGAGTGCTTGTTTTAGAGGACGACGTCAGGTTTGAGCCCAGGTTTAAGCGACGACTTCAGGCCATAATGAGTGACATAGACCAGGCCCAGCTGGACTGGGACCTCATGTAAGAACATCTATATACATTTTAAAAACAAGTGAGTAAAACTGAATATTTGGTTTGAAACATCTCTTAAACACTCTCTGCTTTTATTCTAGCTATGTTGGGCGTAAGCGTATGCAGGTGCAGCAGCCGGAGCAGTCAGTGGATGGTGTGAACAACCTGGTGAAGGCCGACTACTCCTATTGGACCCTTGGTTATGCACTTTCACAGCAGGGAGCAAGAAAGTTGCTGGCTGCAGATCCCTTCTCAAGGATGCTGCCTGTCGATGAGTTCCTACCCGTCATGTTTAACAAACATCCCAAGTAAGCTTTCGCTTCAGTGTTCTTTCTTTAAAAAAAACAGTGAAGCACATGTGTGATACATGACAGGAGTAATGTTCACATGCACTACAGAAGAATTTATTTAAAGCATGCTGTGTAGAAAATCACAAGGCAGCAGAATGAACTATTTCAGTGCAGAAAGACCCTTTTACACAGCCTGGTCTGCAAATGTTTACTGAAGACCACAAATAGATGATTACAGGTGCACTCTTACATAAGAGGGAATATATCAGCTAATTCACATTAAGACAAACATGAAGCTGTAAAATAGGAAGTTATATTTTAAGTACAGAGGAAGTGTAATTTAAGCATGCTGGATTTTTAGCATGCACAAAAAGGTAAGAGAGCAATCAGCCAGTGCAGAACGCTATAGGGCCTACTGTACCATAATTATCTAAACATAGACCCGCACATGCATGTTGGGGTTCTGTTTCAACTATGGGCCAGTGTATAATGTGCATGTTTGTTCACTAGTGGTATGCCACAACCTCTGTACAGTTGACTCCACATTTTGTTCCCTATATTTCTCCATCCTTTTTAACTTCCCTCTTCTCCTGATTATGTCTCTCTTACTGACTTTCTCTTTCTGCCACCACCCCCCTTCTTTTTCTTTTGCTTCTTTTTCTGTTGCTCACTCACACACAGGGCTTGGATTGTTCTCGGGGGTTCAGTGGGTACGGTGCACACAATGCCTGCTTTGCTGTGTTTTTTTCTCTTAGGGATTCCTGCTGTACCCTGTTCTACCTCACCTTCACCCTCTTGCTGTTTCTCATTTTGCACATCCTTTATCCTCTGCCCCCCACCTTTCCTGCTACATTCATTTTCCTCTTGATTTTTTTCCTTTTTCTGCATCTTTACATTCCCCAATTCTCCTCAACAGGACATTACTTTTCTGCACACCTACTCTCCCCCCTGTGTCACCCTCCTCTCCCCCTTCCTCCTCTCTCTTTGAGGAATGTGGGCCAATGTAGCTCTTCCTGCTGGTTGGAGACGGGGACAGCATTCCCATTGATAGAGGCCTGAGCAGGGGGGTTGGGTAGGGATGGACACAGTATGAGTGTATGTGTTACTATATAAATACATGGAGATGAGGGTCTGGTGTGGTGTATAAAGATTACTAGTGAATACACTGTGAGTGTATTCAACAGTGAGTGTGGGAAAAACAGATGGAAACATGGAAAGCTGACAGGGAAAATAATTTAAATATGTATATTTCATATGCTAACAGTAGGTTATTTTGTGTTCTTTAAAACTATGACAATTGTGTCACATGTTGTGTATGAGAGGAAGAGGGGTTGTATCGTTCCTCTTTGGATTCCCATAAATCAGGAAAAGGCTCCCTCACCTTTAGTTTTAAATTCTTGTTTTGCTCAAATATGCACAAAAGAAATGAGCGTGAGGATGTGTGTTTGTTGCAGAAGGTCAGAACCTCTCAGCTCTAATAAAGGTGTAGAGTTTCACAGTCTGAGTGTCGAGCGCCGACAGGCTTTAAACAGGCGAGCGGCGGCAGGGAGTTGACCTCTGTGGTGACCTCTGTCTGCAGAAGTGTGACTCCTCATGGCTGACGTGTCAAATCCACACAGGCCTCATTCCTAAAGCTGACCCTGCTGCAGGCTGATGGTGGGGTACAAAGAGTAAAGAGGATTTACCTGCTGTAAGGGGAAAAACCATAATAGGTGTAAAAGTTATACGCCATACTACGGGAATACTTGTGATAGTACAGTTCAGGGGTTCCCACAATTTTTCAGCCAATGATCCCTAAACAACCAGAGGCCGATGACCCCTACTGTCCCATGAGGTGGTTAATACATACACTGCTCACTGCCATGTACACTCACTATTAGGCCCCTCCCAACACTGGAATTAGAACAATGCAAAAGAACAGAGAAACCTTAAAACTGAAACATTATTATATAGGCTTAATAATAACTTATTTTAACAAAGGCTAGGAACAGGTAAGAAGTACTATACATGTTTAGACTGCAGCATTGAGTGGTTATAATTTAATAACACAGAGGTTATGACTTAAATTTGACCTTTAGATGGTGTAAAATAAATTGTTACACTCAAGGTGTTAGTGGTCAAAAATGGCAGCATACATAAATAGCAATAACGAAAAAAACTTTTTTTTTTTTCTCCAAGTTTTTTTTGGGTTGATCTTTTTAAAATCAAAATCAGACCTGATCATAAATGTCAAGGAGGGGAGAATTTAACCCTCTGAATGTCAGTTTAGGTTTGAATTCTTGATGTTTGTGATGTAAAAAAAACACAAGATTTCTTTATATACTGCATGCAAACTGGATTTCCTTGAAGGGGATTATCACAGCCTAGATTTTATTAATAATGAGCAACAACTTTAATTTTTATTCATTTCTTATTATTATTTTGGATTTTAAAAAATAGTTACTGTAATGCTTCTTTTGGAAACCAGAGAGAAACAAAAGAAAATATAGTTTCTCCTAATGCCAAATACAATACTATGGCTCCAGAGTAAGAGCCTAATATCATAAAATCCTTTTTGGGGCTTGGCGTCAAAAATTGTGTTTTTAAAAGGTTTCAATGGGGCATTTTTGGTCGCAAACACACTGAGTGTACACAGAAAGTGTACAGAGCTTATTATTGACTCGCTACAGGTTCTGATATTACAATTTGAAAATTCTTTTGTTGTGTAAGTTGTAATGTAAGCATTAACAAAGTCAAAGTAATCAAAAAAGAAAATAAGAAATAATGTAATATGGCTTATACATCCTCTATGGGTTAAGGAGCATCATATAGTCCTGCATTACTGCTTTCATGTGCAAACTCACGTTTTAAAGATTTTTTATGCATTAGTTTCAAGTCAGCATAAATATTTAGCTAAAAACTGGGGTCTTTGAATAAATTAAACTTATTTTATGTGTGAATTTTTACATTGTGGGTAAAATATGCTATTTGAAATCATCTAAGACTTGTCTTTGCTTTTTGGGAGACATCTTGCATCCCTTCTTTGTGAACCTTTGTTTTAGTTCTTATTTATGACTAAACCAACTGTAGCTTTGAGTATACATAAATCTACAGAGGCATCTCATTTAATACATAAAATATTTCTGAATATGTCTGTCACTGTGCACAAAACCAAGAGTCCAAATCCAGAGTTTATTCATTGTTTACTTCCATAAAAAATCCCAGTTTAGAGTTGAACAAATATACAAACCAGTTTAATTACAGATCAACAACAATTTTCAGAAAAGTGATTTATATTTTATTTTCTACACTGATCCGACCACCATAGCCTCAACTAACAACTAAATATTTTAGTTAACACTGTACCAATCTGCATGATTTAATATTTAATTACAAGTATCTCCTTGTTTTTACAACATGCACTTTAGAAATAGGTCATAAAAACATTACTGTTATGGCTAAATTGTGCAACAAAAGCTGACATCGCCCTGTTCCCCTATTTTACATCCTGCAAATCTGCTGTATAGTGAAACTGAATTCCGCTTCACAAGGACTTCTGTTTAACAGGATGCATCAGAGCTAAAACACAAAATACTCATGTCAACAGCAATTAATTGCCTCCGTTTCCTTGGGTCCTCCTTCCCCTTTTCTTTGGTGACCTTTGAAACCATCAGAGACACGAAGATTGTGTAATTGTGGCGATGTTGATGTGCAAAGATACAATTTCTAGATATAAATGCTCTTTATTTAACTGACATTTATATAAAGGTGAAATAAACTGCTAACTGCTATATTGCTGGCAGTGTAAAGCCTCATACTGGAGAGTTGATTTCTTGCAGATAATTCCCTCATTAGTATTAGTGTAGAGAAAAAAGCGGATTAACAGTCAGATGTGAAGTGATGTGATAGGTGATTAGAGCTGACTTAGTGGAGGCCAGTATGCTCCAGTAGAGCAAGGTGACATCATTCACTTTGTAACAAGTTTCCTTTGCCTCACCTTACCTGCTGGTACTTTGATGCAAGACTTGTTTATTTATACGAGTGGTACTGTGGTGCTTCCTTCCTGTTGTCTTAGAAATTCCCTGCTAATCAGGTCGTTACTGTCTTCTTTTAAGTCTAACTGTGTAATCATATGAATGTCCTTGATTTCCTTTGTGTGTCCAGGTCTGAAATGTTGTGATTTGCTTTTGCTGATTGTTAGATTTACATGAATCTTTTGCTGATTTTGACAGAAACCCATCACCTTGGGCTCTTAGAATCTGTTATAGCCATGTTTTCAGCAGTTCATTACAGAGAGGATTAACCAGGAAAGAAGCAATGATAAAATAAATTAATAATCCCCATTAAACACTTCTTTTTTCTTTTCTCCCAGCACTCAGTACATGTCTCAGTTTGAGCCGAGGGACTTGCAGGCTTTCTCCGTGGAGCCTCTCCTCATCTACCCCACCCACTATACAGGAGAGCCTGGCTACATCAGTGACACTGAGACCTCCACCATCTGGGATGATGAGGCTGTGGCGACAGACTGGGACCGACAGCACGCCCGCAAGACGGCCCAGCAGGGCAGAATTCGACCTGTGGCGCAGAACAGCGTCACTGGAGACACACCACCTCCGGCAGCTCGGGCCTCACGAGACGAACTCTGATACTCACACCTAAGACTGAGAGAGACTCCTGCTTACTTCGCCAGGTACACACAGTGGATGTTCGGTGTACAAACACTTGAAAAGACTGCTGAACTGCAAGCGGACATGCTGTACATACACTCATGGGTGAATAAAAGACAAAATCTGATGTCAATAAAGGGACTGAGGAAGAGGAGGGGAAGCTGGGAAAGGGGCCAGCAGGCCTTTGACAAACCTTTATTTATTCCCAATGTGCCTCTGCTGGGCGTATGGAAACGAACCAAGGCAACACATGGATGAAAGCTGAGTTTATTTCAGGATGTGAAAGAGAAAAAAAACTTCTCACAGTTATTTTTATGTTGTTTAAAAGATTATTGTTATTTAAAAAGAAAAACATGTTTCCTTAATTGAACAGCTGAGGAATAAAGACTTTTTTTTGCTGTTTGAGAAAACTCTGGAGCGTATGTGTGTGACTGTGGAAAAATGGTTGTTTGACAAAAACGTGTGGGAGGAGAGGCTTACATGCTGTACCCAAGATTGTCACTACTTTAGATGATGTCAGACACTCAAACACAAACAGAATAAGCCTTTGCAACACATGCAAACCTGGAAATGTTAAGAAAAGTTCAGGCAGGCTGCCCCTTAAGTCCTCCGGAGTTGTTGGTTCACATGAGCACCTTAAGGTGGGAGACTTTTCCTGTGGAACAAGGGAGGCAGGGGGCATAAAAAGAAGGACACGGAGTCAGAAGAGGACAAGAGGAAGACCATTTCTGTCTTTATAACAGTGCTACACGTATTTATACGTATTGCTTTATTTTATAGAGTATGCCACAACACAGTACACTCATACATGCACTTCATTAGTGTCTGATTTGTCTGACTTATATAAAGTTAATTATTTCAACTCAAGTTTGTAATGAATGAACTTCATAGTATTCAAATAAATGTGCTGTAATATAGAGTTTTCCCCTTTTTGCAGCTATAACACCTTCCGCTCTTCCTCAAAGGCTTTCCATAAGATTTTGGAGTTTCTTTTGGGAATTTCTGCCCATTCATTCTGTAGAGCAGGGGTGACCAACATTGTCCATTCAGGTTCCCATACAGAATTATAAAAGGATGGCGGGTCCACTGTCATACACTACTCCTTGAGGATATTAAAGTTCTCCAAGGTTTTGCCTTTGGAATGCTATTGGCATTGCTGTTTGCTGCTCTAATCAAAGTGGGCATTTTAAATCAAGATATCAATATTATTTTGGTTGCTAAAATGTTTGCAGTGTTGTCTCAGTTCAGTAATGACTGAAGTACATAAATAAATTTCTCTTGTCAAAATGTCTGTTTACAGAATTAGCATGGTACAGCTGCCTTGTGCTAGAGCAAGTACCATACAGCCAAGCGCAAGCTTCATGTTTCAGTGTGGGTCATATTTTATTTAATTCTAATAATGTTCTGGGGGCTGTAGTGTTGTACTCAAGACCAGATTATCCAGGACCAAGACTTACCCAAGACCAGAGTTCACTGAGACACAGATAAGACCAAGACTTTTGGGGGTCAGGACAGAGTCAAGACCGAGACAAGACCAAGACTATAAAAATTAATTTAACAAAACCATGACAAGGTTGACCAATTAACGAGCACTCTCTTTAATTTTAGTTTTCCTTTTAATAAATTTGACGGATAAAAACAAAGTGTCTGCAACTCTTTCAAAGCACATCATCCAAAAATCTCAAATTTTAACAAAGTTTAACAAACAAATCCTTGTATGTCATTAGAAGCAACGGATAAGTCCAGAATTTTTTGAAATATCTCACAAATGAGATGTTTATCCAGATTTGTCAGGTGAATTGGGCCTAAAGTAAGTGTTCAGATGTATGGTCTCTACCGGTCTTGATGGAAAATCCTGAGTCCAGCCAGTCCAAGACTGATACAAGACCGAGTAAAAATGCTCTTGACTCCGAGACAAGACCAGGACATTCAAAATTAGGTCTTGAGAACAGTCTCAAGACCAAGACCGTTCTTGAGTACTACAACACTAGCGGGACGATCATAAATGGATTGCAGGCTGGATTTGATTTCGCTTTCTAGGCTGTGTTGTTGTTGTTTCTGAACACTTCCACTTTCTACTGGAATATACAACAGGGGTCAAATTTCACAGATCAGAGCTGGCATCCATCACAGCACCACGCTTGAAGTCACAGAGCTCTTCAGAAGGACCCATTTTAGCTGCCTGATGTCTGATCTTAAATACCAGTGGCAACAGGTCTGATAGGAACACTTGAGATTCAATGATTAACAGATGTTGCCAAATCCTTATATAGTGTATCTCATGGCTCTGCTCGGAATAATCTTAGTGCATCACTCATTCATAAATTACTTGTGTAGCCAGTAGGATCTATGGTTAATGATAATGTGTTGCATCAGACCTCTGCTCTTTGAGTTTATTTGTGTTTTATACTTTGGATTATTGTAATAATTCTGACCTTAGCACAGGCTGTTGTGTTTAGCTGTGATGCTGCAGGGCTGAATAAAAACAATTTCTCTTTAAACATGTTTTCTGCAGTGAAAGGATGTCTTTATCTGTTTTAACTTTAATTGCAATTAATTCTGATTGAACTTTAACTGAAGATAAATGAAGAAGAAAAGAAGACTTGAGCATTTACAAATGCACAGCAGTCTTCATCTCTGTGGTAGGTAGAGTCCAGCCTTCATTAACTCATGTATATTGTTGTTTCATTCAAGCACAAACTTGCTGCAGCTTCTCACATAACCCTCTGATATCCTCCAGAATGAAAACCTTCTGAAAATAAGCCATGTGACAAGAAGCAAAATGGTTGTGAAACATGAAAGCCGCAGCAGCCTCCCAATAAACTTTGAGCTTTGAGCGTTTATCACACAGAGGACACTCAGCAGGAGTGTTGGCTCCCACTGTTCACAGGCTGAGTGAAACTCTGCTCAGTTTTACAGTTCCTGTCTGCTGTGGGATCTGACAGAGAGAGGGATAGAAAGGAAAGAAGGGAATAGGAACTGTAGAGGTTATACTGTAAGATAGTGTAGAAGAAAATTTAACAAAAGGGCAATCTGTTTTCATATCCTTAGATAAAATTAAGATGTAAGATAAAAAAAACTCTTCTTATTCCTTTCCTATGAGGAAAGTTTTTATTAGAGAAGAAAAAAAAAGAAAACACCTTTTCTAACCCTACTTCACCAAACACAGACCAGATCATCATACTGAGAACTGAACGGCTTCTTGAATGATTCAGCTGAGGGCCTTTAGATGCTGCAGTGAGATGGTTTAATGCTGCCATCTGCTGGCCACAGTTAGAATATCAGTTTGATTATATTCCTTTACAAAGTAAGGGGTTAAGAACATATTGCCAAAAGTATTCGCTCACCTGCCACTTGCATATGAACTTAAGTAACATCTCATTCTTAATCCATAGGGTTTAATATGAGGTCGGTCCACCCTTTGCAGCTATAACAGCTTCGACTCTTCTGGGAAGACTTTCCACAAGGTTTAGGAGTGTGTTTATGGGAATTTTTGACCATTCTTCCAGAAGCGCATTTGTGAGGTCACACACTGATGTTGGACGAGAAGGCCTGGCTCTCAGTCTCCGCACTAATTCATCCCAAAGGTGTTCCATCAGGTTGAGGTCAGGACTCTGTGCAGGCCAGTCAAGTTTATCGACACCAGACTCTCTCATCCATGTCTTTATGGACCTTGCCTTGTGCACTGGTGCACAGTCATGTTGGAACAGGAAGGGGCCATCTCCAAACATCCCACAAAGTTGGGAGCGTGGAATTTTCCAAAATCTCTTGGTATGCTAAAGCATTTACAGTTCCTTTCACTGGAACTAAGGGGCCAAGCCCAGCTCCTGAAAAACAACCCCACACCATAATCCCCCCTCCACCAAACTTTACACTTGGCACAATGCAGTCAGACAAGTACCGTTCTCCTGGCAACTGCCAAACCCAGACTCGTCCATCAGATTGCCAGATGGAGAAGCGCCATTCGTCACTCCAGAGAACACGTCTTCACTGCTCTAGAGTCTAGTGGCAGCGTGCTTTACACCACTGCATCTAACGCCTTGCATTGCACTTGGTGATGTAAGGCTTAGATGCAGCTGCTTGGCCATGGAAATCCATTCCATGAAGCTCTCTATGCACTAATCTTGAGCTATTCTGAAGGCCACATGAAGTTTGGAGGTTTGTAGCGATTGACTCTGTAGAAAGTTGGCGACCTCTGTGCAATTATTTGGATGGGTGAGTGAATAATTTTGGCAATATAGTGTATGTCCCATAAACCATGTCTGATGGAGAATCATATCATCGATAAGAGAATATGTACATTTCTGAAAACTGAAATTAAATGGAAATTTGTCTTTGTCTTTTGAATGCTGTGGTTCTTCTGTTTCTACGTCTCTCACACAGGCATGCAAGAAAGAATGAAGGAAAGAAAGAAAGGTATTACTATAGGGGTAACTATGTCTGTTCTTTCATGGAACTGAGTCTTTTTAAAATGCTCCTCTATCACGAGCTCTGATGCTTTCCCTCTTTTTCTAAAATGGACAACCCGTGAACAAACTTCATTAACCGTCTACTAACTTCTCTCAAGTAATAGCTGAAAGTATCTAATTTAAAGTTTACTTCGAGTACTGAGTAGCTACTAAGGAGTTATACCATAAAATACAATCTTTGCTTATTAGCAAGAAAAACAAGACAATAGATCTCCAATCAGACTGTTCAGGTAAAGTCAAATCTCTATGATAGAGTAATATATACAGCAAAATCATCAGTGTTAATTAAACTCATTGTTAAATTTATCATTTTAAAAGTGTCTATATTGGTTGCAGTTAAACTAAACTTCTGGAAGTTTAGCAACTTGACAGAGCTGCAGTATTTCTTGAAAATCTGTGGTGAGGTGGGTCTTCTCTCGCAAGAACAATTAGAAAGTTATTTTCACAGCAAGGCAATGCATACTGATGAAGAATACGCAATGTGTCCTTTAAAAACACACAAAGTCACAGGCAGCAACTCTAACTCAGTGGATAACTTCATACATGGTGTAAATGTGTCTCACGTCAAAAACAGCAACAATCAACCAGAAATATAAACAAAGGAATCCCAGCAGGGATCACTGTACTACAAGAAACATCCGAACACAACTAAACACTTCCTAACACTTCACTCAAGGGCATGATGGGAAACTCCAAGTAAAAACCAACTCTGAGATGTTGAAACCTGAGAATTTTGGGGTGTGATGTGATCATTCATGTTCCCCATTTCTTTCCCTCCTATTCCCCCCTCATTCACCCTAATTCCCCTCTTATTCCTTATTTATCCTTAAATGTTATAAAGGTTTCAAAAAGGGCAGCACATCTCAAAACCAAGTTATGGTGGACAAAAACATTTACATTTAGCTAGTTTATTTGGCCTTACACTATAATAAACAAACACTTACAGATTTTCAGCAAAAGACCTTCAGTCTTGTCTAATGTCCTGCCCACAACATTTTCTGACTGGCTTGATATCACACAACAACCAGCCAATCAACACTGAGGCCTGGGTGGCACTGACACAGGGAGTATATGCAATCTCTACTATGCTACTGTGTGCTATGCTGATCCATTTTTTAAATTTTCCTTTTTTTTTTAACATGGGGTTTTATTTTCTTCTCATTAAGTACATTTTGTTTGTCATGGCGAATGCATATTGATTGCAGGTATCAATTATTGGTCTACAGATAACTGGTATTGATATCAGCCCAGAAAAATCCATATTAGTTGACCCTAAGTCAAGAACCAGATACCTCTTTGTCATAGTTTAATCTGCAGGAGCTGATAACAAATCACAGCCAGCTTAACTTCTACAACACAACAACAGTACAAATTAAATCAGTACTGTCTATTCATTACATTGAAGTGAATTTATGTACAGTTAGAGCTTTTATTTAACATTTCATTAATGAGCTTTCATGAATTTTTCATATCTGAATCTTCTCTCTAATATAACTCCCATTTATCTGATCTAACAGATGATTTGATTTTTTTCTGTATGGTTTGTATCCATTCAAAAAAAAAAAAAAAAAAAAACAGTGCAAAGGGAGATGTTTTACAAAGTCATTCAGTTCCCCCTGTAACCCCTCCCCAAATCAAGGATGTCATCGCTATACCTTTATGTAGTTTAATCTTTGAGTGATACAGATTCTGACTGGGGTCTTGTACAGCTGTTTGTTCAATTTCTCAACAACCAAACCAGCCACAGATGGCGCTGTTACTGTCCCCACAGCAGCATCAACTTGTTGAAGGTACCTGTTGGACTCATGTTGTGTATAATTGTGACTCAGTACAGGATGTAACCACTCTGACAGGAATGGAGGATTTTGATGATGTAAAATATCATCATGCACAGAAACATCTCTAAATAGAAAACCACATGGCGGACAACAGCTGTATAGATGTAAGTTTGCCTGTTGGAACAACACAACAGTGGGAAGAAAAGTCAAATCCAAGGCCTTATAAACTGCAGATCACAAATGTTATCTACATGTCACTTTGTCCTTGTGACTTTGCATACATTGGACAAACTAAATGGCCCCTCAAATGACAGATAACAGCAATCAGTTCAGGTAACATGGACAATGCAATAACCAAACATGTCAAAGAGAATCATGGTTCACCCTCCTCATTAAAGTTCTACCTCATAATGCCTATTAGAGGAAGTCATATCCTTCAGAGAGAAATCTTTTGGACCTATTCCCTCAAATCAGTGATGACAAATGGACTCAGTGATACTTCAGTTCAACCCTCTGAGCCCTAAGCTACTGTTTGACTATTTTTCCTCACCTGCATTTACTGTCTTAAAAAGCTTGTAAAACATCAACCCTGTGATGCACAATCAAGCTCTAAACATCGTTTTTTCAGGACAACCTGGGCTTAAGAATATGTGTGCAGCAGTAATGTCACTAGAATTTAAAAGAGTTATGGGACTGAAAAACCTAACGGGAATTATTAATCAAAGATTTTTTATGTAAGACTCAAGAAACATTCATGACTAAGACTTATATGCACAAACTTGTTCTCCCATCTCTTGGCACCAAAAAGTGAAAAATAATCATTCTGTACCAAAAAAATCTTAAAAATATTACCATTTTTACAAAAAAAAGTCCTTGTACTTCTTTGTACTGGTCCTATGTGCCACAAAAAGCAGTTCCTGTCTGAAGTGACAGAGGGTCACACCACAGGCTCACTGTCACTGTCTCTCTTCATTATGAGCTATTCAGGCCGTCTCCTACATGATCCAAGTGTAAAGACAAGCACAGACTGATACAGCATGATAGCACTAGTCTTTGACTGCAGAAACAATCAAAAACTTGATTAAGACATGGATTAAAGGTCTTTTAATAACAGACTAACAGGTGTGGATTTAATCTTTAAAGACAGGAAAGTCACCCAAGTTCCAGGCTTGATAGAAAAGCTCCTGTAAAAGCTACAAAGGCATGGATCGCATCACTAGAACAGCAGGCTGTCAGAGGAAAGAAAAGTAAATAGCTGCGATGTATGATTCAAACATCATTACGTTTTTGTAACCTGTGTCTTTTCTTGTGGTATACGACATCAGTCTCAGAAGGTTAAAAAATGTCTTAGAGTAGGACAGCTTGCAATGTATATTTTTCTCTTTAATAGTGAATAATTCCAGTATTTATTAAAATTGCACTATTGTGCTATAGATGTTAACCTGGTTGTGATTTACAATCAGCTCCTGCAGATTTTTGCCCTTTTTAAAAAAAAAAAAATTTGGCAAACAACTTCACTGATTATCTTCATTAATATGAAGTTCAAACTCTCCCCCCAGCTGAGTTATTGAGAAAAAGATCACATGTTCCACTGAAAACTTTGAAGTGTGCACATGTTTATGTAAGTCCCTCTTCTGAATCTGAATAAAATGATTAAAGAATTAAGTTGTCTGTCATTTATTGATTAACTTTAAAGGAAGTTAACTTTAAGAAAAAATATCTGCTTTTACAGTGGTAAAGTCTGACTCTTTACAAAGCCACAGTCAGGCCTGCCCCCAGATTTGGCTGGGCCCTGAAAAACCCAGAGAATGGGCCCTCCCCAGTTGAGATTAATTGACGAAGTTAATGCATGTGTGCTGGATCAGTAGCGTTGGTGATAACATCATGGCTAGTACTGTGGTTACTTCATTCTGGAGCTGAAAGAGTGTCAAGTTATCATAAGGTTCTGATGTTCGGATTGTTTTTGTTTTATTAATGACACTTTTTAACTCCTTCTTCCTCACTGTTTTTGCCCATTGTTGCCACATCTTTTCCCTTTCAAACCTGTTTTTGCCACCTTTTAACTTCTTTTCACAATTCCCCACCAATTTTTGCACCTTTTTTCTTTTTCTAACCAATATTTACAACTTGCATCCAATGTTTTGCCTCTTTTAACTCATTTGTGACCCACTTTTTAACCACTTTTCACCACTTTTTCTGTCAGCTTTTGCATCTTTAAACCCATTTAGCCAATTTTTGCTTTTATTTTATTTTCCCCTTAAAGTTTTCTCATTTCCTTCTTTATTTAATTATTTTGCTGACCTCACTTGTTTAATGGGACCCCAGAAAGTTCTCCCCTTATCGGCCTTTGACCACAGTGACTATGTAAGGTAAATTATTATATTATTGTTAATAAAATATAATGAAAATAAGGATTGAATCTTCATTGGAACATTTCTGTATTGATGTGAGACTCCTCCGAGCCTTTATATGAGGTATGTTTATCTACCTTTCATATCTGTATTAGTTTGCATTAAAGGGAACAGCAGGCAGTTATTTCTCGTTATTGGGAAAGAGAGAACTCATCTTCATTTATGTAATAAAACTAATAATGTTGTGTAAGTGTATAAAGTGAGTCAGTAAAGCTGCTGAGTGAGCAGGGAAGCGGTTAGTGACTAACTCTGCTGTTGTAAGGCCGTGTCCTTTTGACAGCCAAACATACTCACACATACGCACATTTATGTCCGAACATGATCCGGACACAAACATGCACACGAGTTTCCACAGACCTAGGAAAAGGAGAAGGAAATGTAAAATAAAAACATTGGTTTTGAAACACTCAGAGTGCCTCTCCCTCCTCCTCCTCCTTTTGTTTTTCTTTTTCTGAGTGTCAGTGATCCAGAGAAAGTGTCCATTGTCTCCGCCTGGCCTCTTCCTCTCACTGATAATCAGTAACTGTTCAGTGTCAACAAGAGCGCCCTGAGACCTCTACTCACTCAATGAGAGATACAAAACCACTGACATTCAGGGATGAACTGTTAGTACAGGATCAGAAAGACTCAAAATATAGTTGACCTGTAAATAAACAATGCAATCATCTGATTTGTGTTTGCATCATGCTAATTCTCTGAAAATAATCCCCAGAAAGAATTAAGCAGTCTAATTACCTTTTTAGAGCATTTGTACATGAAGTGTGTCTGTGTCTGCCTGCAGAGGGCAGTGTGTAGTTGTCAAAGTGAGTCATGGAAGTTGTACAGGATGTCTAATGTGCTGATAGGTAAAAAGAAAGCCTCAAGTAGAAGAAGAAGTTTGGATTTTTAATATTCTGCAAAATTATGGTGTTATTTATCTGTAACAGACCCCAGGGCGAAACTTTTCCAATCCAATACTGAAATATAAAATGTATCAACAGGCAAATGCTTTACTTTTTGTTTCTCTATATATTTTCTCATGGGCATGGTTGCTTTTCTCTGACTGACTGCAAAAATGCACTATTGACAAAAAGTATTCAAGCACCTTATCATGACAATGATTTCAAATACATGTACTTTAATATGGAGTTAGTCCTGCTGTTGCAGCAATAACAGCCTCCACTCTTCTTGGAAGGCTTTCCATGACATTTAGGAGTGTTTTGGTGTAAATTTGTGCCCATTCATCCTGTGAAACGTTTATGAGGACGGATACCAATGCTGGACGAGAAGGCCTGGCTTGCAGTCTCTGTTCCAGTTCATCCCAAAGGTGCTCAATAGCTGAGATCAGGGCTCAAGTTCTTTCACACCCAACTAACAAAACCATGTCAAACTGGGGCACAGTCATGATGGAATAGAAAATGTTCTTCCCCAAACTGTTACAAATGTTGGAAGCATAGCATTGTCCAAAATGTCTGCTGAAGCATTAAGATTGCCCTTCACTGTAGATAAGAAGTCTAGCCCAAACCCTGACAAACAGACCCATACCCAGCTGACTGCCCAATAGAAAAGCATAATTAATCACTCCACAGGACACATTTCCACTGCGCTCCTCAGAACTCTTCACCACTGGAAGCAGCAGAGCACCGGCAACTTTTACTCAGCATGGGCCTGTTGAAGTCAATGAGTTCTTTAAAGTGACCTATTTTGTGTCACAAATATTTCCAAATGGAGTCTGAATGGCTAGGTGATTGATTTTATACACCTGTAGCTACGGTCCGATTTAATTATTATCAGGTGAAGCCAAACTGTCCATAAGGTGTGTGGTTGGTTTCTTCAGTATGGAGCTTTTTAATTCAATAATACTGACATTAATAAAAATTAAATACAACCCGGGCACCTTTCACAAACCAAAATGATGAATGCATAATAATGCAACCTTAACAGAATCAACAGTACAGCATAAAATTTGAAAATGGCAAAAATGTATTAAATTCTTGTTATTAAAGATTTAGGTGGAGAACTTGTTCAGTTTGAAGAGTTGTAACTTTCACTTTTGGAAAAAAGGTACTTTCTTAAAATTAGAAAACATTCAGACCCCCATCACTTTTTTCAATTTTGTTATATTGCTGGTTAATGATAACCTGACATGCCAGATGGATTTGATTTCACACATCTGTCTGGGAAGGCTTCAATAGGAAACGTTTGAGAAAAGGCAGAGGCTTTGAACAATCCTCGGAGTATGATTGGGTGAACGTTCTGTCTGTCACATCTCTACGGACCAATCAGAGCAACAAAGCATGTGACGTAGCCGCTAGCTACTGAGAAACATGGCGACTATAGACATGTAAGTACTCGACTTTTGTCATTTTTGAAAAGAAAACAGCTCACTGCTGTTCTTCTTTTAACAAAGAAATGTCATCCAGTTCTGATAAAACTGGCGCTTTAGCAGCATCCACACTAAGCTCTTTCTCCATAACTGCACCAGCTCTTGCTGCTGCTTGTTTACGTCACAACTCTGCTGCGCCTGAAAGTACTGCTCCTCATAGCTGACTGGTCCTGTCACTTTCTAACCGGGCCCAAAGGGTTCAGATGGGAGCTTTGCAAGATGGATTTGCCAGTGAAAAACATGGAAACGGACGTATCCATCTGCTTTGCAAGGTTAAACTAATGATACAATTGTTTGAATAATTTTTTTCTCATAGTCTACACTCAGTACCTCGTAATGACAGAGTGAAAACTGATTTTTTTTCTTTTTTCTTTTGCAAATCAATTCAAAAGAAAAAAAAATGAAATATCACTTTGACATATAATATATGCAAGGCACATAACTGGGGAAGGTTACAAAATGAGTTCCCAAAGCACAGTGGTCTCCATAATTCTCAAAGGGAAATGGTTTGGTACAACCAAGACTCTTCCAAGAGCCGGTCACCCCACAAAACTGGGCAATGGGATAGAAGGGCCTAAGGAAAAGAGGTGACCAAGAACCTGATGGTCACTCTGACTGAGCTCCAGAGAAGTGGTGTGGAGATGGGACAAAGTTCATGATGGACAACCATCACCACAGCCCTCCAACGATCTTGGCTTTATGTCAGAGTGGCTACACAGAAGTCCTTCTCAGTGCAAAACACATGAAGGACTCTCAGACTATGAGAAACAAGATTCTCTGGTCTGTTGAAACCAAGATAGGTCAGGTTGGTCTTGATTCTAAATGTTATCTCAGCAGGAAACCAGGCAACGCTTATCACTTGCCCAATACATTCCCCACAGTGGAGCATGGTGGTGGCAGCATATTGCTGTGGGGGTGATTTGAACAGTAGAGACTAAGACTGGCCATGGCCCTGACTTGAACCCTATTGAACATCTCTGGAGAGACCTGGAAACTGCCGCCCCTGACGGTCCCCATCAAACCTGACTGAGCTTGAGAGGATTTGCCGAGAAGAATGTCAGAAAATCCCCCAACCAGGTGTGCAAAGCCAAAGAGTGGAGTTCTGATCAGGAGGATGTTTGTGTTAATATTTCAGTCCATTGTTGTCTGAACTCTAAAGCATGTTTTTTTTTTCTCCTAAAATGTTATTGCTGTTATCCATTAGGTTTTTTAAAGTCAACCACTAATACTAATCTCACTACTACTTTGAAAGGATTTGAGTATTTTCCCACCACTCAGTGTTTTACTTATTAATGTGAGGGATAAATGAGAGTAAGAGGAAGCGGTTTCATTTCTGTTGAGCGGATCTTAAGTGTATAGTGTATACAAAAGTGTGTCACATCAGAGTTAAGAGAGCTTTGGCCTGCCAGCTGTGTAAACTTATGGGCTCTCCGTGACTGTGTCAGCACACTCAGAGAGAGGCAGAGGGGAAAAGTGAAGGACTTTAATGTACAATAAAAGCAAGTTTCACTGTGGGGGAAATGTATGTGTAAGAATGAGGCAGGAGAAAATGTTCTGGCTGTTCCTGTGCTGATTTCTCACTTCACATATATCGGGCAAAAGTCAAGTGAAGATTGCTGAACTGCTGAAGTGGAGGGAAGTGGAAAGCTGTAAAAAAACAGAGAGAGGAAACAGAGGAGAGAGGAAGAGGGAGAGCGGAGGCTGGTTCACTGGAAGTCCATCCATACAACAAAAAGACATGCAGTGAGTTAGCTCACCCTTCCTGCCTATCACGCTCCCATTCATTCTCAGCTGTCACAGACACATACTCATACAGCCGCCGTCAGTCATGGTCATGTAAATTCTTCCATCTCTTCAGACACTTCAGCTCTGCTTGTTTTATCAGGTCTGATTACAGAGGCATTTTAATCTTAGATGTTTTTTTAATACATGGCCTCTAACCATGAGTCAGAGCTAAATATAAACATAGTTTAGGTGGAGGCTCATCACATTTTTCTGTGCTGAAGGTTGCCGAGGAATTCTGTCACGCTGAGTCAGACTGAAGGTCTGAATCACAGCAGCAACACCGCTCAGACTCTGGTAGAGTTTATTCCTCTGTACTGAGCTGTCAGTAAATGACAAAAGATCCTGAAGAGTGAACTTTCTCAAAGTAGTCCATCACAAGAAGTTATGTTTTTAAAATCCTTATGAATTTTAAGCTCGATGGTAAGTTTTATAAAAGGTTTCCTCTGAAAACAGATCCCATGAGTGATACTATGATATAATCTCAATAGAATAGGCATGTTTCCACGTGTCAATAAGATTTTATCATTACTGCCTGAAAGAGAACTGATTCACACAACTTTATATGGAGTTAGGAAGTTTGTCTGTAGCTCTTGATACTGGGGTGAAACTTAGATTCAAAGATAAATCTGATTTTTAACTAGTCTTGGTTTCCTGCAATTTATTGGACTGAAATACTTTAGCAGGCAACAGTTTAATGAAACCAAATGGAAATTTAAAGGGTACATAGTCTTTTTAAAGACATATTGAATTTTCAACATGAAAATAGACTAAACACAATGAAAACAAACAAACAAACAACAACAAAAATAAGCATGTGCATTTATCTTCATCATACTTATCATAAGCCTATCACCTGACAAGTTCAGATAATAATCTTAAAGCTAAATGTAAGACCTGAATTGCTTGCAATAAGTTTAAACTACACAGCAAAAACTGGAGTGTTGAAATCTCGGTGTTAAAATTTTCAGAGTTGATTTTAACTCCCAAAGTCTAATTTTAACTCCATTCAGTGTTACTCCAACTCTGTAGAATCAATTGATCTAAGTTGTGCTCACTGCCATTTCAAATCTAGGGGCAGTTTTCCCATCATGTTCTTGGACAGAACATTTTTTCATGTTTGTAGATGTATTTTTATGTATTTATGTGTGTTTAGATGTGGTGTTTTGTACAGTGATTACTGCTGAGGTTCCCTTTTCTCAAGTTTCTGGTGGATTATTGTTGATTTCAATGTAAAACACTTCTGCACCATGAGTGAAGTATATACTGAGTTAGTGACTTCCTGCCCATGGTAAAGGATGTGTTTCAGGAAAGGATGAAGAGTTGAGTTCAGTAAAAGGGGGTTTCCTAGCTCTGCATTGTTTCTTAGCATCATCGTTGCCCAGGAGTGACGGGAATTGCGGCTCTTTTTAGTGATCCTTGTCATTTGGCTCAGCTTTAGGCATCACTTGGCCAGCAAAATTTAGCAATGTCATGACATATGATTGATAATTGTGTTGGTAATTTACTTCAATTATGCTTATTTTTTTTTAGATGATTAAAGTTTCATGTTATTATCTTTTTGAAATATACTTTCTTCCCAAAATACATTGTGGATCAGATGAAATCTGCTCACTAGCTGGGCTGTATGACACCGCTGGTATAAGACAATGTTACATCGTCCAGCATGAATCCTTAATGGCTGGTTTGCTTGTGCTAGAGTCGTGCTGAGTAAAGATCATCCCTAGGAAACAAAACACACAGATATGCACAAAATATCTAAATAAAAACAGTAATATTAATAATGATATAAAATGGCTCTAAAAAACTGGATCTAGATCTTATAAAAGAGCCTGCTCTTTGAACCGGCTTGTTCATGAATGACCCATCATTTTTGCCCAGGCTTGATTTTGCCACAAGTGTTCAACACAAGTTGGCAATCTCAATAAAGCACGAGATGCATGATGACATGTGCCACTAATTATAATTGTAAATACTTCAAATTTTATGCCTGTAATGCAAGGAAATAGCACAATGTGGTGTTAAAAATTAACACTACAACAGAGTTAAAATATCAACACTTTCCAAAGTGCAAATTTCAGAACCAGTGAGAATTATTACAACTTGAAAATAGTTGAATTAACACTATGAGAGTTCGATTAACACTGATAATTTTGATGTGTAGATCTACGGCATGGCAGTTATTTGCCATTTTGAGGTATACGATTGCAAAGCACAGAAAGTACAGTACAGTGATGGGTCAAGAAGATCTGGAGTAACACTGTAAAGTAAGGCATGAACATGTGCTTTAATGACCCCGACCCTTGACCTCAAAAACCTAAAAGTTCATCCTCGAGTCAAAGAGGACATTCATGTAAAGTTCAAAGAAGATTCCTTTAAAGCATTCTTGAGAAATTGCTTCACCAAGACAGATACAGTTGCAAGAAAAAGTATGTGAACCCTTTGGGATTTCTTGGATTTCTGCATAAACTGGTCATAAACTGTGTTCTGATCTTTATCTAAGTCATGACAATAGACAAACACAGTCTGCTTAAACTAATACCGCACAAAAAATGATATGTTTTCATGTTTTTATTGAACAAACCATGTAAACATTCACAGTGCAGGGTGGAAAAAGTACGTGAACCTTTGGATTTAATAACTGGTTGACCCTCCTTTGGCAGTAATAACCTAAACCAAACGTTTCCTGTAGTTGCAGATCAGACCTGCACAACGTTCAGGAGGATTTTTGAACATTCCTCTTTACAAAACCTTTTCAGTTCAGCAATATTCTTGGGATGTCTGGTGTGAATCGCTCTCTTGAGGTCATGCCACAGCATCTCCATCGGGTTGAGGTCAGGACTCTGACTGGTCCATTCCAGAATGCGTATTTTCTTCTGTTGAAGCCATTTTGTTGTTGATTTACTTCTGTGCTTTGGGTTGTTGTCCTGTTGCATCATTCATCCTCTGTTGAGCTTCAGTTGGCGGACAGATGGTCTTAAGTCTTCCTGCAAAATGTCTTGATAAACTTGGGAATTCATTTTTCTGTCAGTGATGGCAATCTGTCCAGGCCCTGAGGCAACAAAGCAGCCCCAAACCATGATGGCCCCTCCACTATATTTCACAGCTGGGATGAGGTTTTGATGTTGGTGTGCTGTGCCTTTTTTTTCTCCACACATAGCGTTGTGTGTTCCTTCCAAACAACTCAATTTTGGTTTCACTTGTCCACAGAATATTTTGCCTGTAGTGCTGTGGAACATTCAGGTATTCTTTTGCAAACTTCAAACGTGCAGCAATGTGTTTTTGGACAGCGGTGGCTTCTTCCATGGTGTCCTCCCATGAACTCCATTCTTGTTTAATATTTTACTTATTGTAGATTTGTCAGCACAAATGTTAGCATGTGCCAGAGATTTCTGTAAGTCTTTAGCTGACACTCTAGGATTCTTCTTCACCTCATTGAGCATTCTGCGCTGTGCTCTTGCAGTCATCATTACAGAACGACCACGCCTAGGGAGAGTGGCAACAGTGCTGAACTTTCTCCATTTGTAGACAGTCTGTCTTACCATGGACACATGAACATCAAGGCTTTTAGAGATACTTTTGTGACCCTTTCCAGCTTCAGGCAAGTCAACAATTCTTGATTGCAGGTCTTCTGAGAGCTCTTCTGTGCCAGGCATGGTTCACATCAGGCAATGCTTCTTGAGAGCAGCAAACTCAAAAAACTGGTGTGTGTGTTTTATAGGGCAGGGCAGCTTTAACCAACACATCCAATCTCATCACATTGTTTGGACTCCAGGTTGGCTGACTCCTGGCTCCAATTAACTCTTGGAGAAGTCATTAGCCTAGTGGTTCACATACTTTTTCCACCCTGCACTGTGAATGTTTGCATGGTTTGTTCAATAAAAACATGAAAACATATCATTTTGTTGTGCGGTATTAGTTTAAGCAGACTGTGTTTGTCTATTGTTGTGACTTAGATGAAGATCAGAACACATTTTATGACCAGTTTATGCAGAAATCCAAGAAATTCCAAAGGGTTCACATACTTTTTCTTGCAACTGTAGATATGAAGCCTGGCAACCATGACTTTTGACCTCCAAAACCTAATCAGTAAATCTCAAATTAGAGTGGAAATTGTGAAAAGTTTGGAACTTACTTGTCCTTTTTACAGATTGTATTTTATTTTATTTTCTAATTCAGGCTTCATCTTTTTTTTTTTCCTATTCTGAAACAAGTTGGACTCGTCAGATGATGTGTGGACTGTTCTGACAAGAATTGATACAAACACATTTGCATATTTTTATGCATCGCTATTAAGGCTTTATAGCAGAGTGGTAAGACAAAAACCTCTCCTTAGTGTGAAACACATGAAAGAAGAACCTGGAGAACACTCAGACTGTGAGACACAAAATTCTCTGGTCAGATGAAACCTGTTCAATTTTAGACAGTACATCTGGGAAACTAGGCACCACTCATCACCTTCCCAGTACTATTTCAACAGTGTGGCATAATTACAAAATATGACAAAATGTTGAGGCCCCTTGGAGCAAGAGGCACATGGCATTGCTATCTTGCCTATTGGTAAAACCACCCATTATAAAAACCAACATTATGTCAAATGAAATTGAAAAACCTAGGGCTCATAACATCAAAATTGTACCTTACTACAGTTTTTCTTTTTTAAATCAGAATGGATACCCAACATGATCCAGATTCACTGGTAGAAATCTGTCTGCTAAGTGGGATAGAGGGAGAAACAGAGGGAGTGAGTTGGCATTCATATACATTGGAACATTTGTTAATATAGACTACAGTTATAGCTGGGAGCATGTGTGTCCCCTGCTGTGGAGAAACACCAGATGCTTCTCCAACTTATTGTTTTTCTACTGGCTGTTTATTTACCAAAGAAAACAGGATGCAATGTCTGACTTCACACTGTAGCTTCTAACTGAAGCCTGTTCTTCACACTTTGTCCAATATTAACCACCGGATCCACATCTACACTGAGTATTGAAGTGTGTGAGTGCGCGTGTCTGCACTGCCTGGTCCCTGATAATCCTCTTCTCTTAAACACCGGTGTTTTCACACATGAGTGGCTCTGATTCCTCCCCCGAACTCGATCACTCAAAAACACATGCACAGACGCACACTTGCAGCATGCTCTCTGTAATCGTTACACATTTATGATGTTTGACTTTTGCCCAGCTGTCTGAAATGCTACCAAGATGTTCTGAATAAATGACTTCATAAAGTATACACGTCTTTAACACCTGTACTTTTCAGTTTACTTCTTTATGCTTTTTTCAAGATTTCTAGTTAAAGGTTATGTAAAACTTAAAAGATTCATCAAAACAAACCAAGAGACATCATAAATGTCTATTATAGCCTTAGTGGAACAGCACTTATGGTAACAAATTTCAAAAGACTCAATGGATTTCAAGCATCTTTAGGGACAGATTATGACAAAATGTAGCTTAACAATGATTCAACAGCATTTACAAAGTTTACTGAGCATAGTTTGGAGGCCTAAGATTGGTCCATCATGGAAAATATCCTCTATTGTTTGTAATTGTTAGAGCCTCTTCCCTCCTTTCTATCTCAGCTTTCCTGTCTTTTCCTTTTCTCCACATTCTTCCAAACTCCCTCTAGTAAGTGGTAGTGTTTTTTAAAAAAGGGGGGCAGGCTAACAAGTTTTAGCTCCTCCTCCTTGAGGATGAATGTAGGGGGCAGGAAAGAGAGAAGGAGGGAGAAAGACAATAGACTCTAATCACTCATGTGGTTTAGAAGTGCTGGCAAGCCAAGTTGCGCGCCTGTATATTGAGAGGGAAAAAAAAAACAGAAGAAAAACTGTAAGAGGTGGGGGAAACAGAAGAGAAAGAGGAAGACAGAGAAGAAGAGAGTGACACCTCAGAGTGAAGACAAACAAGCCAAGGAGAAGAGAAACATCAGGAAACCATAACCTAAAGGAGGTCCTCATCTTCTACTTGAAGACCCTCGGCTGAGGGTTTCTCCTGCTTCATCCAAACTGAGGACCAAAAAGGAATATGCCTTGGCCTCCCTGTCCTCCCTATCACCGATCCAGACGGTCAACATGATCTCCCACTACCCTCTGGCCACCCTGCTGCCCTGGCCTGCTACTCCCCACTACAACACCTGTCCCGACCTGGACTGCATCCTGCTGCTGGAAGGGGAGGGTGGCGTCTCCCTGCAGAGGTACCAGCCTCGCTCTCCGGAGAGCAGTCCACACCACTGGGTCAGTAAACAAAACGAAAATATTCCTATGTTTCTCAGAAATGTGCTTTTATTTTGGGGAATCCCAGGTACTTCCAGTTCTGCTAAACAGTCTAGCAGATGTTGCATGACCTTCCTGTTGCCTGTTGTTTTGTGTTTTGAGATTCAAGGATGGTAACCTGAGGTAAAATGAAAAGTGTTTGGAGCTTTAAGATCACAAAGAATGAAAACTTCAACACAGGCTGAGAGATTGGCCGTGTTCGTGACTCCTGCGAGGTCTGTTTGTTGGTGAATGTGAGAAAAAGGGGAAGGTGAGAGCAAAGGAAAACTGTGAGTGTTTTTGCTCATTCTCATGTGTTTGCATGAGAGATTTGTGGGTGTTTGATTATACCTGAGGAGTAAATCACAGCAAGTCTCAGCCTGTTTTTGGACTCTACAGTTCTGGCCTATCCTCCAGTCACATGGACATTTAGCTGTTAGGTCCACCGCCTGCATAATCTGCCAGTGTAAAGGTTGGTAAGCGATGGTGATTTGACCAAAAAAGAAAAATCATTAACATCATCACTTAGTGCATTGTCTCCCATATTTGAATTTCAGTTCCTCTCTTTGGATCTCATAATGCAATAATGCAAACTAAACAGTAACCCTTGGCTGCGCAGGCAGGAGCCCAGCTGACCTCTTATGAAAGACGGTAATTTACACTGTAACTACCTCTTACTGGTCACTGACCGTCCATGAGTGTGTGCACGGCTTTGCTGACTGGTCAGAGTTCACAGAAAAGGCATGACTCACTTTACTTTAGAACCCAAAAGGACTCCAGTATGCGTCAGCCATTAAACCAGAGCATGTCCAGAACTGTGCTTACATTACTCACACCAGTGTATATGTGTGTGTGTGTTTATTTACCTCCCTTTAATTTGTCTGCAAGGTCGCACATTCCTCAAAACAGTGTGATTACCAGTAATGCAGTGGCGGATTATTCCAGCTTAGTTTGCAGCTAATTGTTTGCATGTGCGCACTTGTGGTATTGAGGCCAAACTGGAAACTGGTGTTTACACTCTGCACGTTTTAGTTTAAAGGGGCTGATGTCAGGAAACCAAGCTGTTTAGATCATGTTAAGCAAGAAACTGAGTCCTTACATTCTCTGGAACTGATATTTAATGACAGAAAATGGTGATTACTCTAAAAGGGTTGATTATGTAACTCTAAAATCCATCCTGATTACATAAAACCACCATATTAACCACATTTTTTGGTTAGATGAATGTCCCACTGTGAGGCAGCATACTGCCATGATTTCTAGACTCTATTAGATTATATCACATGTAGCCCCTGCACCACAGCTTCAGCCAATTCTAGATAAAATTATAACAAAGCCTGTATCACACAAATGACCCATTCAAAGCTGTCAAATAAGGTTGTCAAAATTTCAGAACCATGTCTTTTAGTCTCAACAGGTCCAACCTCGGGACCCATCACCACCTCCTTAACAAGAAATGACAACCCAGATTTCTGAAAAATTTCAACCACTTACTGTATATTCATTTAATGAAAGTTGCAGTTTGTGCCTTGGTGTCTTTGAAGTTGGTTTGTAAGGTACTTGACAATAGTGGCATTAGCCACCAGGGCTTTCAAATACCCCTACTTTTCTTCAAAATGAAATGCTGACATCACAGAATGCAGGATTTTAAGCTGTAATGGCAGTGAAATTAAAAAATGTGGATTTAATGGAAGTCAGCGAGGCCCTTTTGGCCACAAAGGTGTCCAGAGGGAGTATCCGGCACTGCACAGAAAATATTAATGCAATCAAATCAATTTTAGACACCACTGAAGCCCCACCCCCCTACTATATATTACATGAAAAATAATTATTTTTGAGGAATATTTGTAAGAATAATGAAATATTAAAAATGATTAAACTGATATTTAAAGGGTTAAAATCCTGAAAGTGATTGAATATTTGGTATTTTACGGCACTGGTTTCCAAAGTGTGGTTCAAGACAGTGAAGGGGGGTCGAGGGATGCTTTCCAATAAATTTTATATATATTACTGTAAAAAAAAAATGTTAAAATGAGTTGCATTTAAAATGGAAAACACATTCATTAAGTGATATTTGGCATTGATTATACGTAAAAGTTATAAAAACTACTTAAAACACAAGTCTTGTACAGTCATGGATGAAAGTATTGGTACCCCTGGAATTTTTCCAGAAAATACACCATTTCTCCTGGAAATTGTTGCAATTACAAATGATTTTGGTATACACATGTTTATTTCCTTCATGTTCATTGGAACAACACAAAAAAAGTAGGGAAAAAAGTGCCAAAATTTACATAATTTTACACAAAACTCAAAAAATGGGCTGGACAAAATTGTTGGCACCCTTTTAGAACTGCAGGTAAATCATTTTATTTCAAGCATGTGATGCTCATTTAAACTCACCTGCAGCAAGTAACAGGTGCTGGCAATCTCGAAATCACACCTGAAGCCAGTTAGAATGTGCAACGTCATGTGCTTCATCCCCCTCAAGGAAAGATGGGGGTCCCTGATGTCTGGCGCTGTTATTTTGGGGGTTATGGGCTGAAAAGTTTGGTAACCCCTGTTTTTGGAGCAAGTTTGAAGTTGTTTAAGAGATTTATGGAAAAAAAAAACAGAAAAAATGTTGATGTATGGTGATTCAATTGCAGTTCTTTTGTGTGTGTACATTTGTGACACAAAGGTGTCCTGAGGATTGTAAATTTGCAAGAAATTATTTAATATTTGCGTCCTGCAGCTTCTCTTTTTATTGCTCAGGCATTGGCCAGTACATATTATTGTATACCATATTATAATATAAAACTGTACTTTTAAGATTTCTTTTAATAACCAAAACTTTGTGTTGCAAGCTGGAAGTATGCTGCAGTCTAAACTAAGAAAGATAGAAAGAGGAGCTTGTAAAAAATGTCTTTCTCAACTAAAAAGTTTCTTAGCATCTCAAAGATTTTCACATTTTAGTGTAAGGATTTAAAGAGTTCAGATGACATCCAGCAGAAGCTTTATTATAACAATTAATTAGTCTCTGAGAGAGAGAAATCAAGAAAAATATGTGATTATATCAGGCTTCTACCGTCTGTGGAACCCTGAGTATTTAGTCCCACTTTACCCCCTGTAGCTACTAATCCATGCTGTCAAGTTTTGTCAAGGTACTGGGAGATCATCATCTACGCTGCCTATCTGACATCCTGGCTGACATGTCCTCCAATCTAAAAGCGCCGCTTCCTCCCATTGTTTCCAAGGCTAAAAGCCTGGAGGTTAGCTCACAGATGCTGACACTCTGAATGCTAAAGCCCAGCTGAGGCTCAGCTTACATGCACCGCTCCATGTGTCTGAGAGTCATCCTTGTGACTGTTTTTGTACAGTATTGAGTTGTTATTGCACTCATGGCTTGGCAATAAGAGAGATTATAAAAAAAGGCTGGATGCCTTCAGTTATATTATATAAGAACAAACAAAACAAGCTTAGTGGAAATCATGGGACTTTAAAGGGAAATTAACTGGTTTATAAAATGAAGATGACATAAGACGTCTAGTTTTACAGATGTAAAAAAAAAAAAGAAAACACCTTAATTTTATCCAAGATTTACTAAAGTCTGTCAGTCTGCTCATGCTGCATCAAAGAACAGTCTCAGGTGTTTCTCAGTCCACTGCTGTGATGTAACCTGTTGTCTGCCTGCCTGTACTTATAAAACTGTGCCGGCCATAAAGGCTGTAATTACACTGATATTGTTCCTGTGATCATGCTGCTGTATGGTTACACATGCTGTGCAGTCCACAGTTCAGGTCAGAGATGACCTGGGAGTGCTGAGGTGTCAGTCATTATCTGTAGTTCACTAAAAACAAAGGAGACGCAAGCATAGACACACAATCAGTCAGAGTGGCAGGGAGATAGAACAACTCAGAGAAGTGATAAATAAACTATGAAAACAGGTCAGCAAATGCTTCATTTACTCCGTTAAATTCAGGTGCTGTAACGTGTCACAAAAGAGAAAAACAAAGGACTTGACCTTTCTTGAACCGAGCGGTAATCTCTGGTGCTGAGAAATTACGCCACAGCAGAAGTGCAGAAAACTGCAGTCCCTCCAGTGTCCACTTGAGGCTGACTCCAGACAAAGGAATCCCCATAAGAGCCAGTGTTAAAATATCCTTATTTAGAGTTGAAAAAACATGTTTTGTTCTTGGTTTCAAACTTCCCCTTCAATTATGTTTTAGCATAGAGTTGAGCCTTATAACCAGAGACAAGACTGATTTGATTGGCAGGTGAGGGCATTTAATTATTAGTAAGGCAGCAAGGCTTTACTTTAGCTAAACCCTGTTAACCCTGTTGTTTGTGTTGGACGGGGGGATTGGAGAGGGGTTTAGCTGCACACCATTGCTCTTAGACGCCCTGTCTCAGAGATCGTTACTATGAAAAGCCACATCTGTCAGAGCAGAAATACATGCTAAAACTTTCAAAATAAAATCAGATTAAACTTTCAGTTAGGTTAGGGTAAGGGTTAAGGTGATGTTACGGATACTAAAATTCACAAGTCCGAAATATGACCTGCAAAACCTAATGACATAATGTTTAATAAAGCTGTGTTGACAGTTAACAGTAAACAGAGAGCTTGTCCTCCATGAAAACATTCTAAGGTAGCGAACGTAACTTCAATAGCTCCATTAGCTCCTTGAACTACATAGATAGTGGAGCTACGTAGCTAACAGTGAAATCTAAAGCTCACAAAGCTCATGGATAACACTCTATGAAGTTTACATAGTTACGTAGGCTACATTGCTATGTCATCTACTTAGCTACGTTTGCTTAAGTGACATTTCTAAAACACTGCTGAGGCTTACTTAGCTACATAAGCTACGTAAACAATCTAGTTATGTACGCTACATGTAGTTAAAACTAACATAGCTACATAAGCTATGTAGCTACACTGACTATGTAGCTTATGTGGCTATGTTAGCTTTAGCTACTTTTGCTAAAGCTCACGCTGTTAAAGGTACTTCAGCTGCGAGAGTTACGTAGCTTTGAGGTTTGCCTCAAAGCTTTGTCAGTATAGAAATGTATTCACTTTATGAGCTTTAGATTTTGCAACGTAAGCTACGTAGCTCTATTATCTATGTAGTTCAAGCAGTGAAGCTATTTAAGTTGTTTGCTTTGTGTAATGTTTTCATGTTTTCTTTTTACTGTTAACTCATCTTTATTAACATCATTTTGTTTTCTAAAAATGGAAATATGTTGTACCTGCAAATCATGGCACCTTTGTGTTAACAGAGCAGCATCTCACTGTAGCTAACAGTCTGTCAGAGGGGTCGTCTGAGATCTATGGTCTGCTGTCTGACTATGGTGGTTTTTTTTGGGTGGGTAGTGTGGGGGTTGGGATGGGTTAGGCGAGATAGAAGGCTAGCTGAGTCTGCATTTTCTAAGCAACATTCATTTGTTCCTCAACTCTGCCCCTTTGCTTGCTTCTCATTTGCTTTGCTTGAAGTTAGTTGGAAAAAGCATTTGTAATAGGGGAACCACCTGCCAATACAGGGCTTCATAACTCCTCTTCAGGAAGCAGACAGAATTAAACAGGGACGAAGTCTCACTTGGTAAAGACGAAGTACTTTTAATCCCAACTATGGTGGTAGCTATGCTTGAAATGCTGTCTTCATACAACTTTTTATTTGGAGTTCAGGCAGACCTTAGGCTCTTTGGCAAACAGAAACAACACTCTTACCTTTCAGTCAAATATGACCTTTCCAAATGTATACAAATTTAAGCAGAACTCTTAATATCAAAAGATATCCACCCTTGAGTTTTATAAATGAAAGAAATGAGACCAACACCAGGCTCTAAGTGTTTATATTTCTGCTGTAAAACTGGATATTTGAATGTGCATTCTAACAGGGATACCTTGACTCTTGGAGCCAGCCTCATTTTTCATCAATGGAGGATTTGATTTGAATCCAGCTGACCTTAAATGAAAATGACTGATCTTTGCATTTGACTTAACTGTATTTTTAAACTCTGCAGCCTTCCTTCATACTCTTCTCGTTCTTTCAGTGATAGTCAAATGTGATTAAGCCAAAGGCCATTCAATTAACACTCCAGTAGGGAGAGCATCAGCCACCACCAGCTCACACCAGTTGGCCTCCAATAACCAGTGGAGCAGTTCAATAACCCCACAGGGTCATATGCTGGAAGTACTGGAAATGCAGAAGTGACTTTTAAAGGAAGAAAACAGGTACAAAGTAAGGGGGGTTTTGATGAAATGCATGTTTTCCATTGAAAAAAAGGAGAAAGCTGAGTTAGCACTCCTCCTTCCCCTTTCTGCTCTTTTTGAACAGAGAAGTGCACGTTTCAGGCAGATGCTCAGTGACGTCTCAGTGTTTCCATGTTCAAAGTTGACCTTGTTGCTTGTGATGCGTTTTTTTGATTAATGATTCACTGATGATGCCGAGACTTGTTCTTTAGCTTTAACCTGCAAATCAGCTGCAGGGTCTCAAACCTTTGTAAATATTATAGTAAAAGGATTGGTCTGTGCATGGCTAGAGGAGCTCTAGGTTCACTGATCAACCCAGTATATAACAATAATACAAGACAATGCTGAAGGGTGGTAATGTGCTTCTGCCTCATCCTTTTCTGTCCGCTCTATACTTTCAAATTGCACAATTTACAAAGCACCGGACTTCTCTTTTCTCCAAATTCCACTTCTCCGTCATCCCTTTGTTCGACCCACCTCTTAAGTTGTTGTTTATGCACTCAGCATTTCAAGCTGTCTCACTGCCCGCGGTGATTCAGAGTATTATATTGTGATTTTGGCCCTAATTAGGTCACATAAAAGAACTGGTGTGAAAAGTCAATATTGTGGGTATTGTCCTTGTCACACGAGCATTCATCCCAGTGGGACGACCCCACGAGAGCAGCTCGCTCAACTGGGGCAGAAACTCATTGTGCCATATGGACATGGGTGTGTGGTTGTGTGTGTATTTTAGGAGTGGGTCAGTAGAAAGCAGGCAGCAATGTGTGCAGCAGCAGAAGTGTCTTTGATTTGGTTTTGGGTTTTTATGGTGTGGCAGCTTCAAAGTGTTTGTGACCAACTACTTGCTCCACACTCACTCTTTACTCCTTTTCCCGCTCAGGCAGTATTAGCCCAGACACATGACTGGGATCAAGCTGACATTATGATGTGTGTATTAGCGTGTGTGTGAGAGAAAAGAGTGTGAAGCTGGCGGGCGCTGGGGGCGTCAGTTATTAAAATGAGCAGTCAGCACTCGTACACTCTGTGTGTCAGCAGATTAGAGAGTAGAACAACTCTATTAAGGTCAAACACAGCAACCGGGATGCACTTTTCTGTCTATTATACCTGTGGACAGTAATAAATGTCTTAATTCTGTATTTGAAGAGCAGCTTTATGTCTGTGTTATTGCAATTGCCTGGATTGTTTTTGTGTGACGCTTCAGCAACTGTCGCTTTTGCATCTGCTTTAACCCTTTATGGAGCAAGGAACCATATATGGTCACTGTCAACTTCCTTTGTAGCCTCCCTCCAACTCTCTGTGATACAGTAGAATCAGGATGATTTTTCTCAGCCAACCAGTAGAGATCAGTCAACGTCACAGAAAGGGACATCATACCATCTGACCAATCAGCAGTGGCCTAGAGTGTCTCAAACTTCATGTTTCCTCCAGAACTAAAAAAAAAAAATGCAGTTTTACATCTCTTTTGGTTCAAAACAAATGGCCCTAAAATCATAATTAACCATGATAAGCTGATGAAACCCACTCATTATAACAGTAAATAGTAGTGCTAAATGTCATGAGAGGTTTTGTTTGTGGAGGATTTTAAGCAATTATTGAAATTTCAATGTAAGAAATGGAGGAACCATATTTGAACATACTGTATGGCTGTTTAGGTATGTTAAATGTTTTCTATATTAAGACAGATGGCTGACACATCTAACAATCAAACTAAGGGTATTTTCTTGACAGATAACTTATTATAGGAAAATAGGACTTATAGTAGGTCTTATTATAATCTAATAGAGCAGTTGGATGTTGCTACATTTTTGCATTAATTGCAATTAACTATGCTCCACAATAAGAGCACTATTTTTTTTTAAATCACAGGCATTATTGTTGCTTTCCAAAAAGAAAAAAGTAATAGTGATATCAAAAATGACACAAACCCATTTTAAATGGAAAATAGGTAAATTTTCAAATGCAATTAATCCTGATTAACTACAGAAATCCTCAGATTAATCTTAGTTAAAAATTTCAATCTTAAGATAGGCCTAAGAAAATGTGAGAGTGATCCAGTGGGGAGTTTTACTAATTTATAGAAATTTTCAAGGTCTAGATAGTAAAATAGCTGTGATTTTTGGTCAGTTTTATTACATTATGACAGTTTTATTATACTAATGTGGATTATATCAGTTATTATTTTTACTGTGAGCCTTATTTTTACTTAATTGGTATGGACACTTAATATTTTGTTATGTTTTTCTTAACATTTTAGATGGCATAAATCACTTCTTTTTTCCTTTTTTCTTATAAATATACACACATATACACATTATTACGGCATTTATATGTTATTGTTATTTTTTATAATTACTACTTTGTGAGCCTTACCAATGCTAAATTACATTTACTATATTAAGTTATTCAATATGCTGTTTAAATTACTTCTCAATGTGCAATTAAATACTCATAAGACTCAGTGTGTGTTTATCTTCCATTATTAGCACCTTAATACTCACACACTAAAGGATTTTTGAGACAAAAGTAAAATAGAGTTGGATGTCCACCAATAATACACTAGGGTTTAAATTTTGAAAGTCCAAATATTTCAATGATTTCCCTATAAAGGGTTAATGTGTGTTGCGTGCATCACTAACACAGTTTCATTTCCTACAATGCACATGCTTCACACTTGTATCTCACACAAATAGCCCTGCAGGCTCTTTTTTTTTCTAAGTTATTATCATTTTTTTTTCAAATTGACTGTTTTATATTGTCTGCTTGCTAATTGTCAGTGGGTATGTGTAATTGCTTGATACTTTGCTTTGTAAAACCTAATAAAAATACATATGAGCCCTGCAGGCTGGAGCATAATATAGCCCAGAATTCAAAGAAGTGACAGGAATCGTTCCTTTTCTTACAGTCAGAGCTATTTTATGAAGTAAAACGGAACTTGGTGTGATTTTACACTTTCTGTCATGGATGTGTGGTGTAGTTCTCTGGTGTGATTTTGAGTTGTCACCAGCATACTAGCTCCACTGATGCTGTGTGTTGTTTTTCTTGTGTATGTGACAACTTTAAGGGGGTAGCATGTCCCTGTTGGGCAACAGATGGTCCATCTCTCTTTAGCAGGAGGTCAGACAGACAACCGATCCAGTCCAGACTGATTCATACAAGGCTTAGCAGGGCTTAGATCTAGTGGGGGTCAGATTTGGGGCCCAAGAAAGGGGTCTGTGTGTTGTCTGTGTGTGCTCAGACTTCTCCTATTTATCTCCTGCATGAAGAGACACCTGAAAGCACATCAGCCATGGTTAAACTGCCTCCATATGAGGCCTGCTAACAGAAAAATAAAGCAGGTTTTCTTAAAGCATAAACAAGTCTGCACAAGAATAAGATATGGTGGATTTGTTGTTAATAAAAGTGACTCCTCCTTGAAGGCTCTCTTGGTTTGCGGGGTCAGCTGTGTTTTATGTGGAGTGTGCAGGGTGAGGAGGAGGAGGAGGAGGGGTGTCAGACAGAGGCTCTGGACTTTACTGGAAACTAATGATGTCACCCATCCAGAGAGAGAGGGAGAAAGAGAAAGAGGGAGAGAGCTCAATAACAATGGATGTGAAGGGAGTAGAGACATGACATAAGAGAGGAGGGAGAGTGTGAAGGAGACAGAGCTGTAATGTCTGAACAAAGGGTTCAGTTTAGAGATGAAGAGAGACACAGAGAAAAAGAGGAGAGGAAGACGCAGCTGTCAGTTATATAAGAGGAGACCTGATGTGTCCTTGTCCATGTGAGCTTATTGATGCTGCTACTGAGACACTTAGAACATTACATGATGTTTAAGGAGTGCATCTTAGTTTGTTGGTCTGTAAAGCTGAATTCTCAAAACACGTTAGTTTTAATAAAATAGTAGGAAATTCACTGCTGAAAGCGGGCAGGGGTGATGATGTTTATTTTATACAACCATAGACTGAAAAGCACCAGACCAGAACAATCTACAGTATATGCCTGTAATCAAACTGCTTGATCATGCTCTTTGACAGTACGCTCTTCTCTGCTCTTTTATAAATGTCATGATGGTGTTGAAACAGTTTGCACTGATATAACAGGCAAAAATTTCATTGTAGCATCATACAACAGACTCTTTTGTTTTATCTTCAACTTCTGTGTTGTTCTTCTCATGCACTCAAACCCCAACCCTGTCCAACTAGAACAGTCTACCCCTGACTGGTGAGGTGCATACTGTATGTAAATAATCATTTCACAAAGATTTCAGGGGCAGACCTTAAATTTTCATTAATTTATTTGTGGGGAATAAAGGTCAAAATTGATTTTTTTTTCTTTTAAGTTAATCAAACACACCTAGATAATGTAGTTGGGGTCGATTTATTTTTGCATGTATACATGTATACATGTATACAACCAGTCAGACCCCAAATGAATCATGCTGTTTTGCATGGACAAGGAGACACTCTTTATGTTGTGTAGCCTATCAAGTTATGACCAGAGAACAATTTGATTATGTATGGACATCTTCTAACTCATCTGATGCCTCTCTGAACTGCAGTTAATGCCCCTGTGAGGAATTTAGAGTTTCAAATGACTTTGGTGCCCCCTGTGGACAAAGCATTATGTTTTATCTCTTCAAGACAGTCTGGCTGGCTAAGTAGGTGACATAGCTAAATCTTCAGCAAACTAAGCTACGTTAGCTACATAACTAACATAGCTAAATCTATAGCTTATGAAGCTACACTAGCTACATAGCTTGTACAACTACATGTAAAGCTTACAAATCTACATTAACTATATAAACTTCATAGGTAATGTAGCTATGTAGCTAATGTCGCTAAATCTAAAGCTAACAAGCTACAGTACCTACATAAGCTACATATGTAACATAGCTAGACTGGCTAACTTAGCCATATCTCAAGTTAAAGTGGGGGTATTATACCTTTTGTCAAAGCTTTACACCATCTCTTTGATACCCACGTAGTAGCTTCACACGGCAGCATGGACGAACCACGAACCAGTCAGGAGATCCTATTGCGATGACCTCATCAGTTCGCTCCATCGAAATCTTGTCTGGGGACAATCTTGAAGAGATTTTCAACGAACCGTTCTCATCAGTTTACACAATAATTCCAAGAGTACTGCCACATACGTTTTTCTTGCGGTTTGAAAATTTGCATACGTGGAGTATGGACATCCAACATTGTGACTTTATGTTTTAAAAATCGGAAAAGTTAACATAGCTATCTTATCTGGGTAACACAGCTATGTAGTGAACTGAGCTAATTTCAAAACTAACAAAGCTACATTAGCTATGTAAGCTAAGTAGCTAAATTTAAAGGTAATGAAGCTATGTTAGCTAGGTAGGAAACATTACTACATAACTAAAATAGCTTGAGCTAAAGCAATCAGAGACGTAAGCTACGTTAGATTATGCTAGGTTTGCCTGTTTTTGAATCAGATCTGCAATTAGTGGGTTCTTTAGCTTCATTAGCTTCAATGTAGCTACACTGGCTATTCTTTGCTATAGCTAGCAAAGCTATGTCAGTAATAGCTAAATCTATGCAAGGCACCATTCCCATAACTACTTCTAAAACAGTTCTATACATAATTAATTCTTAGATCTGACATTGGCCCCTTTTTCTGTCTTATTAATGAAATGCTGCCTCATCTGTAATGTTTGCAATGTAGTTGTTTCATTATTGTAACTGCCAGACTTTGTTTATGAATAGAGTTGAATTAAAGAAAAAAAAAATCTGCAAATGAGGTCCCCTCTGTTCTGACAGAGGTGGCACCTCAAAGTAGTGGTCTGCAAGAGGGTGTGTCTAAGATCTGCAGTCTGCAGCCAGACCCTTTTCCATCTCTGCAGATCTTGTCCTGTACATTCATAAACAAATTCTCATCTTGCTTTATTTGAACAGTCAATGAGATTACTCAATGAGAATCTCTTCCATGGAAAATAAAAAAAATACTGTTGTTAGTCAGCTCATTTGAAGCCAACCCCCTGGCTGCATTTACAGACACAAAAGTAACAATAAAAAAAAAGACCATCTCGACATCAAAGGTCTTGGATGTTTTTGTAGATTAAAAGGGGGCATCACTGTTAATTTAAGTCTGTTTAATAAGCCCTTATAAAGTGTATACAGGAGCTTTAAATAAACAAATGCACTTACTAGGAGTCATGTCACCATTAAACAGCTCCTAAATGTCTAATTAAAGCCACTTTTATTTTTCTATCCTTTGTTTTTATTGAATTAAAGCGTATCATCTCAACACTGCACCATAAATCTAAACCTCTCAGGCCTTCTCTGGCTGAGAAAACCTCTGCTGACTCTGTATAAACACATGCGGTTTATGAACTCTGCCCTCTGCTGGGCAGTATGCTTTGGAAACACAAACCCACCAACCGCACACAAACATAGTGAGAAAAGGCTGAACAAACAAAGCCTGAGTATGAATGCTCTGACACATTACATTCAGACATTAATGCAGGAAAGAACGTCTCCGTTTTGAAATTTCCACTGGAGAGAGTTTGACTCCAGTCACTGCTGATACTCCTCTGAGTGGATGAAATGACACATCTGCTCGCTTTGTTTACGCCTTTCCGGCATAGCATCTCTTTCCAGTGATAAAAAAAAACAAAAACCTGAAATCAGTCTTTCTTTGGAAGTGTGAGATGATCATGTTGCATCATGCTTGTCCTGCAGCCAGTATGGATCCTCTCACTTTCTGACTGTACTGTGAACTCTCTCACTCCCACTCTGTCTCTGCATCTCACACTCAAAGAGGAGATAATGTCCTTTCAAGTTAATCTCCAAAGAGTCCCACACTTTCTCTGATGCACAACCTTCTTATCTTGGATGTAAACACTGAGATGTTACACATGCTGCACACGACCCCCGCCTGAACAGGCCTTTTTGTTTGGTTTGGTTCTGTTTCTCCTGTAATCCCCTCTTTTAAGTCTCCCCTCTGCTTCTTCTACATATTAGTCTGATTTTATGACCGTACTCCAGGCCAGAGAGGCTCTCCCTCAGCCAGTCAGGTATGAGGACAGCAGGCCTCGCTGGAGTCAGGAGGCTGGAGGCAGGAAGTGGGAGATTTCCTGGAATGTGCGTTTTTTCCCCACACTGGTGCAATAACAGTGAGAGCGACGCTCCTCCTGTTTTTGTCCCCTCTCCGTCTGTACTGTAGCTCTTAGTTTAGACGTCCTGGAACAGAGAGAAGAGGGTACTTGGGATGTTTAATAATAGCAGGAACTCATTATAACAAAGTGCCGTGTCCTCATCGAGGGCTTTCCTATGGGTTATGACGTCATTAGTCTCAGAAGACTGAGGAAAACTTGTAATTAGGATTGGCCTGGTTTAGATTGTACAGATCCTTGAACTGCACCCATGCTAAGGTCATAGACATATGAACTTGAAAGGTAGATACTGTACATTTTCTCCTGGTATTTTCATTTTATTCTACAGGTACTTGTGTGAACATGTCCAACTTGTGTATTTACAGATCACAGAGCGTACAAAAGCATATCCTCCATTATGTAAGAAAAAGATTAGCGTAACATCCCACACTTTTTTATATAATGTGAAGTTCTCACAGATTTGATGAGACTAGCAGCTTCATTTGCCAACCTTTCCAAAATGATAAGACTTCAGGAAGTTTGCTGCTTCCACTGTGAGAAATAGTCCCTGACATAAACCAACTAAAACTTCATTCCCCCTCTGTTTTTGTCCAGAATAAACAAATGAAACACGGTGTTGTAATAAAAGCTTTAGGGAAGTTGGCAGGAGATTCCTGTTACCTTTGGTCAGAGGCAGGCTGATTGTTTCCCCTTGTTTCCAGCCTTTAAAGCTCCTGTAATGAGCTTTCCATTTATGGGGATTTTGGTACTCCCTGTGGACAAAGCAGTACATGTTTTCTTTGCTCATCTTGTCCTGTATACGTGCAGGTTTCAAAGGAAAAACTCATTCTGCTTCTGTTAAAAGAAACTCTGCATGACCAGACAAATACACCATATTCGATTAAAATTTGTCTTATATTTATATCTCACTAGATATGTACATTTTGAGAACATCTGAAATGATAAACTCACCAGGACGCAGTCATGTTTTAGTCCGCATTGCACTCTGGGTAGTGTGACATCATCTGTCACAGCCTTTACCATTTCTATGTATGAGTCACCCATCAAATCTAATGCACCTTTGTGAAGAGAAAAATCATGAAGACATTCCTCTTAATATAAATAAAAATGTAGTTATAAAGGCAAATAGACAGCAAGCTAATATTATAAATCTGTTTAAGTGCTTACTAAGATAGCAAGAGAGAAATAGAGAGTCCTGGTCTTTGACACCGCACAGCTGTAAGTACCACTATTCAGACCTGGCCTGATCCTCATTATATCTTAATGTCTCACTGATCAGCTGAGCGCTTCCCTTCTTCTTCATATGTACATAAACACTGAGCCCCAAAAAAGGCCATTAAAAACAGGAAATAATGATGATATGTCACGAACACAATCTGTGCATTAATTACCCTCAAGGTAACATAGCTACACTAGCCATGTAATTAACATTACCACATAATCCAAATAGCTAAGTTAGCTTAGCTGAGTTTCAGCAACCTGAGCTTTAGCAAACGTAGCTAAAGCTTACTGAGATACAAAGTTAACGTAGCTGACATAGCTGCTTTTCTTAGAAAATCCAGTGTGTAAATCTGTTTTATAATTGGCAGTACAAACTCAAATTAGGAAATTTAACAAGAAGGCATATTTTTAAACTGTCCATGGAAAGCTCAGTAAAATGACTACCATGCATAGGTGAATAATAACTGGCCATGATGCATTCAAATGTCATATGAAGAAGAAGGAAAAAAATCAGTTGTTTGCACGAAACTCAAATAGGTACAATCTCTAGAGCACTGGTGCCCAGTATGGGGTCAATGCCCCTCTGGAGGTGGCACCAAAGATCTATGTTGGGCAAGAGTGAGGTTTTGTCTTCTCTGGGGTTGCCAAAATAAGTAGCACACATTGTAAGCCTCTTCTATTTGGATTCTATCAATAAAAACAACTTAAACTTAAACTTTCTTTCCGTCCTAACCACTGGTTTAGAGGAGGAAAAGGTTTGTTTTCTCAGAAATATAAAACAGATGTATGCTTTTTGTTTAAAACGTATCATTATCACAACTTTACAACAAATTTTAAAAAGTAGGTCTATTGATATCATCAACAAAGACTGAGCTATGTTGATAAGAGTATGGATATTAATAAAAGTCTGTGATCCCCACTCCAATAGTCCTTCCTTCGAGGTATGTCAGTACTTTCATTGGTTTATTTCATATTCAGGTACTGGTGGTGCAATGATATGAGTCTTTACATTTTGGCTGATTAGATTATTTCAAAAAGATAAAACATTTTGACTAAAGTTAATGACCTTTATTTAGGGACTTATTGACCAAAGCTGGACTTGTATTTAGGGTTTAACACCAAAAAAAAACAAAAACAGACAAAAAAAAAAGGTTAAAATGACAAAACTGTGACTAAAAAGAGCCATTATTGTCTAGAGATTAAGACTAAATCCATAATACCTGCCAAAATAAACACTGTAAGAGTCTGCTTGTATGCTGTGATAAAATCTTACACATTCAGGTTTGAAGATGTGTGCTCTCATCTGCTCATCCATCACACGTTGCTGCAGCTGCCACATTCGTCAGACATTTAGTTTACGCTCAGATATGACATCACTCCTGCTGTGAGACCAACACTCATATTCCCCTGGGGGCCAAGCTGGGGGTCATGCGGGGTTACAACCTTCCCACTGCCACTGTGGGCTTCCCAGAGCTCCAGAGACCCAGGAGGACACCGGGGCAGCTTGGCCTGGGAACTGGAGCCCGGCCAGATCTGCATCCTGATGAGGAGTCTCACTGATAAAACAGATAACCACACACGGAGGGAAAATGATGGAGATGAAGGTAGAGCGTCCCTGATCCCTCGCGAGGCCAACAGGGAGAAAAGATAACAAAATGTGGACCTTATGTGTGTTAGCCTGCCTGTCACCATGGTGTGTGACAGCCGGTGACGCTGAGTGTGACGTTCGAAGAACATGTTGGTGTTATGGGAGCCAGAGAAGTGGGTAGACATATCACATGCACTCACACAGTATTGAAAAGGGGGCCACAGTAGGTTTAGCTTTCTCCCCCACCGAACCATATGACAATAAGCGTCACAACCCCCACCTCTGCCTCCTGACTCTGAATCAGAAGTTTAGTTATTCAAAATGTATGAACCCCTTATTGCTCACATTTGATTTTTGCTTTTGATACAAATTTGTACAAAAAGACCCTCACAAAGCCCAAACTTGATTCATATCTTCCAGTTTATTCACATAAGTGGGCAGTTGGAGTACGTGTGCAGACGTATTCACAGTGAAACAGTGTTGTTCGGTCTCACACTCAGCCTATTCTCCTCTCCGCTCTCTGACAATGCACAGTACAGTGACGGCATCTACGGCCTTCCTTGCATTGTCCCACGCAGAGGCCTCGAGGCTGCAGCTGCTTCACACTCAAGACGGGCATCATTCATGAGAGTATGAAATCTGTATCTAAATGATTACATAGGCCCTGACTGGGAAGTACAAGTAGAAAAACAGGGTGGAAAATGAGATTCAGACAACTAAATATGTGGGGAGAAGGTGCAAAAGGCCTTGTATACAGGCAGATAAATGTCCTTAGGTGATGTAACTCGAGTCTATTTTTTATTCTGAGGCAAAAAATTTTACTGATGCACCACAAAAATTTACAAAGTAACACTTCCTGCCTTGTATTTCTGAAATGCAACATGTTTATTCTTTAAGGAAAAAACAAAATTTAAAATGAATTGTGAAAAAAATGTTTGATTCATGGATTGGGAAAGATCACCAAAACATCCTACAGGAGAAAGTAGATCAGAAAAAGAAGACTTACCATTGGGACAATAAAAGATGAAATAAAAGGAGACTTTGAACTTAAAGTTTACAAATACACTGTGTACATGGGTTATGAAGCCTTCCTATTGCTATTAATGGTGTGATTATGTGTAAACAAGAGGACAATATTCATGAATTTATAGCAGGCCTTTATTGATAATTGTTGGTGGAAAAGTTGCTCTGTTGGATGTACAAGGTTTCAGCTGGTTTGCTCAGCAGCCATGTATACACTGGCTTGTAGAACAACACAAACCCACTTGTAACGATTGCAAACTGATGCGAAAGCAGGTCAACAGAAATGGAGAAAAAACCTTTTTCTGTCATTAAAGCTTTCAGTGCTTTTCTTTGCTCTGTTTCATATAGAAATATAGTCCAATTCTAAAAAAACTGACACTATTCTATATCTACATCTGAGCTAACCGCTACATTGGTTGTAGTCATTGCTATTGCCTCACAGTACAGCTTAACCCCACCTAAAGTTACCGCCTTGTTTACACTACAAAACCAGTGTGGATATATGTGTACCAGACCCCGTCCTGTATGCACTCATGAGTGATCAGATTCCAGTCAGGATCCATGTAACTTGGCACGCCAGATGGATGTGTGAAACACATCCATCAGATCCATCCATCCATGGTAAACCTTCTATAGACAGTGTTTGGGAAAGGGCAAAGCCTTTGAAAAAAAACTTGGAGGGTGACTGGATGAACGTTCAGTCTGTCACATCTTTACTGGACAATCAGAGAAATAAAACACGTGACGTAGCCGTTACCGAGGTTCGCCACTACCGAGGTGTAAACTACATAGAGAACTGCATAACGTGAACCATGGTGACTGTAGCCATGTCAGTACACGACTTTTGTCGTTTTTGAAAAGCATCCATGCTAATCTCTTCCGCCATAGTTGCACCAGCCTCTTCTCGTTGCTTGCATACGTCATGACTCTGCCACGCCCGAAAGTACTTCTCCTCGATGCTGATTGGTCCTGTCACTTTCTTACCGGGCCCAAACGGTTCAGATGGGAGCTTTGCAAGATGGATTTGTCAGTGAGAAACATGGAAACAGACAAATCCATCTGCTTTACAAGGTTAGGATCCATAGGGGTGCCTTCACACCTTACATCAGTGCTTACCAATTTTTATTTAGTCATCTAGAATGGATTATAATGCAAGGTATAATCAGGAATTCAGTGTTACGACTCAAAAGAGTGAGAAAGAAGATGAAACACCAAAGATATGGCTAAAGAAAAAAATCTTTTTTAAGGATCATTTAAACAACTTTATCTAAATGTACCATATTTTGCACCCCAGACTTTTGAATATCGAATCAAATAAGCTGAAAATTAATCCTTTAGTTGATAATTGACTCAGTGAAAGATATGTGGAGGATTACAGCAGGTGAAAGTTACTTGCAGATAATTAGACTTGATGGGAAGATTATTGCAGACAGATCATTGTCACCTGCATGTGTTTACTGAAGTAAACAGAAAAATAAAGAATGTTGCAGGAAATGCAATCAAAACTGTGCATTTCATGTAAAAGGGAACTTATCAACCCTTTTCTTTGAGCCTTTTGATTAAGTTTTTATTTATTTAGATAGGCTGAGGAACAATAATTCCATTGTCTAAACATGTTATGAGAGCTTTATGTGAATCACAACACTTTAAATGAAAGGGTCTATTATTGTCATATTTGCCCTTTTTATCCTAATTTCCCCACAGGTTTAAGATGGACATTTCCTTATTAAAACCCCGAGCTTTTGCCGTACTTTATAACAAAACAAAAAGTCGCCAGTCCATTCTATTAAATCAGCAAGTTCAGTGACTTTCACAAGAAGTGAGATTTGTGATTCTTGAGAGTTGCTGATGTATTGCGCAAACAGAAATCACAAGCCTGCGTCTTTTGCCTGCGTCTGAGCGCGCACTGCGTTGTCAGTCTGATGAAAGTCGGCCAAAAAAGAGGAGGAGTTTAGACGGGACTGTTGTGAGTGCAAGTAGGAGGAGTTTGGTCATTCAGTAGAAGAGGGGGAGAGCCTCTACTGACAGACACGGGAGGACGACTTGGAGTTTGAAGCGGGCAGAAGAGTGTGCGGTGAAGGAGAAGGAATTCTTTCAGCGAGGATCTGGGGATTTTTTTGTTTTTGTTTTTGTTTTTTAAATAAAGGAACATATCTTTCTTTTCTCCTCGGCGGATTACTCCCGAGCTCTGATGCTGTCCCCGGATAATGAAAGAAACGCTCACCATGAAATTCGCCTGGAAAACTAAAATGGTAAATGCCAAACCAACACAACAAAAGTCTCATGGTTTTCCATCCTGCGCTCTGTTGTTGGGTTTGTGGTTTTGATGGGAAGAGGGGGAGGAAGAGGAGGGGGTGTTTGTAAGGCTTGGGAAAGTAGCGGATAAATGGGGTAGGAAGAGGAGGGGGGAGTGGGGGGCGGTTGAGCTGTGCATTTTAATTTGCTGTACTGCGCTATAAATCCAGTTTAACCTACATTGCCGGTGCGTAAAGATGTCGCGTAAAGTTTGGAAACGTGGGGAAGGGTAGGGAAGGTGGGGGAGGATTAAATGAAAAATCCCCTACCCACTCCGCCAGAATATGATCTCGATCCGCCACTCTCCCCTCCCTGATGGTGGATATGAAAACTTTTTGTCTGGAGGCCTGCAGCGTAACAGAGAGAGAACAATTGGTGTGGCCCCGGGGCCATCGAGTGTGTCTGCACGGGTCCCAGCTGCGTGCAGAGGAGGTAAACACAAAAGCCAACAGATCAGCAGCGCCAAAGATTCAACACAACAGTTGTTATCTTTGGGGTATTGTTTCACACACACATGACAGGGAGATTAGCACTATTTGAGCAGGAATAGAGTACTATATGCCTCCTGTTAGGGCTCTCTTTGCGTACTTTTGGAGCATCCAATTTGGACAAGAAGTAAACAACTCGTGTCCTGTTTACCCAGGTTCATTTAATCTACTGTACTCTCTGTAAACTCACTCATGTCTGCTTCTTTCAGTTCATATTCTTCAGCCGAAAAGAAATCTCACACTGACACTGTTTTTTGGTTTCCGTTTTCATCCAAGCTCATGGAACTTTGTCCCTCAATAAGCTCCAACTGTGGTGCACAAAGCTGGCAGAGCTTTTTTTTCCCTCTTAAAACCCTGCTCTGAAAAACATCTCCAGCTCTGTGGCTGACAAAAAGCAGGCTGTGTGTGCAGACTGTGAACTCAGCAGCCTGAGCTCGGCCAGCATAGAGACCTCCTGCTATTGTTTTGGGAGTGTGTGGACTGCATGACTCATGCAATGATGTATTTATCTGTGACTGCGCCAGCCATCCATCCAGCCAGCATGCAGCAGCAGCTACAGAGAGAGGGGACATGCACTGATGGGCTGCTGACCTTATGTCAAGATGCTGCACAGGGTAGGGGACTGGCGTGAAGACATTTCAGACAAATGCTGCAGAAAAAAAAACTTAGAGATGCTTTGCCAGAGCCACTTAAAATCCCTGTTTTTGCTCCTCCTCTCCTTTGTGTTTTTTTGGTGTGGGCAAGCTTTCTTTTCTCTCCAGCATCACATGTTTCTCTTCAAACCCAAACACGGCCTAGTCATGGCTGAGTGCCACCAGGACCGTCCAAGGAGGCCGTTACTGGCGACTTTGACCTTCGACCTCCTTTCAAGCAGTTTCTCTGTTTGAGGGAAAATAGCCTGGACTTTGCTATTGAGCTGTTTCAATGAGAGTGAAGACGAGTGAGAGTGATCCTGGCTGCTGTGGCTTGTGAGTGTGAGAGGACTTGGCCATAATACTGCATGCGTGGTGTTTATATCTGGCCCGCCCCCTCTCCTTTGCTGTCTGCGCCTCTGTTTTTGTCTCCATATGTTGATGTCTCAGCATATTTGTAGTTTGATTCCTCGCTGTTTGTTTCTTCTCCCTGTCAGTGATTTACAACCAGAGACAGACGCAGTACATGTGCAGCAAGATGTGCACAAATCCATTTAGTCTCTCCAGGCTCAGATTTGTAATCAAACTCTCTTGGCTTGTGTAGTTAAGCAGTCAAACAGACAAAGAAAGGAGCAGCAAATGCTCTGTTTTATTATGTGGGGGCGTGTTTGAGAGACTAAATCCATTCTGGCTCTTATCTCCAAGAAAGACATCCAGCTCTGTCTCCAGCTGGAGCAGAGAGAGAGGCTGGGACAGGGTGAGGGAGATGGATAGGGGAATAAAAGAGGGAGTAAAGACAGGGGAAGGAGGCCTTGCAGGCTGCAGCTGTGGGGGTTGGGGAGTCAGTCATTCTTGATGTTTTACTGCACTTAAGTTGTTTTTGAATTGTTTGAGAGCTGTGGCTGTATCTTTGTAGCTCCAAAAATCTCAAAGTGACACTTGTTGTGAAACTTGTTGATTCGCTTTGCAGCCAGCAGTCATTAACAGGAAATCCCTTTTTTTTTATCCCAAATACAGCTCTCCTGTCTTCTCCTCTGCTTTCATCCTTTCTCCACATCTCTAACATCCTTGATCTCTTTTTCAGAGCTCTGTGCAGGACTGGGGGGAGGAAGTCGAGGAAGGAGCCATTTACAATGTGACGCTAAAGAGGGTTCAGATCCAGCAGGCAGCAAACAAGGGAGCAAGATGGCTCGGGGTGAGTCGGCATGTCTGATCTCTCTCAGCATGACAGATTAAACACTGGCGAGGCGTTTTCTTGTTTGTTTGTTTTAAAGATCCTGTGAGGAAAAATTTGGTTGGAAGAGAACTTGCAAAAACATCTCATGCTACATTCTTCAAACATTCAAAGGGAAGTCTTTGCAGTGGAAAATGCTATTGCTGCAGGTTCAGACTTTAGGAAATACTGTGTAGAAATAGCCAGTGGTCGCTGATTGCCTCAAGACAGTATGGCTGCAGATTGTAGCTCTTAGACGCCCCCTGTAGACCATTACTGTGAGAGAACATGTCAGAACGGAAGTGCCATAATTCATGAAATGACTACTTTGCAAACTAACCAACATTTCCTAAATAACAGGGAGAAAGGTCATAGGTCTAAATTATGTATAGAAACAGTTTTGGAAGATATGCAAATGATACCTCAGTTTATATTTTGTTAGCTTTAGCTACATTAGCTACATTAGCTACATTACTACAGTATAGCAGTATAGCAAGTTAGCTTTAGCAAATGTAGCTAAAGCTTATGTAGCTACATAAGCTGGGCTAAGACTAGCAAAAAATTGTTCAATCAGGAGAGACCCAATACAAGTTAAGCAATAATTTATTTCACAAATTGTGTTCACAAAAGTGTTTGGCATGATGACTTCATTTACTCGAAGGGGTAGTGAGACAGACGACAGAAATAGGATACCCCCCTATGAGTCTAGACACTGTTGGTGGTGTTGATGAGGAGTAGACTTCTGAGTCGCTGGACCAGGAGCAAATGAGTTGGCTTAGAGGAGGAGACTGAAGAATGCAGGATGAGATGAGCAGAAGACCTGTGAGGATCTGGACTAGATGCTTATGAACTGAATGTAAGTGGCTGGGGTGGAGGAGGGTTGCAGCAGCTACACTAAAAGACAGGCTAACTGTGAAAGACAGAAGAGATTTAAAATATGGCGGATGCATGATGACTGGCCAAACAAGGTTGTGGCTGAATCTGACTATCTTGGTGCTGAAGTCAGACTCCTCTTAATTCCCTTGTTAGTTTTGAAGCTCATAAATATCATTAGTGCTTGTTTCAGATGGATGAAAACTCCTCACTGGAGGTTTAAGCAGAAACAAGTCACACAGATCACAATCTAATCCATTTTCCACTTTCCAAACCTGTTGCATTGCTGTTTTTTTCCTATAGTGGAAAAGTCTTTGCCTGATGATTTGTTAAAGCAAACCAGCTGCTTATCTTCTAAACCTTTAATCTCCATTGTTTAAAACACACCGTGTCTCTATTGTTGAGCATGTCTGCATTGTGCAGCATCAGGGCTGTTGTTTCAACATTCGAGCCCTGTTTAGACACCACCTAGTAGCTGCATGCTGATTTTCAGCAACTGTTTCACCAGACTCAAACTGTTTAGCCAAAGCATGTGATTTCCTGACTTCGCCGGCTGCCAACAGAACAGCTCGCTCCCCCCTGTGCAGCAGTGTTTTACAAAATGCTGCTATGACAAAACAAAAAGGGGGTATTAAAGGATTTTCCTCAACTTGTGCATTTTTTTGTAACTGAGCATGAGGCTTTTCTGTTTCCTGCACTGGGCTGTTTATATCAGCATAATAAGATGTTGTATGGTCTATTATTATAGAGCACCGAAGGGCCAATTAGCTGCATTATCCTGCTTCTCTCTTGTGTGTTTTTCTCAGAAGCAACTAAAGAATGCATGAAACCAGTGTTAGGGAAAATTACAAGTCATAGATGCAGGGTTTACAGAGAAAAAAAAATCAGAGTGATGTTTGTGTTTGGATGACTGTTGTCTTTGAGTATGAGGGGGGATGGGGTTTGATGAAGAAGAAGCAAACAGCTCAGAGGGTTTTAATGTGTACTGATGTATTGACATGTTCATGAATGGCCTGCTGTATTCAAGCTTATTAAAACAACATGGCTACTTTATACAGCACTTTCTATTGAGTGGATAGAATGGAGAGTGATCCCTATTGAGCTGTCTTTGTATTTACGATAAACAGCCAGTTGTTAGGGAATAATAGCAATTACGTACTGTTGGCCTACATTCATGCACTGTTTACAGTTTGTAGAGGAGTTTGCATTTCTTTTATTTTAGTGATGCAAAGCATAAAAGTTTATCCCATGTATGCTGTATAATAAGCCACTTCTCAAGAATAAAAAATGGTATTTTTAAGTTGTTATCAAGTCAGGAGAGGTGGGAGAACTTGGCCTCCTCCTCTCCGTCTGGGGGAGTGGGGGTAGAGGGGCCCTGCTGTGATTAAAAGCAGATTGGAGCATTTCCTGTTGTAGCGTGCTAACTTCACCAAGGTCTCTCTCTCTGTTTCACTCTGCAGGCTTGTGCCACCTCTTTTTCTGCTCCTGTTTTATAACCTGTCCTTCCATTTCCATGTAGACACACAATTGTCGGACACGTCTGGGGAAATGGGGAATAAATATAGGACCCAGAGTTCCTTCCAGTACCCCCTCCCCATCCTATTATCATTTTTTTGCCATCAGATGATTTCTTTCACTCCTGCATTTTCATTTTTAAGCTTAAGAATAACTTAATTGGGATGATTTCATGATTTTTGTCTGACTTCCAGGTTGTTTAACAATATGAATAAGTGTTTTTGAATGCATGTTTTTTCAGGTGGAGGGTGATCGTCTACCTCCCGGCCACACTGTGAGCCAGCTGGAGACATGCAAGATCCGAAGCATCCGCGCTGGAACACTGGAGCGCCTGGTGGAGACGTTACTGACTGCATTCGGAGACAACGACCTCACCTACACCTCCATCTTCCTGTCCACCTACAGAGCCTTCGCCAGCACGCAGACTGTGCTGCAGCTGCTGCTAGACAGGTAGGCGCAGAGTCAAATGTTACATAAAGCACGAGGGATACTTAGGTTGAATGAGTTTCAAAATGCTTTCTGCTCATTTTTGCTGCAGGTATGGAAGTGTAGGAGAAAATGAGCAGGAGTCAGGGAGATGCCAAGGCACTGAAACCAATGGAGCCATCAGAAAGTAAGACATATTTTTATATGCATAAGACTTTCCACATCTGTCTGTCAATTGTCTGACATCCTAACACTCTGATCTTCCCCTGCTTAGTGCCTTAGCCTCCATTCTGCGTGCATGGCTGGACCAGTGTCCTGAAGACTTCCAGGAGCCTCCAGACTACCCCTGCCTCCACCGGCTCATGGACTACCTGCGCAGGACTCTGCCAGGCTCTGAGGCTCTGAGACGAGCAGAGAGTCTGCTGGAGCAGCTGCAGAGTCAGGCTGGCATGGATGAAAGTGATGGTAATGAATAGACTATCCTTTTCTTCTCTTTCTGCTCAGTTTCCTGTTTGAATGAAGTTCTTAATCATTTGTGTTTATCTATCAGCTGGTTTTCAAGGCAACAGTTCTTTCTGCCTTGGGGAGGAAGAAGAAGTGGAGATTGAGCTGCAGGAGGACTTTGTGTCATTCGATGCAGACCTAGTGGCAGAGCAGCTGACCTACATGGATGCAGTAAGTGGACAAAAAGAGCTGCAGAGTTGTAAAGCTTTACAAATGTGACATCATACAAATGCAAATCTGTCATTCTACTCTAGCTGCTGTTTAAAAAAGTTGTACCACACCACTGCCTGGGCTCCATCTGGTCTCAGAGGGATAAAAAGCACAACAAGCACAGCGCCCCCACCATCCGTGCCACTATCACGCAGTTTAACGCAGTGGCAGCCTGTGTGGTCAGCACAGTGCTGAAGCACAGACAGATCAGACCACATGTCAGAGCGCGAGTCATCCAGCGCTGGATAGACATCGCACAGGTCGGCAAAAAACACGGACGCACATACATTCCTCTAGAAACCTACAACAAAATAGACAAAGACATAACTGTCGCTGTGCTGCTTTCTTTTCTAACAGGAGTGCAGGATACGTAAAAACTTCTCCTCTCTCAGAGCAATTGTTTCTGCGCTGCAGTCCAACCCTCTCTACAGGCTGAAAAGAGCATGGGCCTGTGTGAACAAGTAAGACCTCAATTATGCAACTATGTAAATAAGCTTAACAAATCCCATTTGATCAATCCAGTAATTAAGAGCCATTTTGTACATAAATTTATATGCTTCTTTCTTTAACACAGAGACAGCATGCAGACGTTTGAAGAACTGTCAGATATTTTCTCCGACCACAACAACTACCTGACCAGCAGAGAGCTCCTCATGAGGGTGAGTCTGATCTTTCAACGTTGTCCAGTTTCATAATGATCTTTAAATTTATGATTGTGAAAATATACACTACAAAAAATCCAATCTAATGATGTGTATTGGTCTGATTACCACTAAATATTTATTTGAAAAATTATCAATTTTTTGACGGCATGGACGTAACTATGAGGCTACAGGTGCACCAGTAAAAAGGGTTACACACCCACCCCATCCCCTCCTGTTGCTTACTTTCTTTTTGTTTTTTTTCCCCAATATAAAATTTACCCTGTGATGCATATTCACTAACAAGTAATCCATTGTTTTTGTTTCATGGATGAATTTCACATGGTGAGGGAGTAAAGCTGTTTAAAAGTGGCAACACTGTGCAACTTTCTGCTGGTAGTGTTCCAACTGCTTTGCTGGTAGTTTCTAGCTCAAAGCGGGATGGCATTTCCACTTTTGAAGAAACTTTTCTCCCTAATTCTGTCATAATTCCTCCATTAAACAAAAATACTAGTTTACTGTTAAGTAAATAAACCATATAGAGTGCAGTTTCTGTTGAAAAGACTCATTCAGTGAAGCCATACTGTCATGAGACAGGACAAGACAAAAATGTTGGGATTTCTTGGGAAAGAAAGGACAAGAAAATTAGTTGTATTTGACCTCAATATTGATCTGTTCAGTCAGATTAGTTTCAAAGTTGATCTGAGCCTGGCTTTTGAAGCAAATTTAAGCCAGGAGGCCAGTATTAGTGTCACCAATGTATTCACTGGACATTAGCGGACATCCAATATGCTGATATTTACAAATTAATTTTGGCCAATACATTTCAATGTTGTTAATATTTGACCTTAAAACACACAATTACAAGATTAGGGCTAAATAAATCAACAAACGTCAGTCACTGAAAAACACTTTTAGGTGGTGGTTTTTAACCTTTTTCTCCCAAGGCATGACTAAGATCGTACCAAATCTTAAGGCACACCACATCCATACAGAATAGCCTTTTCAAACTATGTTACAGTAACTCACGTCACAGTGTTATAATAACATATTATTGTACAAATTCTCATGGCACACCTAGACTTGCCTCAAGGCGCACCAGTGTGCCCTGCCACATCATTGAGAAACACCGCTATAAAGCCTAAGGAATGAGAGTGACAAAGGAAACACCTTAAGCTGACGTGTGTCTGTTGGCGCTGCCTAAAACTTCAAACACTTATTTGGTTGTTAAGAGCAGCAGAAATGTTCATATCTGCCTATACATGCCAGTAATATTGTGTATAACTGATGCATTAATATTATTATATCAGATCTAGAGGGGCCTTTTATTGAGTCTATTAGGGGCTTAGTGATTACTGTGGCCAGTCCTGTCTGCTTGTAAGGTTGGGTTGGAAAAAGAGGGTTGCCAGTTTCAGCCATCGGTTGCCAGTTTCTGGTCATTGATCTGTCAGCTCAGCTCACTTCCTGAGTACTGGTGAGGTGCTGCTTTGCAAGGCACTGAACCCCCACCTGCTCAGGTGGCACTTCTTTGTGGGCTCACTCTGACGTGTCTCCATTAGTGCATGTTGTATTTGCGTGCTGATGCGTGTATTTCAGTGTGTTTGGGTGTTGCATATGTAAAAAATGAATTTCCCCTTTGATGGAAATATTAGAACTTCTACTTCTTCTTTCTCTTCTGTAAGTCACACTGAAAAACAAAAATAAGGCCTGCAAACTGGAAATCAACTTTACTTAGTGAGTCTGTTAAAACTTTAGAAAGTGCATGTCATTTCAGGACACTTAATCAGTCAAAGTTGCTTGCTTCATAAGCGTTTTACAAGTAATGCAGGTTGAAATCAGATTTTTAGCTAGACATATCAGGTAAATGTGGCTTCTAATAAGTGCAATTAGATTTTTTCAGAAACTGATTCAAATTAGACAAACTTGATTTGGTTTGAGTGCAGGTAGTGCAGTGCAGGTTTAGTTTCTGCTGATTAAAAATCTCTGATCCTTGAACCCATATGGGAATTCTGAAAACCTCCCCTCCTGGACTGCAGCCCTGAATCTGCATTTTTGTTTGTTTCTTCCACAGGAAGGCACTTCAAAGTTTGCCAGTCTGGAGAGTTGTGCCAAGGAGCACCAGAAACGTACACACAAGAGACTTCAGCTGCAGAAGGAAATGGTGAGACAAAGATTTCAAAACACAGAGCTTCTGCATCAAATGCCGAAGAATGCTTAAACAGAGCTGCATCACTTTAAACAACACATTCCTCTAATGAAATGCACTGTAAAGAGAGTTCTGGGCTCCAGTGTGATGAAGCCACATGCTTGACTTTGTTTACTCAGTGCTCTGTGTGTTGAACTTGCTTTAAGCCCCTGTTGTATTTCACTAAAATGGAATCCATAAACCATGAGTGCTCCGGCTTTTCAGGCATCCTCACATTTATTTAAATTTAATGTGGTTACAAAGATTTAAAAAGCTTTTTTTTCTTTAGGGAGCAATGCAAGGAACCATTCCATATTTGGGGACTTTCCTGACAGACCTGACCATGTTGGATACGGCTCTACCTGACCTGGTGGAGGTACGAAACAGTCCATAACACCTGCTGAATGTGTGTGTTGCAGTGTTTGAGAGCATGTGTCTGTGAGTTTGCACAGCTCTGTAGATCTGAGAGTCAGCGCTGTCAGAAAGCGGGGCGTAAGTTTCCATGAGTGTGTGAGGAATTTAGTTGGTCCGTTTTTGGAGTGCTGTTTGTCTAAGCAGCCGCTGGTATGTGATGTCCTGGGTCTGACAGGGTTTTCTTTGTGTCCTCCGCAGGGTGGTCTGATCAACTTTGAGAAGAGACGAAGGGTAAGTCCCCTCTGACAAGATTACACCCTCACACTTCTCACATGATGCTGTTTGAAGTCAAACAGATCTAACGTCTGCGTCTCTCTCTCTCTCTGCAGGAGTTTGAGGTGATCGCTCAGATCAAACTGCTCCAGTCGGCCTGTAACAGCTACTGTCTGACTCCAGAGCCGGCGTTCCTGCGCTGGTTTAAGAGCCAGCCTCAGCTCAGTGAGGAGGAGAGGTACTGCTGCTTTCTCACCGTTATCCATTAGATAAGGAGCAAATTAGTGCATGAGGTCATGCTCTGTTGGACCCATTGTTCCCACAAAAGAAGCTTCTTTTCCTTCTCTCCTTTCAGCTCTCCCTGCTGTTCTTCTGTCATGTCTTCACTCCCCACTGATTCATTGTGCTTGTTGTTTTTGCTCCCTTTTCTTCCGTCTGCTCTTGCTTTCTGGTTTTCTCTTTTCCTGTTGTCCTACTTAAATTCATGGCTGTAAAAACCAACATGCACATGACTTAGTGATTTATGATGATTGTAAAGGTTGTATTGTTCTGTCTTGCAGTTATGCCTTGTCCTGTGAGATTGAAGGTCTTGGAGACAGCAGCCCAACACCGCCCAAACCTCGAAAAAGTATGGTGAAGAGACTCAGCCTGTGAGTATATCTAGAAAACAAGCTTGAATAAATCCTAAAATCTAGTCTCTCAGTTATGTCTCTTTATTATTCAAGCACTGAGTCTCTGTGACCTATTTTGCTTTTGTTATCTAATAACCAACTTCCTTTATTTTTTCCAGCCTGTTTCTTGGATCTGACAGCAGTGCAGCCAGTTCTCCAGTCAGAGAGACGCCACGGTCGCCCCCTACTGGCAGCTCAGGGGAGAGCATGGACTCGGTCAGCGTGTCCTCCAGCGACTCCAGCAGCCCGTCAGACAGCGAGGGCCTCACCCCAACACACAGCTCCGACTCACAGCACAACAAGGTGTGTTACTAATCCCCAACTGCAGGAAATGTGGTGGATTTTATGCAATTAAAGCTTGGGAATACTGAAATAATAAGGAACAGAAAGTTATGATACTTTCACCTCTTCTTTTTACCCTGCCTTGACTAAGAGCAGATTTCTGCAGAGTTTAAAAAATGTTTTAACCCTTTGTAGGTCACAAAATGAAATACTTGGAAATTCAAAATTTAAGCAGTTGAATATTCTTGGTGGACATCCAAACACTTTTACTTATATTTTTTATTATCACGTTAAAAATCAAGGTCAACAAAGTAGCCATATATACTTCCTTGCCTGTTTATGGTCAAAATGAAAACATAGATAAATAAATTGATAATTAAATAAATAAATAGATTCCATTAAGTGAATGCATATTTCAATGTCAATAATATAAAATATAATTGTAGAGTCTAATAAGTATTTACTTCATATTAAAAAGTTATTTAAAGTAAGAATATTCTGTTTTTTAATCTTGGAATTCCAACTGGACACCTGCAATGATCAAATATTGAACAGCTTGGTGAATTTTCGCTGTAATGAGGCTCACAATAAAAATAACAACTGATTTGTGCCATTTAAGTATAGTTAAACTGTTACACTGTTGTAAAAAAGACTAAAATCAAATATATTTCACTATTTATACCACTTCATTTTCTTTATAATTTCACCAGAAAACATAAAAGATGCAAAAAATGTTAAATGTGTAAACTAATTTAGCCAAAAATAAGGCTCACAGTCAAAATAAATACTGCTATTAACCACATAAGTATAATAAAACTGTTATACTACTTTTAAAACTGACCAAAAATCACATTAATTTTACTATTTATGCCTTGAAAATTTCTATAAATTAGTGAAATTTACCACTGAATCCATTTTTCAATTTCTAACAAACCAGTGGCAAAATCAATCTACACTATAGAGTATTGTTTTTCTAGCCTATAGCAGATGTTTTTGGCCAAGCATGCTGTCCACCTTCTCTTAGCCTGAGGGCCGAACTACAACAGATGAGTCTTAAATACGATTTTTTTTTTTTTTTACATTTAAGGTCATTTATTGTGAGGGATCTTAGATTTCAGATGGCTTTGATATATATAATTAAAGTCCACTGTGTGTAGTAAGCACTGAATGATTTTGTTAACTGTTTTTTGAATATTTTCTGTGACCTTACATAAGCAGTTTTATTAACACGCATTCTCAAGCCGCATAAAAGAGAAGTAGATGGGGTAATAGAGGTTTGAGGAAATTTGACTATAACATTAAATTGACAGGGTCAAACAACGATTATGAGGAAATTTGCAAAATATGCAAAAATCCTTTAAGCTTGAGATAGTAGAAAACAAAGCCTTTGAGACTCACATGAAAATGTGACAAAGTTTTCTTAGTTTGGGTCTTGGATCAGTCTCAAAAGGACTTCCATTTAGTTTTTGAAAGTTTTCAGGAAACCTGTAAGGGGCAGATAGCACCTTTCCTCCAAAATATCTTACAATAATAAAAGACTTTTGGTTATGCAACAGAATTGGCATATTTATTGCTCTGTTTTGGCTCAGTTAGTAGAGCAGTTGTTCATATTCAGGTGATAATTGACACACTGGTAACAGGATCAAATCCCAAGCCTGGTGATCTTTGGTATACTTCTTCTCCCACTCTCTCTCTCCATATTTCCTATCTCTTAAGTAAAAAGTAAAATTTGTTCCTGTCCTTAAAATTGTCTTTCCTCATCCCCAATATCTGCCAATCAGACTAAATGATTCTTTCTATTCCTTAATTTCACCGTTGTTATTTTATTTGTTTATTAATGTAACATCTGTCTTGTGTTTCCTCAGCTATCGGAATCCTCCTCATGTACGTCACTCCACTCCATGGACACCAGCTCTTCCACAGCCAGTGTCTCCACCACGTCTGCGTCTCCCTCGCACCCCGGACCCCCCTGCACCCACAGGCGCTCCATCTCCCTCACAGCCATGTCACCCTGCTCCCCAAGTCAAGCCCTGACTTACAACACCCAGGCCCAGGACGCGTGCATCATTAGAGTGAGTCTGGAGCAGGGCAACGGGAACCTCTACAAGAGCATACTGGTAAATGAAAGCATCCTAATTGAATATTTCTACATGAATAATGATGAACCATGTATGACTGATTCTCTGTCTTTTCTATGAATAGTTGACCAATCAAGACAAGACTCCAGCTGTGATCTCACGAGCAATGGCGAAGCACAACCTAGAGACAGAGCCTGAGGAGGGATACGAGCTTGTTCAAGTCATCTCTGAGGAGAAAGGTAAAATTCAGTGTAAATTAGTACATACAAAGAACTCATTACGAGGTTGTGCTCTTCAAAAATGCAAAAAAAATTGCACAAATGAAAGTTAAAACCTATCTTAAAGGCAAATAGTCTGTTTTTTTTAAGTCATTCTGGCTGCAACTTTACAATGACCAATTCTCAAAAAATGTTATTTTCCCCTCATCGGCTGTTTTCCAACTAAATATACCACAACATCGTATTAATTCTGCTTTTTCCCCCTCCTTGCAGAGCTTGTGATCCCTGACAATGCCAACGTCTTTTACGCCATGAACACCTCTGCTAACTTTGACTTCCTGCTGAGGGTGCGAGGCTCCGCAGGTCGGGCGGTGCAACTCCGGAGCCGGTGTAGCTCCACGCTTCCTCGCACACAGCACAGGTCAAGCCTGTCGCTCAGACTCAGCAAAGTAACACTGTGACGCTGACCTGCATGGGACCCTTACACCACTAATCCAGGACAATACAGGGTGTAGACTCATTGGGCTGTAGAAGAGGAGGTTGGATGAGGAGCTCTGGTAGATTTCAGACTTTTGAGGAGCTCATCCTGGACTGTACCATCCCTTCTCAGCCTGTCTTTCTTGCCTTAATATTGAACGTGGATGTGTAGCGCGACTGCTGTGCCAGTGGGACTAGACTTTAAATTGTGATGCCTGTGATGGTGTGAAACAGCGACCTCTTGTGGCCTCTGATTTTTACTACCACAGGTTTTTGCACATGTTTTGGGAGTGGCCAAACTCCTGACCTCCAACAGTATTCTGACATTGAATGAACTAGTGTTTTTTTTGTCTTGTGATGTTTGTAGCTGAATACCGTATTTTCTGGTAACAGAAAGAGAAGGCTTTTACCTTTACAAAGAAAGAATGGACCTCTGACAGTATTCTGAATGATATTAATTGACTGATTGATTGACAGGAGCTGCGATGCCATTATTTTCCCCATTTGGACACGTTTTGTTGTGTTCAACCCCTCTCATATTGTGAGCTGTGTGACGAATGCTGTGTGCGTTCTGATTGGTTCCTTACCTTAACTTGGTTTTAACAAGTCCTTGCCTAATTTGAAACAGCCTTACTTACCCTGACTAAAGGGTGCATAGATGACCTTTTCTGCTGCTTTCTGATCCAGAGAAATACCTTACATTTTCAGCATGTGTTGTACAAGCTGAGAAGAATCTAGAAAGTCTCCCTGAATCAGAAAACACCATAAAAGTGTCTCTTACTTGTACCTCTTTGCTCTTCATGATATGAACTATAGAGTTGCACTTGTCAGCTGTTAGCAGATGCCAATGGGATGTGAATAGAGAAGAATGAGCCAGCCACTCTTCACTTAATGAAATATTATTGTTATTTGTGTTTGTAACTGTTGCTTTTATTTTTTTTTAAAAATATGTTTTTGTAACACAATTCTGGCTGGAAAATGTGCCAGACTCTAAAGTAATGAAGGGCTTGTGTCATAAAAGAAAAAAAGCCAGTTTTGAATTTAACTGTGATCCATTTCCATTTGGAAACTTGTACTGAGAGACACTTTGCTTTATCATGCAAACAAAAGCCAAACAGCTCTTCACACAGTCAACAGCAATCTGTTTGTCCCATGGGTGCACTTCTCATCTCCATCATCGCTTCTCACCTGTCATATAAACACTCAACGAGACAGTTACAGTCCATTCCTGCAGATCTCACAGTGCCATGCTAATGTGCCATCATTAAATGTTTGTGTAATCAGTTAATGTCCCTTGGTTGGTGTTATATTCCTCCATGGAGAGCTGATTCACTTGTGTTAACGATTCATCGGGACTAATCATTCGTCTCCATGCAGCACTTCACTTTAAATGTTCTCGGTCCCTGTTATTCACTGCCAAAGACTCTTGCTCTACCTGAATAAATAAATTATTATCATTATTATAATGGATGTGTTGTGTGTTTTTGATTTCATCTTATATTTACAGTGCCTATAAAAAAATATTCACCCCTGTGGATGTTTTACCCTTTATTGATTTAATAAATAAATCATGGTCAATATAATGTGTTTTTATTTGACAATTTAAAAAACAACAACAAAAAAAACATTACTTTAACTTCAAAGTGAAAACAGATTTCTACAAGGTGATGTCACTTACATAAAAATATTTAATGTAAAATAAGTGATAGCATAAATATTCCCCCCCTGCTAGTAGTCTCACAATTAGTAAAGTTAGTGAATTAGTACAGACACCTGTGTCAGCTTTCCTGGCTACCATTACACCATGAAGACAAAAGAACACTCCAAGAAACTCAGAGAAAAAGTTATTGAAAAGTACAAGTCAGGGGATGGATGCAAAAAAATTCCATGGCACTGAACATCCTCCAGAGTTCAGTTAAATCCATCATCAAGAAATGGAAGGAGTATGCCACATGTGTAATTCTGCCTAGATCTGGCCGTCCTCACAAATTGAGTGTCCATGCAAGGAGGAGACAAGTGAGAGAGGCCACCAAGACCTGAAGAAATAATCTTGAGCAGCTGAGATGGGAGAGACTCTGCAAACAACTGTTGCCCCGGTTCTTCACCAGTCAAAGCTTTACGAAAGAGTGGCAAAGAGAAAGCCACTGTTGAAGAAAACTCATTAAATCTGGACTTAGGTTTGCCAAAGGGCATGTGGGAGACTCCGTGGTCAAGTGGAATAAAGTTCTTTGGTCTGATGAGACCAAAATGGTGCTTTTTGGTCTACAGACAAGACGCTAAGTTTGGTGGACACCAAACACAGCACATGATCACAAACACACCATCCCCACTGTGAAGCATGGTGGTGGCAGCATCATGTGGTGGGGATGCATCTCAGCAGCTGGGCCTGGAATGCTTGTGAAGGCAGAGGGTAAAATGAATGTGGCAAAATATGGGAAAATCCTGGAGGACAATCTTTTTCAGTCTGAAAGAGAACTACAGCTTGGGAGATAATTTATTATCCAGCAAGACAATGACCCGAAGCAGCCAAAGCTACACAGAAATGGTTTAGAGATAGCGAGGAGAATGTTCTGGAGCAGCCGAGTCAAAGCCCAGGCTTCAGTCGTACAGAAATCTGTGGCTGGACTTGAAAAGGGGTGTTCACACCTACAGCCAATTCAACCTGACAGAGCTTTAACAGTTTTGCAAAGAATAATGGAGTAAAATTGCAGTGTCTAGATGTGCAATCCTGATTGAGACCTATCCACACACACTCAGTGCTGTGATTGCACCCAAAGGTGTCTCTAATAAATACTGACTAGAAGTGGGTGAATATTCATGCAGTCACTTATTTTCAATTACAAATTTTTTTAAATTGCCATTACTTCTGGGCTGCAAGGCGCAGGGTTAAGCTCTGTTCCTGGTTTGCTTCATAGTCAGGGCCTTTCTGTGCAGAGTTTGCATGTTATCCCTGTGCACACGCAGGTTCTCTCTAGGTACTCTGACTTCCTTCCACCACCAAAGACATGCTCGTTAATTAACCAATTGGTGACCCTAAGTTAGCCATAGGTGTGAGTGTGAGCTTGCCTGGTTGTCTGTCACTGTATTATGTCTAGCCTGTGATTGGCTGGTGACCAGTCCGGGGTGTACCCTGTCTCTTGCCCGATGGCAGCTGGGATGGGCTCAAGTATTAATTAATCAATTTATGTGCTTATTTTAAAGATTATATTGGGGGCCTGTTGCCTTTATTGGATAGGACACCTGAAGAGAGACAAGAAAACACAGGGAGAGAAAGTGACTGAAGACATGCACCAAACATGCGCTGCAGTATGAAGGAATCAGGAACAGTATTCTTTCGTTAATAAACATGTAGTTTCATAAGTTTTCTTTTGTTATTTCAAAGCAGCAGCTGTATTTGTTTGTAACACTTTCTCTTATTAACCTTGAGTTTGTGATGGACGGCGTGCTCTTTCCCGTTAAGACTGACGTTATCAATAAAATGTCCAGAAGCTGCTCTGGATGGAGCCCAAGTTATTTTGCTGAGTGGAAGACATTTCTGCTGACTTGAATGCAGCAGTCATGACCTCTCTTCCCTCAAACTCAGCTGTGTGCTGTGCTTGACAAAACATTTTCCAGGAATTCAAAGACAAACGGGCATTTCTGACATTCACTGGAAAAAATATGAAGTGCAAAGTTTGGGAAATGCACAAAACTTTTAGCGGCTATTGAGTTTCCCTTTTTCTAAGGAGCAACAAAAAAACTGCTCGTCTCTGACACGCATAATTGAGGGGTATATTGTAATATTTTAACTACTTAAGAAAGTGAGAAAAGCACTCGGAGAGTGCAGACCTTCGCCATTAGCCCTATCTCCCAATAGTAAAGAATCATTTAAAAAATTCCTGGATCCAGTCAGTGATCCGGATCACTCCCAAAATCTAATCAGTTCTTCCTTATGCCATTTGTGACATTTCCTGAAAATGCCATCAAAATCCATCCATAACTTTTTGAGTTATGTTGCTAACAAACAAACTAACTAACAAACAAACTAATAAACAAACCCTGCTGATCACATAACCTCCTTGGCGGAGGTAAAAATCACCTTTTAGCAAAACAAGTGTGCCTTGCAGCTCTAATATGCATTGCAAAGAAATTCCTTGAAATTTATCTCAAAATTCCTAAACATATTTTAAAAGTATTCCATATAAAGGACCCCGAAATGTCTTCAAATATTTGATGAATGTTTCAATGAAACTTTAATATAAGCCTGAACATTCCTCTTTTTTAAATCCTCCCGAAAATCATGTACATGTCTGGAAAAATTTGAGCAAAATCAAAAGAAATTCTGAGCAAATTCAAAAACATAAGGGATAGACATCAAACAAAATCAGTCCCACACACAGTACTGTGAACTGACAGAAGCAAATGTGACAAATTATCTCTGCTGAAGAGTGAAACCAAGCACAAAAACAGCATCAAAAGGGTTTGAGGTAAGTATCTAACAACTATAGACAGAGTATACAGAAAATAATCAGACACATCATGCAGAGAGAAAAGCACACAGCCACAATTGTCATGAGAGACTAAGGCAAGAGATAAACTCAGCAGTCAAACCAGACTCAAAAATTTGCAGAGGATGTTTATCTTCGATCACAATATGAAGAAGCCTTGCATGTTGCATTTTCTCATATCTGACATTATATATTAAGCTCACTGTGAATGCAGGTAAATCCTCAGTCTTTGAAATGATCGAGTAGAATGATATAGAAGTATGTGTTTATGCAGGCTCATCAGCTGTGTTGTTTTTATTCTGCCCACATCCTGCTTTTTATTATCAGCCTGGCCTTCTTTGTAATGATAACCATGCTGTAGATGTGGAGCAGTTTGAAATCTAACTCTGAGCTCCGTTAACATGGCCTCGAAACACAAGAGCAGATGCATGAAGTGACAGCCTAAACGTAAACAGATGTCAGACATGGAGCGCAATGGTTGACATTCCAGTCATTCTCATGGAGGAAAGAATGTCAGAGTTGTAGAAGTTTTTCAGCATTGTTTGAATTCACTAAGATGTATGTGTGTGCGAGTGCTTGCACCTAAGAAGGCAGGTTATTACATAAGAATAAAAAAGCACTCATTGACCACTTCATTAAGTACACCTGCCCAACTGCTAATTCTCAAAGTATCTAATCAGCTGAAGACATGCCAGCAACCAAAGCATATAGGCATGCAGACAAGTTCAAGAGGATGTGCTAAAGTTCACACTGAGCATCAGAATTGAGAATAAAAGTGATTTAAATGAGTTTGAATGTGCCATGGTTGTTGGTACTGGACAGGCTGGTCTGAGTATTTAACAAATTGATGATCTACATTGCATGATATTAAAATGGCTGAATTGACCGTGTGCTCCAAGTTTTTCTGTTTTTCTTCATCTTTGTGTCTTTGAGCAGCTGGTTCTACACAGTTACCCTCTAGGTATTAAACCATCCAAATTTTACTATGGACTTTATAGGCCAATCATTCTCCTATCAGATTTAAATGTCCTCCTTTCTTCGACCGCTGCCAGTTTGTCATTTCAGTGTGAATTATTGGGATTCTCCTGCACCTAAGTCACTCCAGTCCATCTTATCAGTGTCCAGGTTTGGCTCTTTGGAAAGCCACCCTTAAGTGGACATTCTTCCTTACTCTTTTCTGAACTTGTAAAAGTAAAAGTTGTTAATTCTTAATGAAGTCTCTCCTGACTGAAATCTGCAGCATGTGTCACATTCGGACCATCAGTATCAACTGTATCCACCCAGCCATGACACAGATCAGCAGGAGTGTTTTGTTTGGTCACTATCAAGGCCTTTTTTACTTTGTGGAGAAACTCATAAGGATGAGACAGAAACCAACAGAACTGCAGGTGTGTCTCCATCCCTCACAGATTCACAGTCGAAATGTAAGCCACTACAATTCTCTAGTTAAAAGCACTGAAAGCCAGCTCTTTGATTCACAGACCTTGTTTTAAGTCTGCTGTTCAGAAACCCCAGCACATCCACAACCCTTTGATACGTGTCAACATAAAAGGGTTTTTGTGCTCAGGGCCGTGTGAGAGTCAGCGTGTGCGTGATGCAGCAGGTCAGCCTGCACTAACTTTGCCTCACACAGGGGGATGTGCTGCTGCAGCTGCGTCTAATCCGTAAGAGCATTTGAGTGGGACACCAGATTGTTTATGTAGTACTCTGACAAAGAGCTGGCACTAGTGTGTGTCGGGGGGGGGGGGCAGCTTACCATCCATCTGTCCCTGTTTCCCCACATCTCAACATGGTGGCAGACAGTGAAGGGAGGCTGGGACAGACCTGAATCCTTGTACTGGTTTAATTAAAACACATCATTGACGCTTTTTTTGGCACACATGATAACAAGCTCATCAAGACGACACAAATCCACAGAGAGGGAAAAACACACACATCAGGCAATTAAAGGCTCATTTACTCATCAGCCAATTATTCCCCAGAGCCTGTCTTGGATCCATCTTGTGCAGGCGTATGAGTCTTTTCATTAACAGGCAGGTTATTATTCACTGAGTGCCAGGATCAACATGACAAATCAGGGACTGAAGGAGACACAAAACATTGGAGGGATAGCTCAATGGATATGGGATGGAAATACATTTAGAAAGAGGGAAAGTGTGGCACCAGTAATGTCATTTTTCCTATTCTTTTTTGTTTTATTGTCTCTACCTTTGTTTATGTTATTATTTTTCCTGAAAATATCACTGTAGATGGGCTAAAGCTGACAGGTATTTGATATTGCCAGAGACAGGATTGTTACTAAGCACAGATCTGGGAAGGCTACAAAAAAATTCTGCTGCACTCAAGGTTCCCAAGAGCACAGTTGCCTCTATTATTCTCATATAGAGGAAGTTTGCCACAACCAGGACTCTTCACGGAGTTGGTCAGCTGGCCAGACTGAGCATTTAGGGGAGAAGGGCCCTACTAAGAGAGGTGACCATGAACCTGATGGTCACTCTGAAGGACAACAATCACTGCAGCCCTCCACTGAGCTGGGCTTTATGGCCGAGTAGCTCTCTTCAGTGTAAAACACATGAAAACCCACTTGGAGTGGACTCTCAGGCTGTGAGAAACAAAATTCTCTGGTCTGATAAAACCAAGATTGAACTGTTCGGCCTCATTATGTCCAGAGGAAACCAGACACTACTCATCACCTGCCCAATATCATCCCAACAGTGATGATCACTGCTATACAGCCATTGTAAGGCTAAAAGCCATGTCTATATGCTAGGGTATCAGATAAACAATTTCTGTTTCAACTTTTAAATCAATGTTAAAACATTAAAATCTGTTGGTCTTCTCCTTACCATTGTGAAGTGTTAAGTTACTTTACTTGCTGGTTTAACTTGTTGCATGTCATTTTCTTGTGGTTTTCAAGCATCTTATGTTCACATCTCTGCTTATTTGCACTGTAAAAAAGGGAGAGAGTCATTTCATTAATCACTTTCTGATTATGTTTTATTAACTTCCTGATCTCTTTCAATCTTGGGAAAAAACATTTTTAAAACTAGAAATAAGTCAATATAATAAAAAGTGGATAACAATGTGTGATGACAAAATAAGACCCACAGAAGAGTTAGAGCAAAACTCCAAACATTTGAATAAAAGACAAAACATTAAAAGCTTTTCAGTTTTGTGCTTGAAGCTCCTTTGTCATTGTTCTTTTATCATCCCACTCAATTGTTCTCTAAACACAAACTCCCTGCTGTATTGCTTTGTTGTACTCCTCCAAAAAATTTAAATGCTTGAAAAAATACACACAACTTCATTAACAATGCTTTTGAAAATTTGATATGATAAACATTATAATATACAAATCCAAAAACAAATGGACAATTCAGTTTTTTTCCAAATGTCATGCACAATGGATAAAAAGATCGGACAAACCATAAGAGATAAATAAAGAGTTAAAAAAGAACTTAAATATGATAATTTTAGCTTTGGTTATTAAGATACTAACATAAACAGCAGGTACACTTGGTAAAGCACTAAAAATTACCAAAAAAATCATAAAACTTTGGTTAAAACATACAGAAGAAACCTGACAATCCTGACTTCCCTTGGAAGTAATCATGATCTCAGATTACATTCTAAAAGTTTAAAGGTGCAATACTTAACATTTATGGTAAATCTGAATGAACTCCTTATGATGGAACAACTTCAATACGTCCATTGTCTTCACTGCTTATCCTGTTGAGGGGTCACCAGTCAATCACTGGGCTGACATAGAGACAAATGTTCACACTTTCACCTGTGGACAATTTAGGATCACCAATTAACCAAACAAGCACGTTTTTGTTCTATGGGAGGACGCCAGACTACATCCACACAATAAGGTCCTGTCCAATAGGGAGTAAAGCCAGGAGCCTTCTTGCTGTGAGGCAACAGCGCTTACCACTGCAACAACTTGCAGCCCAAGAAATACCTCTTTCCTTAAAATTCAGGGAAAAAAGTTTAACAAATTTAATCCCAATTGGTTCAAATTCAGCAGCTTGGTAAGTGTTGCACCTTCAAACATTACTGCTTTTGCTTGCACTTTAAGTCTCATTTGAAAACAGAACATTTGTGAGAAAAATGATGGGTTTTTCACAGTGAGGCAAAGTGGATTTAATATAAAATAGTTGTTTGTGTCACCTCATCTTGAGCAAGAAAGCCTTAATAATTTTGTGACAGACTTACAAAACCTTACTGTTACTGCATAAAAGAGGGGCCGTTTGTTTTATACTTGTAACTGATATTTCCATGTTAATTCAACCCCAAACTAATTTAAAATGATAGAAAAATCCCACCAGCAGCTGGAAAATGTACTGTACCAGTCTTATAGGAATTCTGTGAATTAACATGCCGACTGCTACCAAGAAGTTGTGCTAATTACATGGGAAAACTCGACTATTTGGTGGGATGTCTGTGAATGATACTGGCAGTTCTTGTACGGACTGTAAACCAGTGAGAAAAAGACTTAAAACACCTCTTTGCTGTCTATTTCAGCCTGTAGCACAGAATAGTAGTGCAATAGTGTTGTCATCATGTTGAAGAATAAAAGAGCAATATCCTTTTTGATTTATAATGCTCAAATGTCAGCTCCTAAGAGGAGAGTCTTTATCTTCTTTTCTTTTCCTCCTAATACAAAGAAGCACAGTGGTGCATTGTTTTGTGATAAAAAATACTCTTTTGCTTATCTGTAAAAAGGTGGAAATGATTTGTATATAATCAGAATGTGAACGTTGACAATTGTCTAAACTAGAAAATCTCCTTGTTGTATCTGTGAAACTAAAAACACTGCACTGAAAAGTTCCTATTCAGTTTAAAAGCTCAAGATTGAAGCGAACCACTGAGAGTATTCAAGGACTGGAAACAGGCCTGTTTTATTTTAGTGTTGCTTCTCTGTTCCAGACTCTGAGGGAAACAGGACCTTCACACCCAGCTGTGACCTATTGGTGTGAGACATAAACAAGAGGAACAAGAGTAAAACAAAGCGGACAGGACTATGAGACTCTCAGATATTTCACTCAATAAAGGAGAAGGAGCGTTTGTTTCTTTTAATGCTGACTGTCCTCCTTTGATACCCTCTGTTGGTGTCAGTTTAAAGTCTGACAGGTTTTAAATGAAAAAAACTCAAAAACTGATGTGTAACAAGAAATAAAAACTCACAAAATGCACCTTGTTCTGTACTTCCATTGGGATTTGATTTGTTACTTGGACCAAATCAAAAAGAATAAGAAGAAAACTCAAGCTAGATGAAAATATTAAATCTTTGCTCAAAGGATCAGAGGAGATTAAGCTGACTAGATATGAGACAAAATATAGACGCAAACAAATGTGGGACACACTGACCCTCATGTAAAAAAAAGGGTTACCTGAGCAAAATGTTAAGCAAGACTAAAAACCAACTTAAACACACACAATTTCAATACTTTTCTGTGTATGTTTGTAAGTCATGATCATTTAGGAACATGATGTAAAAAACATCTTTAAGTATTACGCAGTCCAATGCAAAAATCTAATAACTACAAAATCATAAGTGATTTAAAGCGACACCAGGAGCTTAAAGACAAACTACTGCTGTTTCTGTAAAATCTAAATATTAACATGTCAGAAGCACTTAGGAAAAACTCCTATTAGATATTTAGGTGTAAAAACGATGAATGACAAAATCTTCCATGTGGACCATGTCCTGACAGACATGAAAACTTCTCATGTAGAGCCTCACTCTTGTGGTCCATATTATTGCACTGAAAAGGAATTCATGTGCTGAAGTGTTTCACGACACATGGCAGCCATTTAGTTAAAGGGACTGCTAAAAAACAAGAGTCTAAATGCTGTTTGTGACAAAGTCTCACACACTCACACACCTTGGATGTCAATGAACACACTGGTTTTGTCCATTTTGCATCAACCCCTGGTCCACTGAAGGCTGAAAGTGCCCCAAAAAAATGAAGATTTTTACACCGTAGTAGGCTGAGGGACAACTGTTTGGACGCTTTTCCATCTTGATAAAGCTCTAAGATAAAATGGTGATGATAATCTTGTCTGTGGTGGTTCTGGTGGTAGTGTTCAGGCGTGTTGTGCCACTAACTCCTGTCCTATAAAGCGGCGCAGACGCTCCAGATACTGGCTGTACAATTCAATGTCGTTGTGTCCCGCTCCTTCCACCCACAGAGGCTCCACAGCTTTGGGGCAGCGCTCGAACAGAGCCAGGCCATGGGAGAAGTCGATCACCTCATCCTCTGTCCCGTGGATGATGAGCACCGGGGATGTGATTTTAGATACTTTCTCAATGCTGGAATAAAAGGGACAAGTGGAGTGAGGCAGGATTCAAAGCAATGAAAGCGTGATATCATGGTCGGTCAGTGTGCTAGCCAGAGGAGTGTTAGTGAAACAGTCAGGTCAATAACCGTAGGACAGTTTTTATAGTTTTGATACGATCTACCACCACAATTACTTTAGACTGACAACTTTTATCTAAAGCAGTGGTTGGGCGTCAGGATCCATCACCACCTCCTGATGAGAAATTGCAACCCCAAAAAAAAAACAACCGTAAAAATGTGTTGAATGGAGAAAGTAATGTAATGGTTTAATCAAGGTATCAATGTCCACTTAGGGTTTCTGTGCATCATGAACTTTTTGACCCCTCTTTTATTCCAGGCACACATTCATAACCCACTGGAAACAGCTCCACGTACTAATTTATGGTCCTGACCCACCAGTGCCTCTATCTTCAGGAACTCAAAGGTATTTGGACTATAAACTGACTAATACTTACTAATACTTGCTTATTAACAGCATAATTTGTTTTATAACTAAAGGGAATTAGGGCTGTCAAAACAGCTTAATCTTAATCTCAATCACATTGTCTAAAATGCTCAAAAACCTCTACAACATTTTAGCATGGCATGTGACTTAAGATTTTAATCTTAAGATCTTTTTAAAAGCTTTGGTAGGTTTTGATACTATTATCATTAAAGTAAAGGGGATTGTTTTGTTTCTTAATATGTGTTAGCCTTAATAAGTGTTGGGTATATGTAAATACATCTTTGATAATTAATGTTTGCTCTTGGCAAAAACAAATAGTCAATATAAAACTGTCAAATTGCTTTTGAATCAAAGTAAAATTTGGAAATGATTAAGAGGGTTGTCAATTTTTTAAAATCCTTTGTCATTTTTCAATACCAAGTGTTTTGAAATGAACAATTCCCCCTTATTTTCATGATCAGAGTTCTCAAAAAGTACCAGGGCCTAAAAACCTCTTAAAATCTTCAGATGTTGTTTTAATCTAAACTCCTGCTGCCAGTGGAAAAGAGAGAGGGAATAGTCTTATTGGCTAAAAAAAATACGTTGGCAATGTATTTGTGTTTCAGTCGTACTTTAACCAAAGAGCAAAACAGTGAATGCACTGATCTGACAATAAACAGGAGTTTGCCTGCATTTTTAACAATTTAAGAACAATGAATCCCAAATACTCAGTGTTTCTGACAGAAAAATATTTAGATGGGAAAGCTTAGTTACATTTAGCTTCTTTTTAGTCATTTCTGGGGATGTGTGGGCAGAGTTCACACCCTTGGGAAGAGTGTTAATATGTGTTTTGTATGTGTTTAAGTGTTTTTATGCATTGTTTGCTGTACAGTGATCCCTGATAAAGTTAGTTTGCTTAAGTTTCTGGTGGACTGTTGTTTTTAATGTCAGACACTTTAGCATCAAGAGTGAAGTATCCACTGAGTTACAACTTGTGCCTGTGACTTTTGGTGCTCCCAAAGGTTGCGTAGTTCATACTCTTCATCAGTATGTATGCCTATGAGGCTAACTTTCTGATTTGTTCTTGCCAGAGGAGACCCACTTATACCACAGACTTTTTAAGAGTTACTGCAGCTCTGTCCTATTATAAAATATTTAACACTTCAACAGTGTGAACCAACATAGACACTTTGAAAGCATTACATTTAAGTCTATAATAATAATAATAATAATAATAATAATAATAACAATAATAATAATACATTTTATTTATAAGAGCCTTTCTCAACACTCAAGGTCACTTTCCAGATAAAAACAAGTACAATAAAACAACAGATAAAAGCTAACACAGTATAAAAATGGGACAAAGTAATTACAAAGAACAGGCTATCCTGAACAGGTGGGTTATATAAGTGTGATTAACACCTTTAATTTTGCTGTGTATTTTACTTTATAACAGAGGTGTGAATTTACCTGAACAGCCTTGTTGATCTATAGTCATGTTGTTCTTGCCAATAAAGAAAGACCATTTTTTCTGAACAAGTCCTCAGTAGCTACTCAGTACTTAAAGTCAACTCTAAATAAAACATACTCAAGTAGATTTAAAGATATTTTTCTGCTTGTTCCGAAGAACATTTTAACCAGAGTAACTGTACTTTTACTTGAGTTCAAAAGTGTATGTTTTCCACCTCTGACTCTCAGTCATGTTTTAGTCAGTAAAAGCTACATTTTTGTCATCACTCTTACTCTAGAGTTTTATTTTTATTCAACCTAACTGAATGAGTCAATTTACAAAATTAATATAACAACATTTAACTTTACCAATACACTATCAATACTTCAATTAAAATAAAACAAGCTGACATATCTTAATTGTTTGACTATTATGTGTAGTGGAGAATTTCCACAGCACAAATGGGAACATTGTGTTTTATTGAAAATAACACCTCTACGGATACTCCTTAACAGTCTGAGTCGATGTTGATATCATTATTCATACTTTTCTTTTAATTGGTGGAAAGATAAGACAGCAGTCCCTTTTTTACAGAAGCTGTATATCTCTTAAAGTTGCTGGAAAACAAACGTATTTCCATTCTCCTCCAAAGAACGATTAATGGAGGTTTCTTTCCAAAACCGGAATTGTCTTATTCTTCATGTGAAGAACAAAACATAATATTCAATATCGTATAAAATTTTTTTTTATATCTTTGTCTTGAAGTCAGTTTACTGAGCTAATCTCAAACATATCACGTTACCATAGCATCTTTAGTGCCCTACTTAGCCTTTCGGTCGGTCTATTTCAGATTGCTGACATTAGGTTACTATTCTAAAGTAACAGCAGATGAGCAGATGAAGAGAATGATTGTCCCTCTACTGCCAGTATTATGTGTCTGAATGCTACTCCCAGAAGGCAGTCAAAGGCACTGCATTTCAGTTAAATTTAAAGTACAGTGTTGATAAAGTTGTTGGCTGGAAATTCTGTTGTTTTTTAATGTTCAGCCACTTGCCTCTATCAAAGTTTTATTATCAAATATCTATTTTTAGCTCTACAGCATTGTCATGGGGAAAGGTTGTTGATAAACATAGTCATATTTTCACTGATGAAATTAACACTGCATGGTATCAAACATGTAATTACATATATAGCTCAATTTTCAGAACTGTACAAAAGTGTTCAAATCTGCTATTAAGACGGCCCAATGATTGCATTGCAAGTATTGTCAAAATGGATTTAATTACATTTCATTTAGAATTCCTATATGTACAAAATAATTCAAGCTGTACAAGTTCAACACAAAGACAAAATGCTTCAAACACATTCACTCATGCTTTGCCATACAGACACATTTTACATGAAAACAGCAGAGAAGGATAGAAATAGAGGAGGCGGGATGCCAGCTGCCCACTCTGAATGTGAACAACAGACAAACACTGAAGGCTTTCTGTGCTCATCACTAACACACAGAGCGAGGCTTTCCCCTGGTTTCCTCACCGCCTCTGCTCCTCACCCACTGGTACCATCTGGGGCCAGACTCTGCATTGAAGCTGGTGTTGGCTGCTATTGACCCTCTGTAGATTTGGCCACTAAAACTGAACTGATATTACGAGAACAGAAGGACTGAGCCTCACTAATGAAAGCACTGCTCTGTGTCGTAAGGGAATTGTTGGGTGGCCAAGGTTTCAAAAATGAAATCACAGTAACGCAACACATTACAGCAAACACCCACATTAAAATCGCACACAGGCGTGGGGCACCAAACCTCCTAAGAGTGGGAGGCTATGACTGATCATGAAGCAATAAAAGAAAATCTCACAAGTACAGGGCCAAAACAACACTTTTTTACAGACAGACACCCTTTATTGAAAGACTGATGTATCTGCTGTTTTACGGATCATATTACCTCCATCTTAACTCCTCAGTGATAAACACATGTATCCATTTCTATACCTAAGTGTACAGCAGAAGAAAGTTAAACTGCACAAGACTATTGCTTTAATGTGGGCCGTAGGTCAAAAGCTTTTATTTGAAATAAAGATAAAGTACGGTTTTACTAGTTCAAGGCCATTTCAAACAACATTGATAAAGACTGTACAACAATGCCTAAATTTAGAATCTTAAACTAGAAAAGCGCTCGGAGAGTGCAGACCTCCACCATTAGCCCTATCTTCCAATAGTAAAGAATCCTTTAAAAAATTCCTGTATCCAGACGATTACCTGGATCAGTCCCAAAGTCTAGTCACTTCTTCCTTATGCCATTTGTGACAATTCCTGAAAATGTCATCAAAATCCATCCATAACTTTTTGAGTTATGCTGCAAACAAACAAACTAACAAACTAACAAACCCTGCCGATCACATAACCTCCTTGGTGGAGGTAAATATGGACACTATTTTTATGAAAACCGTCTGTAAATATGTCAAAGATTAAATTCTTATCATATTACAGCAATAAAGTTTTCATTCAATGATTCATTATATTTTCAAAACCACCACTGATTGATATAATAAAATAGACCTCCTGTATGTTTATTTCTTGTGGCAGTGTTTGCTTATTAATAAGTAGCCGGCACTCTTGTCTACTGAGAGATTTTGTCTTATTACTTCCTCTTTTGATCAGTACATTGGCCCTTCCTGCACTGACATGCTTTTATACCACGATAAATCTTCTGCTGAAGGCCACATCCTTACAAACTGTAGATTCTCTTAAAGAGAGAATATAATGAGTTAGAAATAAAAAAGGACAGATGTATAACTTTCATCTGAATATATTACACCACCACTCATTTTTTTAAGCTTAAATGCAAATAGAAAATGCTTAATTCATGACTTCTACAAAGGATAAAAGCCAACTTAAGCCATTTTTATTATAATCAGTGCATGATGGTGCATTGCAAACCCACATTTTCTCCATAATTATAATTTTTAAATAAAATACCGGTATGTGAAATTGACTCCCTGGTCGATGCCCATCTACAGGAGGCAGGATTTGGTAAAGGCTCTTCATGACATAGCAGTATTGTTTAGGATGCATTCATATCTATTGTACAACTCATGCTGCTCACCTCTTACTGTTGTTGGAGCAAAAGCATTACATGTGTAGTATTATTTTTGCAGATATTACATGTGAAATATTATCTATAATATATAACTTTTCTACCTGCTTATATTTTCTTGTGAGGTGCGAAAATATCCAAATAATTAAACCCAAAGAAATCGTATAACAGTGAAGACTGCACTGAAATCAATCAATTCTTTTGAACTCTTTATCTACATCCCTTCAGAATGTTTTTTGAATACTATGGATGGGCATTTGTGTGAAGGTCATGAATGTTATTATATTTAAGGAGAGCAAATTTAATTGAACAATATGCACGGGGTTTGGGCTGTATCCTTTTTTTTTATACCAGTAAACCTTCCCCAAATTTTACTGGAGTATACCACATTACCACCAGGTGTTTAAAACCCGCATTTTACAAGTAATTGCCCATGTGCACGCAGGGTCTTCATTTCATCCTTTAACAAAATGCTTTGAGTTTTTAAAAAATGAGCATTGATTACAGGGGTGCTGGGGTGATTTTTAGTTGAAGCCTTGTTTTCACACCTTACAGGTAAGCAGAATTACATCAGGATCAAATGATCCTGTCTCATTTCTCCTTCCTCTCTCTCTCTCACTGTAATAACTCATACCATATGCTCTCATTTTCCCCCCATTGTTACAAGGAAATATGAAGATAATAATCCACAACTATTATCATAGACATAGAGTATATAACAATGTGAAGTAATGTTCCATCTCTAAACAGAAAAAGATGGATCTTAATTTTAATTTATGAGCTCTGTCTTGCTGTGAGTTCACTTTACGCGAAGTTTATAAAAAGTTACAGACCACTTTAGGGCCTAAAATAACCAACAAGAACCAATAAACTTCATCTATGTTTCACATAGGCATGGATTTAAATAGGCTTAAATGTTTTTAAACTGTTGATAGTTTAATTGTCCTAGGTTTTTCTATTAAAGCATGTAGCATGTACAGTCATTTATAGCTGAAACTTTGCTATTTCTCATTACAGAAAGAAGAATTAACATGTTTCAAAACTCATCTTACCATATACGGTGTTACCATATTAAGTAATGTGTACTGTCAAAAAAGACACTGTTCTATTCTGTTTCATGTATTATTGACTGCTTTAAAAGAGGATCTTGTGATGAAATAAAAAGGTACTGTGGGAGTAAGAAAGCAAGGCAGAAGCTGATATGAAAATGCTGAGGGGTTTTATAACTGCAATGAACTTTGACATATGGGAAAAACAGAACCGCAGCTTCACATCACATTATCTTCTCTAAAATTTTGCAGGATGAGAACTGTTCCTGTACTGTGATATCACATCTAGGAGAAAAGGCAGACCTCTGGTGGGTTTACTCTTCATGAAAGTATTACAGTATCTGGATGACTCACTTAAATCTATAAAACTGAGATAAAAATAAAAATCCACCCACCACCCAATAAAAAAACACAGAAAACCTAAGTCTCAGCACCAGATGCTACAGACATGGGCTGTTTTTCTGTTAGCAAATACCAACTGAACCCCCTTAGAGTTAAAAAGTATGAAAAAAAAATTCCTCATATTTTTATCTTCCAAGCACATTAAAAGTTGGTGAAGCTGTTCACAAAACCTTACTTTGGTTCTGTATGAACCCCTTATTCAGGTGTTTTTTAGTAGACGGGGAAAGGCAGACTGGAGCAAAATAAAAACAAACAGAATGCTTCATCTCAGTGACACCATACACTTAATAAGACCCAAAGATGTGGATTTCTACAATAAAATTATAATCGTGTAACATTTATCATGAGGCTAATAAATATAAAGGGAAGTTTATTAACACTGTGATGAGACTTACTTTGGAAAAGCGTCGAAGCAGTATGTTTTCTTTGTGTCGGGAAAGGCCACTCTCATGCCAGACGTTAAAGGTGAGTGAAGAACCACGGCAGCACACTCATACCGGGATGCCAGGTCCACAGTGGGTACTGTCCCAATGCTCTGTCCATACAGGATGATATTCTCTGGGCTGATCCCATACCTGGTCAGAAGTAGAGAAGACTTTTAAAGTGCATGCTTATGGAGGTTTTGTTCTTACAGCAGTGGTAGAGCAGTACAACATATGTTATGTTCTTCCATTATGAACTTCTCATCAAGCCCTTATTTGGAGGTCTTTGGTTATTCTACTACATTTATTTTAAGAATAGTTTTCTAATCATTTAACTTACAAATCCTTAGAGCATTTCTTCAGTTTTCATGAAAAGTTTAAGAATTTCTATTACAGCAAAACCTTGACTCATGCATTTAAAAAGTAGGGTTATTTATAACTTTGCAGAGTGACTTGATGGAAAGTGACAGCTACACCACTGTAAATTCGCCTAAACTTACCCTTAAGTCAACACTCTGCAGCGTCATGTCTTCCTGAGGCTACAGCTGCATTACGGCAGCTCCGCTTTCACTAATGAGACACTTTATCACAGCACAAAGTCCTTGAGAGACACCTTGCCCCCCAGCCCTTTCTCTCTTCATCTATCCATCTTCCTCTTTTTCATTCCCACTGCATCTGTTCCCTCTCTGCTCTGCTCTTTATCCCGGCTCCTTTCTGATGACAACCTCCACCACCTCTGCATCTTTATCTTTACCTGGCTTTTTCTACCTATTTTCTTTCATTCTGCTTCCCCATACAGAAGAGGTGGGAAAATATGAAGAAAATGTTATCTACATATGTTACAGGGTTGATTTGCTCCTAATCTAAGATGATGAGCTTCTTGTCACAGGAGACGTGATGACAATGTGTAATAAATCATCCCTTGACAGACACATATGGGGCAATTATATCCAAACATACCGTGTGCGCAAGGCGTGCCAGGCAGCATCTATGTCAGCATAGAGGTTCTTCTCAGTGGGCTTGCCGGTGCTGACACCGTAGCCTGAGTAGTCGTAGGAAAAGATGTTGCAGTTGATGCGGGTGCCAAGGCCAATATAGAAACTGCTCATCTGGCCCAGGTCCACTGCATTACCGTGGGAGAAGAGCACTGTGAATCTGAAAGGACATGCATGGAAAAGACATAGGATGAGAAGAGAAATAGGCACAAAATCAAATGTTTAACTATTGTTATAAATTCACTAGTGTCAGACAATTACGAAATCAATCTTAAGCTTACTTTTATACAACCGTATTCTAAGTGTTTGGTTTTATATCACAGCCATAATTAATAAACTGTTTTAACTTCTGTGCCTTACATGATTATACAGCAATACCACTCTGTGGAATGAAGGGAAACATCCCATTTTAGATGCAGCCTTTGATTTGTGGAGCTAATTGGTTTATGAAATATAATAAATACAGACCTTAAAGATTTCTACAAAACTTGGGGCAATAATGGCCTAGCGGTTGGGTTGCAACCCATGTACGCAGGTGGCCCAGGTTTAAGTCTGGCCTACTGCTCCTTTCCTGCATATCTCAACCCCACTCTCTCATTCCCATTTCCAACACTATCCGTTGTCCTCCTCTCTACCGGCATAAAAGGCCCAAAAATTTATCCTAAAAAAGATTACTTCCAAACTTGACAAACTAAAAAAAACACAACCAAGCTCATCACATTTCTTCCTCCATGAGTCCAACTTGATAATCAAACTCTAAATCAAATAAGAGAAAGATGCAGTTATGTTATCTTATCCCTGCTCTTTGGACCCATTGCCAACAGGCCTATGTCTACAAAGCGGTGCGTGTTGGAGAGATCAGTTACTACAATTGCTTCTTGACAAACGACTCTTACTTCCAGACATTTTGTACAACGTGAGAAGCAGAGTATCCTCTATAAACTCTGGGTACTCTACCCCTTGCCTTTTATTCATGAATGCATGCTGCGCTCCATAGAGAAATATGATACTTTTTCTACACACTGACTGTTCTGAGATCCTCCCTAAGTTGTTCTGTTTATGAACACATTTAGCCAGCAGCTGAGCTTTTGGCTCTTCCATTCAGAAGGTGGCATAACAAAGACTCTGCCATATCAGGTCAAGCTTAGATTCTTTCTTCTGTAATATAAGACAAACATTAAAAACAAGATATACACAGAGTGTAACACAAGCTTGTGCATGTCTTTTTAATTGATTTGCTGAATTAATCAGCAGCGGAGCAGTGCAGAAGGTTTGGAAAAAAAACACTAAGGTAAAATACTTGTACATTTAAGGACATAAAATATGATCTGTAGTTAGGCCTCATGTGTGATTTATTAACTTTATTAACTCTATTAACTCTGAAATTAGGTTACTGATCAGGATAACGTTTTTAAGTCTGATGGTAGCTTAAATGACATAAGGTGGAAATGAGGGATACTGGCAAAAGAATGTGGACTTATAATCAAGTTCCTACAAATCTACAGGCTGAAAAAATTAATGACAGCAGATAAAAGGAGCTGTCAAAATAAAGGAGTAGTTGAAATAGGTGGCATTGATCCATGCAAGGCAGTAGGAGAAAACTTTTGAGTCAGCTTGGTGAAAAGTAGAGACAAATACTTGAAGTAGGCATGGATGTTTGTGGAAGCAGATGAAGGAGAAGCGTGACACATACTAAAAATGATTAAGATAAAGAACTGTACCCATGCAAACTCAGAAAGCTGGTACACCTCCTAAACCACCCACCTTGCATTGGGGACACAGCGAATGTACATGCAGCCGACTTTGTTCCCTCGGCTCGATCGAGTGAGGAACACCTCTGTCGTATCCAGCTCTCTCTGCGTGTACTGAAACTCTGCTCGCTCTGTCAGGTGGAGCTTCCATCTTCCCTCCACAGCCCCGGCACCTCCGCTTCCAGACACCGACGCTCCGCTACGTGAACGGCTGGATGCCCCAGTTGCCCCTTGTGTGGCGAGACTTGCATCTGGGTCTGGTAGAAAGGTGTATGTGGGCTCAGGAGGAAGGAAGGCAAGCTTGGCTGCGATGCGACTCGGGCACGGTGGGCAGCAGAAGAGGCAGCAGAGCTCGCTGAGAGAGAGGCCATTCATCCTTCACTGTGCAGGAGGATGACAAGAGGATCACTGTGCAAATGAATTCTCATTATCCCAGCGTTAACACAATGAAATGCTTAGTACAATTCAATGTTGGAGGCATTTAGTCCAAGTGTGGCAACAATAATGATGACAATGTTACAGAATGGTGACTTAGAAACACTAGAATCAATTATGGCATGCCATTACCACTGACTCTACTTTGATCATTTATAATCACTTATTGTTTTATAAAGTAAAACTGAATGTTGGCAACAGCTTTAGGAGTGAGAGATGCCTTCAATTTGCTGTGTATTTCTAGACTGCATTATCATCATTTCAATCTAAATGAATCTGCATATTATTTCTATTTCATGATAAATAATTAGGTCCTTAATAGACACATCTAGAAGAAAATTGTGTAAAACTAATCTCACATTTGGTCAAAGCCCAAAGCAAAGTTTAGCCTTTTGGCTGAAAAAATATCCCTAACTGTTTCAATTCCTTTCACATGAGAAAAAAAGGGGGAAAAAGCTGGTTTAATTTAGAGGCTAAACCAACAGATTTTTGGCATCTTTACTCACAAAACCATTTTATAGCAAAGATAAATTACGGGAACATGTGCTGATTATTTTCATTTATCACCAAATAGTTTATTGATAAAACAAGGCACTTTAAAAATGCTTTTCAGGCTTGAAATTGTATCATTTTTATGGGTTTAACTGGGGGCAGTTTTAAACCAAAATCACTGGAGCTCATAATATTAAATACAGAGTAATTAGTTACATAACTGATGAATCACTTAACAAAAGAATTACATGTACTCCCATATGACATCACACGAATACGAAGAAAGTTGACCTACCTGTTGATCTAGTATCTTGTCTCCGTTAAAGAGAAGCTGGATCGGACCAAAAATAAAATAAGGACGACTTCCTCCTCTACAAACGAAGGGCACTGTCAGTAAACTGCTCTGTCAGCAAAACAAGGAAAACTAGTGGACACTACAGACTGTCAGGGACGTTAATTACTGAGTATCTGCCGTGTTTTCAGAGAGGTGATTTTATTCCAGATCACATTCATTTCGTCCACCTGTTGAAATGCTGACGAATCGCTTTGGATACAGTTCCCAAAAGAGAACAGAAATAAGAAAAAACTAAGTTTATTCAGCTGAATTCCTTGTGATGACAGAGGAAAACAAGCTTTTTTAATGTCCACAAAGTGAACAAATCAAACACTAAAAGCTTTCCGTGTTCAATAAAACAGGTAAAAGTAGTAGGTAAAATTGCCAATAACAAGTATATCAAGAATGACGACACTTTAGAGTCATATTTGACCAGGGAGAGCAGCTACTTGTCTGCGTGTGCCAGCTAATGCTACGCAGGCTTAAGCTAGCAAGAAGACATAAACACTCAGTTAAAACAAAGCTCATTCCTGGATCTCCAGCGTGAAAAGACGGTTATATAAAAGTCCTCGACGTGGATATTTCTCTCCATGAATCCATTATGGACGGATACAGCGTCTCCGCTGACTTTATGGATGCCGTCTTGACATTTAAATAAATACATGTACGTACGGTGTTTTCCTACTTCTCTGCTGTTTCACCGCATCCGGAAGCGACAGCTGACAGGATGTGATGTCATGAGTTTCCATTGGACAATTAAGGGAAACTTGTTATCAGTTGACGTGACGCTGTAGTGAGGGGTGACATATGTGAACTTAATTGTTCTGCACCTTTAGAGAAAATGAAATTACACAAATCCCATGTGACTAATACTCACGAATCATCACAATAAGTGGCATTTATTGTAAGTAGACTAAAAAGATAAATTCGTGTTAATAAGGGTCTGGCAGATATAATTTATTTTAAAGAGAAAGAACGTCATACATATGTCTTACTCTAATCGGGAGGTTGGCTATAAACAATGTTAATGAGAGGACAAATTTTTTGAGGCGTCTTTATTTCGAAGTAAAAAAAAAAAAAAAAAGAACAAGCCAGTGAACTATGGGACATAGTTGGCAATAAATTTCAAAGATCTCCAAGTAGTATGTGAAGAAGAGTCATAATGTAATAGCAAATGTTGAGGTGTCTGGCATGTGGTAAACAAGCTTTAAACAAGATATAAACTGAAAACAAGCTATGCTGTTTTGTCAACTTCATTATATTTGCAAATTCCACTTTGATCCACCAGTGTTTGCATGGCCAAGCTCTTCAGATTTTATTTGACACTGTGCAACTCTTATAGGTAGTATGTTCTTTAAACCAGGAATGCAGCAGTGGAGAACTGTAACATATCATTTCAAAGTACCTCTTTAAGCTGAACATCCTTTTCTGTGAAGGTGGTTTACTTTAGAAACTTAAACTTCCATATATTCTAGATTCATCTCATACAAAGTGAAACATTTCAATACTTTTTTGTTGTAATCTTGATGATTACAGCTTACAGCTCATGAACATAAAAGATCCACAGTCTCAAAATAATAGAATAGTGCAGAAAAGTTCATTTTCATGGGTTTCCTGGGCCTTCATTCTCTCACTGTGGGTAAGTATCCACAACCAGTCACAGAGAAGACTGCTGACTTGACAGCTGTCCAGAGGACAATCAGTGACATCCTCCACAAGGAGGGTAAGCCACAGAAGACCTTTACTGAAAGGGCAGGCTGTTCTCAGGGAAAGTTGACTGGAAGAGAAAAGTGTGGTAAGAAAAGGTGTACAAGCAGAAGGGATGAGCTCACACTTCAGAGAATTGTCAAACAAAGCAGATTCAAGAAGTGAAGGGAGCTTCACAAAGAGCTGGCTGAAGTTGGAGTCAGCCCAGGTCGGTCCAGGAAATGGACTACAAGTGTCAGGTTGAGCCAGAGTCAACGCTGTTAGACGTCTACAAGGAGATTTTGGAGCATGTCATGCTTCCATCTGCTAAGAAGCTTTATGGAGATCCTGATTTCTTTTTCCAGCGGGACTCAACCCCTGCCAACAGGGAAGCCCAAACTACCAGAAAATGGTCTGCTGACCATGGCATTATTGTGCTTGATTGGCCAGCCAGCTGACCTGAGCTGAAGCTCAGGAAAGAGTCTCTTTTCATCCAAGACGAAGATGAGATACACCAGACTCAACAACAGAGAAGAGTGGAAGGCTGAAATCAGAGCAACCTGGTCTTCATAACACCCTGGCAGTGCCACAGACTAATTGGCTCAAGGCCATATTGCATAGATGCATTAATTTGTGCAAAAGGAGCTCCAACCAAGTACTGAATATATATATATATATATATATATATATATATATATATATATATATATATATAATCTATGTAATATATATTTAATCTATGTGAGCTGTAAGCTGTAGTCATCAACATAAAAAAAGAGTCTTGGTAAATATTTCACATTTTAATGATAAATCTAGAGCATAGAAGTTTCACTCCTTGAATAGTTTCACTTCTTGAAGTAAATCACAGGAGAAAATGAACTTTTTTATGTTCTAATTTTTCAAGATGCACCTGTAGCTCTGTGCATGAGGTTTGTAATGTATACCTGCAGAATGGCAAATCTTGAGTCTATAAATGTCGATAAGATGTAACACACTGATCAAATCTATGCAAGTATGTTGTGTATATTTTATTTTAAAGAATGCCCTCTTAGGAACAGGCATTCGAAATTAGCATATGCTGAAATTTGTTTTTCAGTTATTTATGTATACTGCATCTGTCCATGACAAATAAACCAGTACATTAACAAAAAACATATCAGATTCAAATTCCCAGATAACCGCTTTATGGCATTTTATAATCATGATTGATCACAGATGCTGAACACTTAACTGCCATCAGTAAACTGTTTTTGATTGTCACTACACTCTAACACCACAGCAGGTCACTTTCATGGTGTTGCCTGGTGAATTCAGATGTAATTTTTTCTCTCATTACTTCTTTATTAAGTCATGTCTGTATCTTGTGATGTTGACAAATTACTAAAACTGCTGAGAGAAACGTGACAAATACATGGTATCGTGCAGAAATGTACCAGGTGCTTTTGGATTTATATTTAAAAATAATGTAAAGATAGCAAGGTGAAGGGCCACAGTATTTACATGAACCCTGGCAGAGACGGATTCCTGAACAATACTTACCTTCATTGTTTACACATATGTCCCTAGGAATAAACCCTGCTCATTACGATGAAATAGTGTTGGTATTAAACCAAGGTGTGAATGTATAAATAAGTAAAAGACAAGTGTAATTTAAAATAAACTTTGTGAATTTATTGTTTTATACTTACTCTTACACATCATACAATCCTAAATCTTGAAAGAAAAACAAAATAAAAAGATATCTGGTGGTGTTTCTGGGGGACTGGAGTGCCAAGGGACAAGAACTACAGCTTTGTGAACATTGTAGATTTCACCTGATGTCCCTCAAGCTCATCTTAATAAACAATGATTCATGTCATTGTCATTTTACTTCACTACTGCAGTGAAACTGAATTTCAACCCAACTCCTCCCAAATGACAGGTTTATCATCATTATCAATCAAAACCCTTGCACAATGAAGACACTGATCATGAAAGGTTGTGCTAAAGACAGGATCGAAGACATCAAAACTCTATCAAAGAAAAACTGAAGGAAGAAAACGTGTATGAACTGATATCTCATTTATTCAGGTATGGTTGCCCTAACTGCTGGTGCCAAGTTCTTGTCATAAACAGTCAAACTGATTCAAGTTATCCAACTGTCTCAAATCAAATGTAGGAAATTTCAGTCTCCATCATCTGTCCAGAGACATAGCCAATATCAGGGCCAGGTAGTCTGATAAATGGCATAACATAACTATGTGAATTATGGTGGATTACATTCAAACTGCCCATGTTTAACAAAATAAAAGATGGGGTCTGATATGAGCAGTCACTAGAAACAGCCAGCATAAACTGTGAAATATTCACCGTTTTACACAGCTGAACAATCATCCAAAGTAAAGGACTTATTCCTCTTAACTGTAAATGAAAATCAAGCATTTAGTAGACAGTTTGTTATGATCATAAATCCAGCAGGCAAGCTTCTGCATATATAAAGATAAATAACAGGGAACATCAAGCTGCAGTGTCCCCTGAACATCATTCTCCTTGCATGTAATCATCATTCAAGTCTCCCCATATAACCCTTAAATCTCAGTTTTCCATTAGTGCTGACAAAAACACAGTCAGTGGCTTTAAATGACCAACTTATCCCAGAAAAAAAGTCTGAACATTGGCATGCCAGGTCTCAAAGCCATTTAGACGTGTCCATCACCCACACAGGAATTTTGATGTAAGCCCATTTTCCAATCAAAGGTGCCAAAACCAAACTGAACCCTGCACAGCTGGATATTCTGCGTAGGAAAAAGTGTCATTAACCCCCCCGCCCCAAAAGTTTTACTATGCCTCTTTTATAAATGCATACTTTGAAAAGTTCTTGCAACTTTTCTACAGCTCTTTCATACATATTTAATGATCGAGGTCAAGCAACACTTACAATGAAAGCTTTGATAATGAAAAGGTGAAACCTCAAATATCCCTCTTCATTTCGCAAGGGGCCTTTTTAGCTTTCAGGAACATCACAATGCTATGAAAGATTTCAGTAGCAATAGAAAGCAAAGGCTTGGATACTGTGTAATTTAGCTAGGTTAATAAAGCTTACAGGAGTTTCTCCATGATCTGTTATTGTTAAATAGACGTCCTGCAGGAGACACTCAGGATGGAGCCAGAAATGAACAAACTTTGGACAGTACATAAGTAAAGATGATGTGGTAAAGAACTTGTAATAAAAGGGGAGTAATCTGGGAAAATCTGTCTTTTTTTGATAATTATGTAAAGCACTTTTATACACAGTATTATTCTTCACCTTAGTCCCCACCTTTATTACCTGGCAAAAATCTACAGTAAGAGTATACTATATGAATAGGAGCCATATGGTATTTACATTTGGAAAAAGATCGTAGAGTCCTGTTAACTTGAACCTTTGGGGTTCCAGCCATGCATTGTGCTACTGCTGCTGCGTGGCTTTTAAAACATTCGAGCTTCATTTCAAACTGTGCAGCCAGTCACAAAACTGCGACTCTTACATCGGACTGCACACATGCATGTTAGTTTGATCTCTCTAAAAGAAGCGAGCAAGAAGCAGCCTTCAAAGTAAGGACTCGTCTGCATCTAGCACATCATAAAAACGCAGCACGCAGCTCTGTAGCATTGCAACAATCTGTACTTTAGCAGAGGGTGTGCCAAGGACAAGAGTGACTGCAACCTGGGTCAGTTTTCATTCAGCATGTGTCAGTGGTCTGCTGGTGGTCAGAGAAACACGGAGTTCGTTCAGACTCCATGGAACAGAAAGTGGCATTCAAGATGAACACAAAATCCTGCTAAAAAAGAACGTTTAAAATTGTCTCGTACGAGGCCATTTCTTCATAAAGCCTCCTGTAGAGATCAAATATAAACTGCAAATGACCGAGATGCTGAACAAAACTGAGTAGGTATGGCACATTAGTTTGTGCTCTGCAGCTGACACGCTCTGTTGTGCTTTGTTCCAAAACATTGGACGTTTTTCTGCACGACTGTAGCTGTAGCGGCTTAACGGGACTCTACCTCATCATGTCAGAGCTTGTGTATTTTTTTCAATGGTTATATAATCAAGATGGAATTACTTTAATATAATTGTAAAGATTTAGTGCAAATCAGAACGATTTGCTGACACATGCTGCCAATCCTCCAGCACAGACCAACCAAACGATAAAAAATAAATAGAATGCAATCACACAATTCAAGCTAACTACAATATATTAATATAGATCTTCTGATGTCATACGCTCATTAAAACGAAAAAAATAAAAATAAAAATAAAACACAGAATTCAATCACTCAGTTAAGTCAAGGTTTCCCCTCCCCTTGCCCTCCCCCTCTAATAACTGTTCATGCACCCAATATCAGTATGATAAGTCAATATACCAAAGAGAAACATTTCTGGAAATTGCTGAGACTTGGGAGTCTAACGTGGTAACCCAGAGAGTAAAGAGGAGGGAAGAAAAGAAAAATGCCAATTTGACAAGAGGTTGACATCATTTTCAGTCTCAAAGAAAAATTTATATTCCAAAGCCCTTAAAAGGTCTCGCTGATAAATGAATTCCCCCGGTTAGTTTTTATTTTTTTTTACTTGCTAGACCTTAATTGAGCTCTGTGCCGTTTTGCAGGCTGTGACACATTCCTTAACAGCTTAACCCTGTCGAGCTTTAACTACCTTACAGGGATTGTATAAAAATAAGCTCACACCTTCCCCCCACGTTAAGAAACAAAAAGGGGTAAAAATCAAAATGCCTCCCCTCCCCACAGCAACACTAATGTCCACCAAGCCCATACGGCTCTCTCCCCCGACTCTCAAGCAAATATGCACTCACGCACACTTTCATCCACACACACACACAATCACTCAGGTTCAGCTGCAGTCACTAGCGGAGAGAGAGAGAGAGGGAGATGCTAGTAAGGGAAGCGTCTGGACAGTGGCTGCGACCTCACCACCCCTCCCCACCCGTCTTATTAGACTACCATGAACAAATGAAGCCATGATATCAGTTGTTTTCATCCAAGTCGCCATTGTTCAAATTCACAAAGTCAGAGCCTTTTTCTTTTTTGCATTCAGTCCTCATAACTTCTGAATCTTCTCAGCCACCACGATGGGGTTCTCTTTGCGTATGCGGGCAGCGGCTGCACTCCGGTAATCGTAGGGACAGTCGTGTTTGTCAGAGTAGCGGTGAATGGCACAGAACAGGTTGCCGCAGCGACAGTCAAAACCTTTGGTGAAAAGAAGCAGAGTTTGTCAACATAACAGCATTAAGCCCCATTAATAGCATTATTACACGTTCAAAGAGTTTTCCTACTAGTCCTTGAAAAAAGGACAACTACTGCTGCACTGACTTCCACAGGCTACAAAAGTTCAGATTTCTTTTAATTCATACTGTAACACTTTAAAGTTTTTACAGCAGAATAAAACAGCCCTCAGAGTATAACACAGGGTTCCATCACACTTTTAAACATCAAATTTAAGACTTTTTAAGATGTGAACTGAGAAAAATTGATACGACATTGTGGCATTAATTCAACATTTCTCAGTACACAGGACCAGGATTGTATTTTTCAGATTTAATGCACTGTTATTGAAATGTCAAATGATATAGGACAACATTTTATGGTCATAGCCGCCCAACTTTAATGGTTTCTGGCACATTTAAAGCCTCTACTCTATTAATAAACTGTAAACTGATATTAATCATAATATATATTTTGCAGGTGTTGAGCTGATTATAATTTATTAAAAGGAGAACAAAGCTTTTGTCAGGGAATACCTGCCAAAATGAGGGTGGACCATTTATGTTTATAAGCAGGTAACTTGGTAATCCTGAATTTTAAGTTTCAAAACAGTACAGGGTTTACTTAATTCCATTAATAGATATTTAATAAGGGGGGTGGGGCTGGTCTTCCCCCAGGAAATTTTGAGCATCCAACACTTAATGTCCTTCATTTTGGTAAGAATTTGTGGTTAAAAAAAAACTTCAACGACAAATCAAACAATATTGATTTCTGATGGAAGACTGGAATTTCTTTTACAAAGCTTACGTTCTGGTTAGCTTGAATTTGTTGTTTTTCACATGGTCATTTTAAAATGAGCTGTTTCATATGAAACACAAATCACATCATAAAAGCCCGTTTACTGCTTCAACACATAAAAACAAAGACTGTCTAAAGCTGCAATTCAGTGATTTAATCTAAATTTTGATATATTGCCCTGCCCAACTACAGTACTAATATAACTGTAGAGCATTGAAACCAGACTCTGCTATGAGGTAAACCACTTGGTCAAAACGGTGGAGATCCACAGAGCACTGTGAAATGCCTCAGACTGTGAAATACACCACCAACCTGCAGTATGTTGTGCCAGTGTTTAGTTGTGGAGAGAAAAAAAAAAACTTCAAAGACCATGTACTGGGATTTCAGACACACACTGTACATCACATGTCAATTAACACGCCAAATATGCAGTAAATATAAACTATTTTAAAATGAGGTATTTTAGATATATATGATAAAGCCATTTGAGATGGCTTTATCTCAAATACCTCTGTAAGATGCATTTACAGAGGTATTTTGTTCGTCTTTTAGGTTTGGGTAACTCAAACAACAACTTTTCCAGAAGCAGGCAGCTGAGGGAGCTGTTGGATAAGTACAAATAGGAAAAAAGTCCATTTGTGAAGTGACGGGCTTTTTAGTGCGTGCTTTGAAGGTAGAAGAATCATTCAAAAAATGTGGAATTTGAAGCTTAGATAAAAATGTAAAAATAATACCTGAATATTGAGCATTTTTACTATAAACAATAAGTGTGATCTTTTCTGTGCCAAAATCATAAGGTCAATCAAACTTATTGCTTGGCTCAATCCTTGGGAAATACCAAAAACAATATAAGAACAAAGATCTGACTTTAGAAAGTGTATTATCTGTGTATTTGATAATAATCTAGGTGACTGAGCAGAAAACCTGCACCAACATCAGCAGCAAGCAAAGTCATTTGTCTCATTTTCCCATGAATATCAGCGCTCTCCAGATTGATCAGTTGAAAGGAACACATTTGCAAAGATGTCACCTCTTTGGATGACTGTTTTTTGACAAGTTTTTAATATTGCAGCTTAGCTCTCTTTTCCTTTTTTTTAAGACGCTGCAGCACTCTGAGTTAGATAATTATCACTGCTAAATTTCAAAGTCTATGTGTGATTGTCAGGTTAGCACAGAATCCCAACAAAGCAGGTTCACAACTCATAAACCTTTGAACCATGTCAGTAGTTAAAAATAGCTCTCTACTTAGCATGTACATGGGCTTGTGTTTGTGTGAAATGACTTGTTTCTTACCAGTAAGGCCTACTTTCTTCCGGCAAGAGAAGCAGCGGTTCTTTTTCTTGTTTTTATCAGGAGTTTGGTCACTATCAGACAAAGCCTGTGCTGCTTCCCCTACTGGCTCTGGTGATGAAAAAAATTACACAAACTTTGTTCACAAAGTATTTCATGTATAGAAATATTTTGACTTTTCATAAGGATAACTATATTTTTGAAGACTTTCTAAAAAGTGTTAAGTAAAACATTTAAGATACTGAAAAAGAAGTAAAGTAATAGAGCTGTGGGAAAATGTAGATTACAGTAATAGTTAGTCTTTGCTGCAGTTTTACACATTAAGTGTGAAAGAGATGATATAATCTGTATTCCGTATCACAATCTAAAGATCACTGAAGTCAGATATGATTTCAGAAATTCACCCTATCATTCTCTATAGCTTTTACTTTTGTACATTTTCCTGCACCTTCACAAATACAGTCCTCCTTAGCCGTATGTTGTGGCTGTATTTCTTTGGATTGTTGGAAAGCTAGAGATCTGGTGTCTGTTTTCTGTGATGTTTACCCGAGCTGCTGGAAGTACCCTCCTCTTCTCCCTCATCAGCCTCCGCTCGATCAGAGTCTACAGCTCCTGAATCCTGGGAAATGCTCATGGCTGTCATCTGTTGGGTTACTGGGCTAGGAGAGCTGGGGCTGACAAGACAATATCATGAAAACAACACATTAATAACACATCTAAGATTACAGAATTATTTTGTAGTACAAACGAGATTGAAATAAAAGCTGGGCACACACTACAAGGCAATCAAGATGACTGTGAACCAAAATCAGCAAAGGCCCTAAAACCTTGAAAGATTATCCTGGGGCGTGAGGTGTGCCAGGAGTAAATTTTCCCTCTCTGACCTGCTCAGAGGATGACTTGAGGCACTCTGACTCAAGATTGGAAATATCAGACATGTTCAATATTAGAGATGTAAAGGTGTCGTTCACGGCACTGTATCCCAGTACCAGAAGAGCAGAATCCAGCAAGGCCAAAAGACTATTAAGGAAGCGTTATCAATCCCACTTCCCCACAACTGCATGAGGGCTCAACAGTTTATATATTTAAAGTACAACTGCTGTTTAATAAATGCAAAAGACACTTTTTCCCCCTAGTCTTCATTTGTTGAAATAAGTACCGGGGACTTGTTACCGAGGTATTACCCTACTGCGAGATTTTGATACCATTACATCCCTATTCAATTTTTACAATCAGAAATCCAGAAGTGAGTTGAACACTGAGAACAGTTGAGCAGGCACAAGCAGATGTGTTACATCGAACTGAGCAATAGCCAATTAAGAAGCAATCCCACTGAATAAAGAGGCACCAAAAAAGAAAAAAAAAAAAGAACACTGCCACGCCGATGGAAATGACCATGAAGCGTGAAGTTAGATGGATGTCAGAAATGGAGGAACAAGTTGTTGATTTGTGGCAACAGAATGTGTGTGTAACAACCTATACTGTCATGCCACTTCTCCCTCACTTGCCAATCAAAATCAAGAAAGGGCGGGACTTCTGTCAAAAGCAGAAGAAAAAACCAATCGAATTCGTCTTTTTCAAGGGTCTGCAGCTGCTGCCTGTATCAGGACAGGATTTCTTTACATCATCTTCATGTTTTCTGTGTGGAATGAAGCACACGGCTATCTAAAACAATGTTACAGATTCTACTGTGGAAAGCGGAAGTCGTTTCCTGTAACGCAGCAGCAATTAACGCTGGGGAGAAACACTTTGAAAATTAGGTTATCAATGCTTCTAGAGCTAAAAAGCCATCTATGGACACAGCCCCTATAGCATGTCTGATGCGCACCAAAACAGTCTTCCTCATCATTTTCTTGGTACTAACCACACCAGTGGCAGCCAGACATGCCACAGCAATTTACGCAACTGTTCTATTCCCAGTACGGTGGGCTGAAGCAAGTTAAGTGTTTTCCTGAGAACAGCTGTTTTGTTCGTCTTGGCTGTTGTGTTGCAACTCTGTTTGAGAGCACAGAGGAATAAATTTAGTGCCATCCGCCATTAAAGGTGTAGAATAAGAGGGAGGCATCTGAAATTCAAATGCTCTTTTGTTGCTTACCAGGTGAAGCCAGAGGTGAGCCCTGAGTGGGATCTTGGTATCAAGCACCTGGCCCAGCAGCGGCTGGTTCGGAGTTTAACCATTGACGTGCTGCTGCTGGTGTGTGCTAGGGTTGGCAGTTGAGGTGCATCATATGACAGAATACAACGCAATATGTTTTTGCCTTAACATGGCCTGCTCACAAGTGCAATGTATCACAGCTGGGGTGAACTTACTTGGATGCCTACACAGAGCCCAGATTCATGGTGGCCTTAGGATTATCATTTATTTACCCTCACTGTCCTCACTAACCTTATCTACCTTCAACAATGACTAATCTAAAATCTATTACATATGCTACCGTCCACAGACCTCCTGTCAGGTGATACTGGGCCACTACTCCTGACACACTATTTTATAGAAAACACTGGTTTGAATCTTTCACTGTTCTATTTGTCTATGGTGATTATCTTATCAAACAACTTCTACATAAGTTTTACATAAGTCTAGTCAGAAATATCTACAAATAGGCATGGTCTTCAGAAAACAGAACATACACATGCATTCTACGCAATGTAATTATCCTGATTACACTACACAGACCAATCAGGCACAAATCCCTTCTAATTATTCCAAACATTTTTTCCCCAGTCGGGACAAATGACTGCTTAGACTGCTTCACAGAATTTCTGGGAGAGTAAACCCATTACTAGAACAAGAAATATAACTGCTCTGATAATTGGAATCATTACAGCGGGCTAATCTGTGTTTTCAAAGAAAAACGGATAGAGTTTAATCTCACTACAGTAGGATTTCCACAAGACCACTTAAACGAACTCCACCAGACTGATATTTCATTTTCTGTCTTCTAAAACTACACATCCTGAAGTATTTTAAGTTACCTGTGAAGGAAAAATTCAGCAAAAAAGCACACTATCATAAAAATATTAAAAATCAAATAGGCAATTACACTCCAAGACATTATTAGCATCTTCAAACACCTTTGTACCCACAACATAAAATATGAACTATTTATTTGCATAACTGCATAAGAAAACCATGCACCAAAATATGCTACATTAAAAAATGAACTAGAATTGGAACAATTCTTCACAAGTATTCAGCACTTTCTGAAACTGACCCTGAAGCATCTTTAAGAAAACAACACCTCAGCTTTTTCTTTAAGTGTTAAAGTCTCTATGGTGTGGTTAAAAATGCAATGTTAGAAAAAAAGCGAAAGGAATTAAGGCTCAAAATCACCCAAATAATTCATAAAATCATCAAACTCGTTGGGAAAAAAAAATCATTCACCAGCACAACAGAATGAAAACAAGTAAAATTCAATAGTTAGTTGAAGAAGATGAGGTATAGCAAGATGTGCATATCAACAAGGAAGGAGTGCATGATTTCACAACCAATGAACATACACAACAAAAGTCTCCTTCACATAATCATAGTTTTTCCTTTGTAAAAGTATGACATCTGGCCCTTTTGTTTTGAACATGGAAAAATGGAAGTGTGGCACTTTCTATTGAAGAACGTTTGACGACTGTGAGCTGCATAGTTTTGCTTCTGTGTTGACAAAAGCCAGAGCATAATGTTTCAATAACAGATACGGACATTATGCACAACTATCTACACTTTATAAAGCAAGACAAAAAGCTCCACTGAATAAAGAAATGAAATCAAGACATTTTCTTGTCAGACACTCCTGATGCCTTGTCTGCTACCTCTTTCCTTGTTCCATACCCATTTCAACATGCTGGAGAGGAAAATAGGAACGAGGTGAAAAAACATGCGACATCACTGCCATGCTGTTAGGACACTACAATAGGAATAAATGTATTCAAGCTGGTTTTGTTGATGATGCTCAATCATGTTGCAAGCAGTTGAGATTGAAATGCGGTCTTTGAAAGTTAAGAGTCAACAGGCAAAGTTTAAAATGTTGTACACTGAAATATAATCCTAAAGTAAATGAATGGGACAGGTAATGAGCTGCAGAAAGAAGTGACTGATCTTTACAATATTTCATCAATATAACATTTCTTTTAAGCAAAACAATTATGATTCATATAATAAAAAAACATATTGTGTAAGTTAAGAAGCCAAAGATTTCTGTTACTCATGACCAACTACTTAGTCTTAAGTGGGCCACACACTAGATGATAAATTGTGCCAACTGTCAGGCTGAATCCTCCCTTCCGACCCAAGTCAGCAAAGGCCCTATTATTGTATACTTCTTAAGATTACTTTGCCAAATTATCCTGTGGTGTGAGGTATGTTACGACTACATTTTTCCCTCCCCAGCCACATCGGAGGGGCTCCAACTCAAGATCTAAATATTAAACATGTTTAGTATTTACGACCACAAACCCTGTTGTGTGTGGTGAGCACTGAGGACAGCCGAGCAGACATGAGCATTGAATGGAGCCACAGCCAATTGAGAAGCAAGCTAACTGAAGAAATAAGTCAAATGAAAACACAGCCACTGCAGTCGTCAGAAATGATGGAGCACTTGTGGCAACAAAACAAGAGTTTAACAATGTGTACCGTAAAACAGACTGGAGAAACACTGACCAGGGTCTCTGCAGGTTTCAACAAGTCAAATTTAAGACTTTTTAAGACCTTCTTAAGACCATAATAAATACAATTTAAGACCCATTTCACATCCACACTGGCAAAAAAAATCAAAAAGACATGAAGGAAAATTGGAGGCCCAGATTTACTTGCAAGTTATATGTAGGGCCCTATGAAATCTGTTTTATTTTTTGCCAAATTCCGTCTTAATGTATTTTTGGAATTCTGTTTTTTAACCTTTCCACTACTTTTACCAGAAAAGAGAGTGTCTTGTTTATGTAAATGAATCAAATGTTCACTAATTAAATAGAAATAACATTAAATTTATTGAATAAGGGCCACAGTTGGCCCAGGAGCCGCTGTTTGGATAACCCTGACATAAAATAATTAAAACTAGTGTAACTGTCAGATATTTCCAACATTTCAAGACACATCCATGTGTATAATCACATCCTAACTGATGTTTATAATGCAAATGAAGAAATCCTTCTGTTCTCTCATCACATTAAAGTTAAATCGTTAATAGTAAACCTGTTACCTAAACTTGTATTTACTCTCTCGGTCTGTAACAGTCCTTGCAGTTTGATGCTGCATTGTTTTACTCCTGACTGTAACGGTTCTCTCCTCATCTCCCTCGCTGTCTGTCTGTCTGCCTCATATCAGAGCGCTACGCTAATCCAGACACGTGTTGGATCATTAAGAAACCAAAGGGAACTACAGTATCTACAGGATGGATTATTAAGCTGTTTCTCAAATTTGACATCATTTAGACTGCAGGACTTCATAAAATCTCGAGTCCGTCCGACTTGATTTTGAGCCTCCGAAGGGTGAGAGGTGTGCCTTGCGTGAGGTGAGGCACACCACTCAGGTGGTGAGGTGAGGTAAAATAACTCGAAGCACGGATGAGTTTTCTTAAAGGTGTAGCACTAAGTCCCACGGTACTGCCCCGTATGGGGTATGTGATGTTTGCCGGTGTTTCGTGCAGCCGCTTTGACATGCTGTTAATGTTTAAGAGGGGGCGGGGTGAGTGAGGGACAAGATGTGCCCCGCTTTAGTGTTCCCCCGGGGACATGATCCTCAGATATAGGTTCCTCTTTCTAAAAAAAACACAGCATTTCAGTCAAATTCATTCAGTTTCTGCGATTTCCACTTTTTGACCAATTCCGCGATACTGTCTCGGATTCTGTTAATAACACATTAATAATACATTTTTAAGACCTTTAAAAATCATATTTAAGACATTTTATGTGATTTTAAGAGAATTTTAGACATTTTAAGGCCTTAAATTCAAATTATTGGATTTTAGATGTTTTAAGACTTTTTAAGACCCTGCGGATACCCTGACTGACAAGGGAGGGAGCTGGACCAAAATGCTAACTGCTGTGGACTTAACATGTAGCTAACAGCTAACCAGAGTAGCTTCTTCACTCTTAAGTCACATTTGACCAAGCGAGATTTGGCATTTTGTGAGTCAAAACCAGGTCGGGACTTTTATAGTCTGTGAACAGAATCTGTTAAGTGTGTGATGTGCTCAAGTGATCCTCTCATTCTACACCACACAATATACACACAAGATAGATGAATCTGATTATTTGTCATTTGCCATGTTGGGGTCTCTCAGATTGAAAAAAAAAACAAAAAAACAATTATGTTAAGATTAAAAAAATGTCTGTGTATGGCAGGCTTATGATAGTTTCCAACGTGTCCGTCAACATACCTGGTTGTCTGTTCCTCAGGTGGGGTTCCTGCCACCTCTGTACAGGGCTCTGAGGTTGTACTCTCCACAGTCACACCAGCTGAACTTGGTGACCCTGATGGTGATGTGGCAGCTGAACCTGTTGTTTTGCATTAAACATTATTGACATTCATTTTTTTAAGAACATTAACTTTTTATTGCCAACATTTTCTAGACAACCAGGATATTTTGGATCACTCTCTCAAGTTCTGATGCCACCGTGTAGGTTCTCCAACCCCTTACAGCAGTCACCCCCCTTGCCAATATTATTCTGCGCGACCCCAGTTTACCTTACACCCGAATCCAGCACCCAACTTTCTTTATACAGGTCATGTCCTACCTTTCTCTCCTGGGGGGCTTGATCTCCCCCCTCCCTGTTGTCTCTGAAGGTGTTCCTTGTAGCAGACTGAGCACATGCCGTTGGTGCGGGGGTTACCATAGAAACCACATCCCATAGTGCAAAGCATTGGCACCTGTGTCTGATTGGTCTCCTGAGCCATGCTCTGACAGAGGGGGTAAGGGGGATGGGAGAGGTTATTCCTGAAAATAAAGTTGGATTAATTAGTCACAATTATAAGCAATCGCTTACTGATCAGATCTCTACTTTATGTTTGTAAACTAAAGCAGTTGGTAGACTGACAAAAGAGCATGAGAGTAGTGTTGTAAAAATCTGAATGGTGAAGGATTAAGGGTGAGCGGCGCTCATATTAACATGGGTTAAACTGTAATGTGGACCTTTCAGGGTGTTAAAACATCGTTGAGTGGCTTTGTTTCTGGTTATCTGACCACAACAGCAGCAGGGTATCACCCACTAATTTTCATCAGTTTTGATGTGTTTTTGAAGAGACTTTTACTGCATGAAAGTAAATGTATTCAGCATACTTGTTGATCAGTTTCTGATTTGTATGTCAAAGACACGTAATCCAACCTTATAACACCTATAACGAGCTTGTTCTCCAAAACATTGATTTGATTTATTTCACTTCCTCACAGGCAGCCCTAGACAGGCTCAGAAAAAACTTTTCCTATTAAAACTACCCTGCCACAGTGGGGTTAGTTAAAACAGTGGTCCATAAATATAAGAGAACAAAAAATAAATAAAAATTTGATAGCATTAAAATTATTTTTCATATAATCTTTATGTTATGTTAAACTCTTGTACCAATATATGAAATATTGATCTAATATAATAATTATTAACAGTATATATAATCTTAATCATGCAAAATATGCCAAAAAGACACAACAATTATATATAATAATACAATAATGACATGATGCATGCTTGAGATACATTAAAGACAAATTTTAACATTTTATCTTGAATACTGTTTTCTCTACAGGTGCATCTCAAAATATTAGAATATCAAAAAGTTCAATATTTTTTGTCACTTGTTTCTGAAAGTGAAACCCATATAATATGTAGACTTGTTACACATTAAATATTTCAAGCCTTTATTTCTTGAAATGTTGATGATTATGGCTTACAGATAAGAAAACCCAAAATTTAGTGTCTCAAAAAATTAGAATATTACATAAGATCAATTTAAAAAAAGGATATTTTAAACAGAAATGTCAGGCTTCTGAAAAGTATGTTGATTTCTATGCCTTCAATACTTGGTTGGGCCTCCTTTTGCATGAATTACTGCATCAATGTAGTGTGGCATGGAGGCGATCAGCCTGTGGCACTGCTCAGGTATAACGGAAGCCCTGGTTGCTTTGATAGTGGCCTTCAGGTCATCTGCATTGTTGGGTCTGGTGTCTCTCATCTTCCTCTTGACAATACCCCATAGGGTCACTGACTGTGGAAACTTCACACTGGACTTCAAGCAATGTGGATTCTGTGCCTCTCCACTGCTCCTCCAGACTCTGGGACCTAGAAGAGTGGAGAGGCACAGAATCCACGTTGCTTGAAGTCCAGTGTGAAGTTTCCACAGTCAGTGATGATTTGGGCTGCCATCGCATCTGCTGGTGTTGGTCCACTGTGTTTTCTGTAGTCCACAGTCAACGCAGCTACTACCAGGACATTTTAGAGCACTTCATGCTTCCTTCTGCTGACAAGCACCATGGAGATGCTGATTTCATTTTCCAGCAGGACTTGGCACCTGCCCACACTGCCAAAAGGTACCAAAAGCTGGTTCAGTGACCATAGTGTTACTGTGCTTGATTGGCCAGCAAACTGGGCTGACCTGAACCCCATAGAGAATCTATGGGGTATTGTCAAGAGGAAGATATGAGACACCAGATGACCAGAAGGCCGCTATCAAAGCAACCTGGGCTTCAGTTACACCTGAGCAGTGCCACAGGCTGATCGCCTCCATGCCATGCCGCAGTGATGCAGTAATTCATGCAAAAGGAGGTCCAACCAAGTACTGAGTGCATAGAAATCAACATACTTTTCAGAAGCCTGACATTTCTGTTTAAAATAGGGGTGCACCGATCGATTGGCCAAAATCGGAATCGGCCCCAATTTCCTTAATTTTGGGGGATCAGTGATCAGCCGATACTTAGATAAGATCGGTGGATAAGATCGGTTTCATATGTACCTCTACCTACTAAAATGTGAAAAATGAAAGACTAAACTGATATAATTTAGTAGTTTGGACAGCAATGCTCTAAACTTTTCATTTATATTTGAGAGAACTACCTCATGTGCAGTTAAAACAACAAGTTTGTATTGTTTCACGTGTATTGTTCAATGTTCTTCAATAAAATAAGATTGGAACATTGAAGGTGTATGCTGTCATTTATATGAAAAAAAAAAAAACGGTATCGGCCAAAATTGGAATCGGCAGGTCAGGCTTTTTAAAGATCGGTGATCTGCCAGAAAATTGCAATTGGTGCACCCCTAGTTTAAAACATCTTTTAAAAATTGATCTTATGTAATATTCTAATTTTTTGAGACACTGAATTTTGGGTTTTCTTATCTGTAAGTCATAATCATCAACATTTCAAGAAATAAAGGCTTGAAATATTTCACTTTATGTGTAACAAGTCTATATAATATATGGGTTTCACTTTCAGAAAAGTGACAAATATATTGAACTTTTTCATGATATTCTAATTTTTTAAGATGCACCTGTGTATTATTTCTATTCTTAAATCTTTCTCAGTGCAAAGGCAAAACCCATATGTAGATAGAATACTCTCTGTTTTAATCTTCCCATAAAGGATGAATGGTATAGATGGACATGTAAATATGTATCCATCATAGATCAACAAACAGTATGTACCCAAACTACATATATGATGAGAACTATACTACTATATAACTATACTAATTAATTAATTGTGAGCGAACTATCTTTAACCGTGTCTTTGGGGTTAGTTGTAACATTTCACTACTTTCACTGCAATTGCTAAAATGGTTAAACATAAAAAACAACATTCCAGTGTGCATTTGTGACAGAGATATATACGCTGGTATTTTAATAATATTATCAATGTGACTCGCATATCTTTAAAATTACTGAGCCAAATCCAAACGCTCCCCCCTACTACCTGTAGCAATAATCAAAGTTTTTCTAACTGGTTAATATCTGAATGGACAAAAGTATAATCCAGTAAAATGGCAAAAGTCCAGTTCTACCTTTATACCAGAAAAAGACTTTGTCACCTATAAAGTAAGTCTAATTTATATTATATCATAGCAAAATTTCACTGATAACGAAATAAGACAGCAATAAAATAAAAGACAGATGATTTTTGATCATGCACAGCTATACTTGCTTCCTAGGGCACTAGGAGTATTGAAAGTAGTAAGCTAATGACCAGCCACAAAACTACAAAGAATGAAAACAATAGACAGTGCTATAGACAGGTCCATTTGAAAAGGTAAGTTTCAGTGTGTGAAAATAAACGAGCTAGCTTAGCCAGTTTCTGCCTTCTTCCGCCGCACAGCGAGATGTTTTTGTCTGAACAAAGTTAACAAAACTGGAACAAAAGCTTTAACATTTTGAAACTAAACAACCCGAAAACTCTGAAAAATACCCAAATTAATCGTTGAAGTGACAAACATTACCGCTTCATTAACAGGAAGGCTGCTGAACAACTTACAGCTGACTGTCCCCAGTTTGAGTTTGTCCGCAGCAGAAAACAATTGTCGTCCTATGCTTACATAGCTCAAAGCAAACACTGTAACATTAGCAAACAGCCTCACTGGATGTTTTGTCTGACACTAAATACCAACGCAAGAAGAAGGACAGAACTCGCCCAGAAGCCAATCATTTTGACGAAAATTAAGAAAATAAGCCATAGCAGAGTCCTTAACGACAAACTGTAAACAAATCTTGTATTTAAAATCGAATAAACGCCAGGGTTAGCAGGCTCTCGTTAGCTGCACCGCTAGCATAATCAAGCAGCCCAAAAACAGTGCGCTTTCCGACAGTGTTCTAGCGACTTCAGAAGGGGTTTCGCGCAGCGAGAATCTCTCATATCGATCAATGACGAGGGAAATACCTGAATTTCAAGGTACCGGGGGCTGTCGACGACCTTGGGCTTCAGATTTGTACAAGTTTTGTCCCCAGCAGAGCGCGCGGCCTCCTACCCAGCACTAGCTCCCGACATTCGAAACAACGACCATGACGTCACCCTCAGCATCGATCAAGCCTTCAGTCAAACAGGCCAGCATAGCAAAGTCCACCACCCCTCCAAAACATCACAACAAAACTCTGGGATTTCACTTTTATTGACATAACGAAGACTCACACTGACACTGTGATGTGTCAACATTTTATTGACTTTTCAGCTTAATAACAGTTTAACAGCTGCTCGAATAAAACCCTCAAAGTCCAAGGCACAACTGCAGTTTAAATGGCATCTCATCTAAAGCGTATACGTATTTGTGTAAATGGTGGTTCAGCTGGCTGGTAGAATATGGGGCTTAGTTCTTGGAATGATTTGAAATGCTTTAAGGTACTTACAGAAATGTTTTCTTGAGTAATACTGCACAACCAATCATTTACAACAACTGTAAAAAATACTTTCAACATTCTAGGAGATAAAAAATAAAGTGCACAATTTTGTTATAAGGGTTATAGGTCAGAGCTTTGAGTATGGATTAAATTCAAATCATTTCCATTTTACAATTATAGTGTCATCAGCCAAGAAGTTGAGTGCATCATGAAGAACACGTGATTAAATGAATGACATGAGAAAGCATACCATTGTTTTAAAATAATCAATCTACAATAAACACTGTTCTTCTGTTATCAGAGTGATTAACTCATAGAGACACACAGCAAAGTCCTCAGCTGTCGTTGTGTGGTCCACTCTGCTCCACTGCCACATCTGCTGGCGCCCTCTCAATGATCTGAGGGGCAAAAGGTCCCACCAGCCAGTTGAGTGGTGTGTTGTTTAGAAGATACTCCATGACACCATCCAGAGACTGCTGAACCTGGGAACCAGCAAATACTAATATTACATTTAAAAAGATAATTATAATCCAAATAAGTGTTAGAATTTTAAAGTTAATATGTATTTATTTGTAATTACAGGATAGGCTTGACTGTCCTAGTTTCAAGCATGCATATGTATGAGTACACACCCTGGAGAATAGATGTTTGTTTATGCAAGGTATACAGAATATCCTTTTTAATGCCTGTTCATTAAGACTCTGTGGGTCTCATTTAGGCACCAATAAATACATAATGGAAACACTCACTGTGTTTAGTGGTGTAAAGGAAAGTAAAACTGCAAGCACTAGACTATACTTAGCAAAGCTGATGCTGCAAAAAAAAAAAAAAAAAAAAGAAACAAAAAAACAAAACATAACTGCGCTAACAGCATTGAAAAATTTGTACTTGGGTCAGCTGATGCCGGCTGCGTTCCAAAAGGATGGGTGTGATGGTGCTGGTGTTCCCTAGAGAAGATCGCAGCTCTTCAGCTGATCGCCTCGCACTGGTCAGCTGGTCCTGGACTGCACCTGGCAGACCCTGAGCACTTGACACCACACTGGAGCATGCCGACATCAGCTGGTCACTCAAACCACGTACCATGGAGAGAGCCTGCCATTCAAACTGCTGTGAACGGAACAAGGACAAAGAAATACAGATGATTAAAGGATGCTTGTATTTTTAAAGCTCCCGTGAGGAATTTTTAGCTGGTTATGAAAAGAGTCTGAAATTAATACAGGTACTTCTCCATGACCTACGAAGCAAACAATCTGCCAGAAAATTTCACTATTTGTTTCTGCAATGTACAATTAACTTCATCTGATACCTACCCCGGCAGCTGCAGCAGTTTCAGGCATTCAAAAATTAAAATATAGATTTTTTCCATAGCAAAAGTCAGCAGTTATTTATATTGTTAACTGTTAAGACACAACAGGATGAGATGTTTTTGTAAGATAATGCCATGTGTATTACATGAAAAGATCAGCAAAGAGATAAACCTAAAAAAATGACAGAGATTGCAATAATAGACCCAAAGTTAAAGTGCTGGGTAATTGATCAATTACTATTTTGGCTTCCCATGATCATGAAAACAAGATAAGCAAGATTAAATGTTTACTGTATTACACACAGTGTTGCACTCATTTTGGTCATAGAGTATGCCACGTGTTGAGCACGTCTTTCTTTACAAAACAGCATGTGCTCTGTCCCTCCCATCAAAACAGCTCCCACTTTAATTTAAGTGAGGGGCAGAGGGAACTACTAGAGCTCCAGTTAGTTTGAAAAAGGAGAAAGCTAAAGAAGATGATAGACAGGCAGACATTAGTTAACAAAAAAGGTGAAACAGCCTCAGTCATAAGGAACCACTTCAGTTTTGAGATGTCAGACCTATGGAAGTGCAAAATAACTGGAAGCACAACAACATAACAAATATATCCAATCATCAGATATTAATATACATCATAATTGAGTTTTTTATAAAATAATCATGATTTTTGCCGTATTCCAGCAGCTCAGTAAACTAAAATTTCTTCACAGGAGCTTTAATAATATATCTTTATAAAGATTTATCATCTAAATTCCAATCTTTATAGCTGAGGCATCCTCTAAACTCAGTCCCATTCATAAAGACACTGTAATCAGTCCTATCTGAATAAACTGGTGTATAGTATAAATTCAGTGACAAAAATTCAACTCTGATGAAACTTTTGGACTGTTCTGTTCCTTTCATGCTTTCAGTTTTCTTCCATTTGCTGAAGCAATCTTCCATGTCCTGCATGCACAGATAGTATATGAACTGTAAATGCTGTGAAAAGCAAAGATAATGCAGTTAGAAACCATTAAATCATTCCCCAAATGCTTCGGCCCTGACCTCAGCCTCATCTTTGGCTCCATCCGGCTCCGACTCAGTGTGTCCTGCTCCAGCCTGCTTCTGCTTCCACTCTGTCCAGCGCTGAAGCAGCTGCTCTTTGGCTCCTCCCATCTGGTTACTGGCAGTACCAAGACTGGTGCGAGCACTTTCAAGCAGGTCCAGAGTACTGGTAATCTGAGCCACTGCAGCATAGGTGGCATCCCTTGCATTTCTTGCACGGACCAAAGAGTGCTGTAGCGCTCGCTCCTGGACTTTTGCTGAGAGCTTCCCCAGGCGGACAAAGTAGCTGTTGCTGGCTGATGGTGCAATCATCTCGCCGGTGGCAGGTTCAGCCAGAGCAGCTGAAAGAGAATAGTTTTACAGTCAGATATTTAATTCTTAAATATGTTATATGGCAACAATATCTTATTTTTTTAATGTGGCAGTAAAAAAGTAGTGTGTAGTAAGTATGGGTGGGAAATATAGCCTAAAAGTAAATCATGATATTTTAAGGACATTTGCAATAATATATATGACTCAACTGAAAAAAATGCAGACCAATGTCTTATTTATAGTGGTGTAGTTTGCAGGCAAGAGCATTTACAAGTGCAAACAAAATGAATGGCATTTTCCATCCTTCTATTTCAATGAGCTACTGTCATTCATAACAGACTTCCAAATTCAAAGACTGAATCTATTGCTAAAAGGTGACAGCAGCAGTAATTTGGTTTCTTAGACCTACAGCTTTGTGTAGCTAAAACACTTCTGAACTACTGAAGTTACTCCCTTACTAGGTAAGCTGGCCTGTTGCTCTCAGACATGTTTGGGTTTGTGCTGTTGTTATTGTGTTTGTATCAGGCTAGGGAAAGTAAATGTGTCAAACATCATTGCTTCACTCAGGAGGGAAGATTAACTTTTTAACTCACTGGACAAACTAAGAAGTAAGTGAAAAATTCACTTTACATATTATCTACCAGCCAAAACAATGATGACTTCAGTTTTTATGTCACACACATCTTCTCAGCACATCTTGTTGAGATAATAAGGTATTATTTTCTTTCTGATCACAGATTGGATAATGAAGCTACCTGCCCACCCCTGCTGTTGCCATCTCTTGGCTTCTTCCCTGCCAATTAAGTTAATCAACATTAAAAAACATGACCAAAATGTCTGCTAAGGGGAAAAATTAGCTGTAATGCTCAAGTATTTTTTTCTTGTTTGATATTTGAGAGAAATTAGCATGTGATGAATCATTCATTTAATGTGCATATTCTTCAAGTGTCCATGTGTATTTCTGGCTGATCCTGCATTGTGTGTTGTTAGCAGAGTTGGGAGTAACACGGTACTAAGTAGCGCATTACAGTAACTCCATGACTTTTTATTGTAACTAGTAGTGTAACATGTTTCTTTTTAAAATCATTAACGCCGCTACAATTACTGAGAATTTAAATCACACATCACTCGTTACTTTTACAACTGACAACTCCTTGATGAAGGTTAGTAAACATCCAGTGCGGTGGACAAGGTGACAGGACCGTAGGCACATCAGTATCCTGTGAGAAAATGGAGCCACAAACACAAGCACGGAAGCGCGCGCACACATCATGGCTGAGCACTTGAGCATAAGCTCTCTGTCTTGGAAACACCAGCATTACTTTTTCCTTTTTTGGGATAAAGGACGAAAAAGAACAAGGAAGTTAACTTTCCCACCGCCAAGAACAGTTATTCCAACCTCACGAATTACTGAGTTAAACACACTCTACAGCTGAGCTAGTTTCTAGAGAGCCGGCGCCATAAACACTGTAACCCAGGTACAGCTACATTTCTACTGAGTTCTATTGTTTCACCACTTTCCAACATAATAATAATGGCTACAATTTTATATGAAAATAGTTAATTTCTCTTACACGGCCACAACAACACACATGAATGTGATCTGTAGGCTACAATGAGGATTCAAGTAAGAAAAAAAGTAATTCCTGAGTTACTTTTCAAAATAACTAATTACTTTTACAAAGCAGTAACTCAGTTACTAACTCAGTTACTTTTTGCAAGCAGTAACTGTAACTGGAACTAGTTACTATTCTTCAGTAACTTGCTCAACACTGGTTGTTAGACAAACAGTTAACAAGTCCATAAGGCTTTCCTCAGGGGATCTCCATGGCACCTATGTGCAGTAATAGCTGCTTTCATTTCATCGAGACTCTTCACAGGTATCTACTAGCAGTACATTTATTTATTTGCAGAGGAGAGAGTACGGGTGCACGTATACCAAACACAATTAAACCTGAGGTTTCATATGCATGGCTCTTTTGATATAAGCATTATCAGCGATGTGTTACATTGCCTCCTGAAATGTACATGCCAGATGGAAAATCTACTTGCATTTGTTAATGCTAATGGGCTATACCACTGATATACTGGAATGACACCTTTCTATTGTGTAAAAACATATACTGGTATAATCATGGAGGATATGATAAAGCACTAATGGTGACATAGTTCAGCCAACTCATGGCAAAGAATAACTGAAACAATATAGCAGCTCGGGATGGGAATCGAGCGATACCACACATTATCATACCATACAATGTGACATGAAATTTAATAACATGCGACAAAATTCGGGGATAATTCATATAATAAGAAATATTCTTACTAATGATAAATTATGATATCTGACCAATTAAAGAATATTAAATGTCACTTTTGTGGTAAAGTACAGGATACATGCATTTGTTCCAGACACTGTGGAAACTTCACACTGGACTTCAAGCAACTTGGATTCTGTGCCTCTCCAGTCTTCCTCCAGACTCTGGGACCTTGAATCCAAGTTGCTTGAGGTCCAGTGTGAAGTTTCCACAGTCAGTGATGATTTGGGCTGCCAGGACATTTTAGAGCACTTCATGCTTCCTTCTGCTGACAAGCACCATGGAGATGCTGATTTCATTTTTCCAGCAGGACTTGGCACCTGCCCACACTGCCAAAGGTACCAAAAGCTGGTTCAATCACCATGGTGTTACTGTGCTTGATTAGCCAGCAAAATGGCCTGACCTGAACCCCACAGAGAATCTATGAGGTATTGTTAAGAGGAAGATGAGAGACACCAGACCCAACAATGCAGATGACCAGAAGGCCACTATCAAAGCAACCTGGGCTTCAGTTACACCTGAGCAGTGCCACAGGCTGATCGCCTCCATGCAACGCCGCATTGATGCAGTAATTCATGCAAAACGAGGCCCAACCAAGTACTGAAGGCATAGAAATGAACATACTTTTCAGAAGCCTGATATTTCTGTTTAAAATATCCTTTTTTTAATTGATCTTATGTAATATTCTAAATTTTGAGACACTGAATTTTGGGTTTTCTTACCTGTAAGCCATAATCATCAACATTTCAAGAAATAAAGGCTTGAAAATACTTTACTTGATGTGTAACAAGTCTAAATAATATGTGGGTTTCATTTTCAGAAACAAGTCACAAAAAATATTGAACTTTTTCATGATATTCTAATTTTTTGAGATGCACTAGTATTTTAGTTTTCTGGTTTTCCTGTGACATTAAGTATTTTCCATTAGTTTCCTGAAAATTTTGACTGATTGCTGCCAATTTTATTCAAGCCAAAATAACAATTTCCCATTATAGTAGATTCATTTATCATTTTCCTGTGATGACAAAACGATTCTTGTGATAATGCAACAATTTTCTGGCAAATTATAATGTATGATGACTGTGACTGGATACACAAAAGAGTTCAATCAAACCTATTTCTATGTTTTAAGCTTTCAAACCTCTGGAGATACCAGATAAATAAGTCAGGATAATGAGAAAATATCTGTAAATTAATCCTAAACCTAACCCTTACCCCCTAACTATCCATCCATTGTCTACACAGCTCATCTTTTTGGGGTCGCAGGGGGCACATATCCCAGCTGTCTTTGGGCAAGAGGCAGGATACACCCTGGGTTGGTCACCAGTTAATCACAAGGCTGACATACCGAGACAAACAACCTTGCACACTCACAATTCAAAGGGACCAATTAACGTAAAGAGTATGCAAACTCTGCACAGAAAGGCCCTGACTGGGGAAGCAAACAAAGAACCTTCTTGCTGTGAGGCCATACAGCCCAGCCTCCTAACCATAGCCCCTAATTCCTAACCCTAACTCTTACCATAATCCATCGAGTTTTACTTGTATGTAAAAATACATGCAGGAAATTCAGTGCCCACCCATTTTTGAGGCATGGGCATGATTTTAGTGATAGCTAGAGGCATAATTTGTTACATCCAGAATGTGCTGACGCACATCTGCTCAGGAGAGACAAATAACTACAGCATCCTCAGTCCTCCAGTTATCATCATGTGGAGGCTAAGTGACATGTCCAGTGACATGCTCTTAATTTTTCCTTCAGCCTGAGTTAAAAGCCACTTTGGTGAGTCTTGCAGGGCCTTTGCCACAGTAATCATCCAGCACTATTACTGTATGTGTGCTTTGTTGCTGCCGCTAAAAACAGTTGCATCTTTTTCATATCAGAGAGTGAGATGGCCTGTTGAGTAATACAGCTATATTGGAGTATGGCAGGTTGTCATGATTGCATGACATCACAGTAGCAGGTGTCAAAGCTGTGAGTGCTGGAAACTGTCAGTGCTTTATGGGCCAAGTTCACAGAGGGAAGTTTTACTGGAATGTCCCAGCTTCTTCTCTGTGAACAGTATCAGCCATTCATGTGCTTGGATTAAGTATCTCATTGCAGCAGAATTAAATCCTTTTTTTCACAACCATCTCACTCTTTCACAATCACCTTGTCATGCCTTCATGATGGTGATTTATTTTGACAGTCTCATCAAGTTTGCTGTTTGATCTACAGATGAGGGTGCAAGGACACACACTCAGTTACCAACTCAAGTATTAAATTTCAAAAAGTGCACGCCATCATTCAGGCATATTAAGTATGGAATAAATTAGGCTTAAGGATAAGGTAACAACTTCAGGAACATTTTAAAGTTTATGGTATAAAGCTTGGCATAAGAAGAACAG